>NC_064848.1:8934989-9234989 GCF_024139225.1 Suncus etruscus | reverse complement strand
GTTCTGGTGATGCTGTCGTGACCTCAGGCCCTCTGGATGACTGTGATCCTCACCTCTAATCCTAATCAGGGAGCATCTGACCTGACCAGGCAGAAGAAAATCTGGGTCCTTCTCTGCGGGAACCAAATAAATGAATAAATGAATGAAACTGAATAAATGGCCATCCTGTGACCTCTCTAAAGGCTGCCCCAGTGACTGTAAAGCTACTTAAAGCTTGAGTAGGCCGTGTTTGTGTCCTTCTCTGCCACCAACCTCCCTTGGACAGAGGTTAAAAATGCCCACCCAAATGACAATTATAAATTGTCTCACTTTCCCTTCCCGTCCCAGAAGGGCTCTAAGTGCCAAAGACAGCTGCAGAATCCAACAGGCTGAGTTGGACCCATTGCGCAGACACTGACAAGGAGTTGGAGGAGACCAGTGGACCAAGAATTTGTTTGAAAAGCAGACCTGGGCTGTGGTAGGAAACATAGTCTCTGGAAGACAGAGGGACACACAAGCCTCCAACAGGCACTTTGTGTATTTGCACATGCACCTGAGTTTGGGGAGGAAGGAAGTATGGGTCCAGGTGATTGTGCAGGAGAGTCTTTCCAGATGGTATAAGAGAAAGCCCTGATGTTTTCTACCCAACACACACGTAGCCTGAGTTTTTCCTTCCCATCTCAACAGACTCGGCTCTCCCTTCTGCAGCTCATCACACCCTTCACACACTAAGCCTTTTGCTGTGTCACACACTGCCTGGCTGTTTACACTGTGGACACTCTGGCTCCAGGTAAGCTTGAGGTATCTAGATACATAGTGACTATCTAACACCCATTTGGTCTGACTGTTGGATCCCCAAGGACTAGGCCCTGTGGCAAACTGTTTGCTCCAGACCCACCAGAGAGGGTTGTCAGCATCATCATGGGTTTCTGACCTACAAGTAAGTCTCCCCTTACACATCAGCCTGAAGCTCCTGGGATCTGATCCAAGTGAGCCCTAGGCCATGCCTCCTCCCTGGTACCCGCAAAATCCTGCCATGCCTGCCTCTAGCCTACAGTACCCTGAAGAAGGCTCAAGTTGAGGCCTACAGTTTAGTCTGGCAGCTTCACTCAGCCCAGGAAGGTGCCTGTGTGATCTCCTACCCGGAATCAGCAGAGCTTTCCAGAGATTCCCTTGCTTTGTGAGAATAGATTGAGGGGGGAGTGGAGAAATGTTGCCAGTGACCATGGGAGCTAACCATCAGCAGACTCAGCTCCTCTAGGCCCTGCCTTAGACCCTCTTTCTTTTTTTTTTTTTTGTTTTTGTTTTGGTTTTTGGTTTTTGGGCCACACCCGGCGGTGCTCAGGGGTTACTCCTGGCTGTCTGCTCAGAAATAGCTCCTGGCAGGCACGGGGGGGGGGGGGGGGGGGGGGAGGGGGCATATGGGACACCGGGACTCAAACCAACCACCTTTGGTCCTGGATCGGCTGCTTGCAAGGCAAACACCGCTGTGCTATCTCTCCGGGCCCAGACCCTCTTTCTTTCAGGATGTTTCTCTCTTTGCCCGCTCCCACAATCCAGGAAGTTCATGTCCACATTTGGGTTGTATGATGACTGAGTCATTCCTGTTAGAGAGGGAGTGAGATTCAAGTGCCTGAATCTCACAAAACAAGGCCAGAATTTATTCCTATCCTGCCCAAACATCCCATCTGGGCTTGCAAGGCATTTATCCTGAGCTCCAGGCAGCAGATGCTGCTCCCTGGCTGACCTTGCTGCCCTGTGGCAGGTCTGACACCTCAGCAGGAACCAGCAGCTGGCCTGGCAGGTGGAGCTGGACTCCAGGGCAAGGAGTGGTTCGGGGCTGGGGCACATGTCTAGCACATGTCTGGCCTTGAGTGCCATCTCATGGGCATCTCACGGGCCACCAAAAGTGCCAAGAGTGGCCCTGGGTTCCCACATCTCAGTCAGAACAGCTCAATAGGGTATAGCCTTATTTCTTGAAGCACAAATCAGGCCAGTTTACCCTGATTATGCATCATATTCTTTTCTCTGGTCCCTAAAGATGTCACTTCTCAATGACTTACCTCGTGGCTCCTTTGACTGCCTGTTAGGTGCTAGTCCTTTGCCAAATTCCCACCTCCTACAAAGAGTTTCTTGCCCTGAGCTCAAAGCTCCTGATAATAACCAGGCTAGTCCTGGGTCAGTGCTGATTAGGAGCTCTACATGCACCAGGCCTGGGGTAAATTCAGATGAGAGTTTTGTCTGCATCTCTGAGCCCAAAGGGGACCTCTGGAATGTGAAAGGGTGAAAGGGTATGGTTGCCTGATTCTAGGGCAAAGCCTAGGCTTGGGCCTCAGTTTGGACTTCTGGTACCAACGGGGCCACAGCCTCTGTGCCTGCCCTCTGCCCACTGCCCTTTGCTTGCTGTCCCCTGACCACTGCCAAGGGCTCTGTTCTGTTCCTCCTGAAGACCTGGAGGAGAGATGTGATGAGCCATAGGCCTGGGCCTGGGAGAGAATGTCTATAGCCTGCTGATGTGTCCCCACCATGTCACATCTTGTTCTGCTGTCTCCCCTCTGCGCAGGGTCACCATCTGAGAGCTACCTGCCTGCCCTGCCCTGCCTCCCTGCGGGTCTTGGTCAGAACCAGGACTGGGCCCTGGTGACCGTGGTGGCCAGAGTCCCTGAGTCAGGCCCTACCTTCTCATGTTTGCAGCAAGAGTGCTCAGGGCATCTGAAATTTGACCTGGAAGAGAGAGCCCCATAAATCTGAGTGTCCTGAGACACAAGCCGCTCCCTCCCTTTGCCCAGCCCTTGCTGAGGGCTGTGTCAAGCCCAGGTGGCCTGTAGCCTTCATTCCCATGAATCTGCCGAGGAGCCTCAGGTCCCCACAGTGGTCAGGTTGGCCCCATGAGAACTGGCATCCTGCCTCAGTCATGAGCCTCCCCACACCCCCAGAAACACACAGTTTCTTCCCTGAACCTAAAAAATGAGGCCACGATGGTTCCCTTGGAAGAGCCACAGAACTCTTTCAGGTCTCTTCAGCTCTTCCAGCTGAACAGCACTCAGTCCACCAGCCTCCCTGGCACACATCGGTCTTGGTTACTTTGTCACTGGAGGCCAAGGGCTAGGACCCATGAGGGCAGGGTGCCAGGAGGGAGATCTGGTGTGTACTGCTTCTTTGCCATAGTCAGGAGGCATCTGCTCGAGCCCAGGGTAGTGTACAGAGGGCTCCAAAGACTGAGTAGATAGGCTGTGCCTTCTCAGGCTGTTTCTGCCTCTCTGGGTGCCTCTTCCGTACCTCAAGAGTGAGAACTGCAGAGGACTATAGCCACAAGACCTGTCCCAGAAAACCCAGACAGGGCCAGTGCTACCAGTGTCTCTATGAGGCCAGAAGGACCTACTAGGTGGCTCTTCCCTCACATTCAGTCCCACATGACAAAAACATTCTCCAAAGTGCTAATCTTCTTTTCCACTTGTGGACTTTGAAAAAGACTCAGGCCGTAGGGACTTGGTTTTATGGGATGACACCCCAGCTTTAGGTCTGAGCACTTACCACACCTGAAATTATTCATGTTGGGAGAAAGAAACGTGAGCATAGTCCCAGTGTTGGTGTCTAGCAAGGTGCATAGGCTCAGGGGCCGGAGAGATAGCATGGAGGGAAGGCGTTTGCCTTTCATGCAGAAGGTCATTGGTTCGAATCCCAGCATCCCATATGGTCCCCCGTGCCTGCCAGGAGCAATTTCTGAGCATGGAGCCAGGAGTAACCCCTGAGCACTGCCGGGTGTAACCCAAAAAGAAAACTCACAAAAAAATAAATATAAAAAAAGATGCATAGGCTCATCTGCAGATATTCAAGACATTCAGCCCCACATTCAGCAGGAACAAGAGCTGACACTGAAAATCACTGGCTACCTGGAGCAGGGAGACTCCTCAAGGCCAGCTGAGAAGTACCATCAAATGGACAGATGAGCCTGGGACAGCTGAAGCAGAGAGCCTGGGCTAGTCCTTGGCCACCCTCCATTAGTCCTGTGGTATTTGGTAGTGGAGCTCACACACACAGCCTGAAGGAACCACATCCCCAGCATTCCTATGTGGATTTTCAGCTTTCTAGAACAGCCTTCCCTATTATGGCTGTCCTGTATGGAATCTGATAAGGGACTCACTTCAAAGCCCAGAAGAGAGAAGCCTCATAAATAGCTTCTGCTGATTGTGGGGAGACCAGAAAACCTTTAAGTGAGACCATGAAGGAGAATCCCTAAGTCAGCTCTGTGAACCTGGACACGTTCTTCCATTCACAGCCCCATGCTCTTCTCTGCACTAGAGCTGAGAGTAGGATTCCGAAGGTGGTCATAAATGATAGGAAATAGCTATAAACCATGGCAGAGGATGTGCTCAGAGGAAATCACTTGTATTGGCAGTTGCTAGTGAAATCATTGCATTCCATAGATCACCCGACACTGGCTAAATCAATATGCATTGACAACAACATGGGACAGTGAGACCCTCTACTCTAGATGTGAATGGCTGCTGCTGGCAGCAGTTCAGGAAAGGAGAATCCAACAGAGCCTAGTGGACAGAGGCCATGGCCAGTGTGCTGGACAAGACAGTGGCCCTAAGAGATCACACCCCAATTTCTGCAGACTATAAATGCACCTTTATCTGGCAGATGTAATTCAACAAAGGGGCTGGAATTAGGGATATTAGCCTGGAAATGATATAGGAGATTAGCCTAAATCATCAGAAGATGAGGGTCTTAAACATGACCATAAGGATCCTTTGAAGACATGGTAGAGGGAGATATGATGGCCAGACACAGAGTAGGTAACATGAAAGAAAGGACAGGAAGAATCAAAGATGCTGGACCTGAAGCAGGCCCCTGAAGGCCACAGGCCAAGAGACAGTGGCAATCTCTGAAACTGGAAGAAGCATTTGCCTGAGTGGCTCTGAACTGTGTAACAGGGCTGAAACCCAAACTTAGCCTGGCAGCACTGATACTGGGCTTCCAGAATTGTGAGAGAAGTGTTTGCTATAGCTATTGCTATACTTCTTTCCTTCGTTCTTACCTCCCTCTCACTTTCTCTCCTTTCCTTACTCCCTTCCCCTTCTTTTCCTTCTCCTCCTTCCTCCCTCCTTGCCTTTCTCTCTCCCTTCCTTCCTTCCTCCCTCCCTCCCTCCCTCCCTCCCTCCCTCCCTCCCTCCCTCCCTCCCTCCCTCCCTCCCTCCCTCCCTCCCTCCCTTCCTCCCTCCCTCCCTCCCTCCCTCCCTCCCTCCCTTCCTTCCTTCCTTCCTTCCTTCCTTCCTTCCTTCCTTCCTTCCTTCCTTCCTTCCTTCCTTCCTTCCTTCCTTCCTTCTTCCTCTTTTTATTTTCTGGCCACACCCAATGACACTCAGGGGTTACTCCTGGCTGTGCGCTCAGAAATCTCTCCTGGCTTGGGGGACCATATGGGACGCAAGGCAGACACCTTACGGCCTGCACCACCGCTCTGGCCCCATCTTCCTCTTTTTGTTTTGTGCACAATGGTGCTCAGAGCTTACTCTAGGCTCTACACTCAGGGATCACTCCTGGTGGTGCTCAGGACCGTATACATTGTAAAAAATCGAACCTATGTCAGCTGAGTGGTGACAGGTAACCCAGTACATGGAGACGTGACTCAAAGGCCCTTCCTTAGAGTGTTCCTTGGGTTTGTGGGGATCCCATTACCCCTGAATTGCCACTTCCTAACATTTCCCTCCCCTATCATAACTCTTTCTCTGCACTTCCCTCTTCTCTCTCTCTCTCTCTCTCTCTCTCTCTCTCTCTCTCTCTCTCTCTCTCTCTCTCTCTCTCTCTCTCTCTCTCTCTCTCTCTCTCTCTCACACACACACACACACATTGTTTGGGGAGTGGAGGTGCTCTCTGACCTAACCTGTGCATCCTGACCTTTCTGGCACTCCCCCTCAGAGGCCTTTGTACCCACACCCCGACTGTGGGGTGTCTTTGTGGCTCTCACAACTTTGGACCCTCGGGTAAGTCATATCCACACTGTTCCAAGTTGCTCCTAACATCTAGCATTCTTTTCTCCAGCCTGTGCCGGGCGTCTCTCCTTGTTCCTGCTTCCTGGCTCTAAGAGGCCTTTCTTTCATCTTGGTTCCTCCCTTGCCCCAAGAGCCCTGACTCTCTTGTAAAATGGAAACTAATGATCATCTGATCACTCTCTGTCTCTGGCAGGGTTGTGCCACTTTATCTTGTCAGTCTCCTTCCTGACAGAGATCTGATGATCAGCTGGAGCCATAGCCCATCTCCCAGGGTGGTACAGGAGACTGCCAAAGCCCTTCCCAATTCTGCTATGGCTCCTTCACCCGTGGATTCCAGAATCACAGGCGAGGTGAAATCATGACACCCACTTCTCACTCTACCTGCCATTGTCCTGGGACTCAGGACACCATGGGCTGTGCTGGGCAGAAAAGAGACATGGCCTCTGCCCTTTGGAGCCAAGCCCACATATGTCACACTATCACTGAGGATGTCACAGGGGGGTGAAAGAGGGCATGATCTACCAATGTAGACAAGCTGGGCAGGTGCAGGAATGAAGGTAGATCATACGTGGAAGCCTCAATACTCTCTTCTGTTGCTGAGCAGTATGTGTGAGAGGAAGTGAATGAGCAAACTTCCTTCTGTCCCATTCCTTGCCACACAAATTGTGCCTTGACCTCATGAGCCTCAGTTTCCTAGCTGAAGATCCTGATTCTGACATGAGGCACAGCATCTGTATGCCGCAGACCTTTCAGTGAAAACTCAGAGCATTCTCCTTCACTTGTGTGCTCCCAAGACTTGCCTGTAGAAGAGGACATGGAACTGGTATGTCCTACCCCATGGCATTTCTGCAATCTCTTCTAGTCCACAGTGCTACGAATGGTCTCCAGCCCAGCCAGTACTCACAGCAGAGGCCAAGCCGAACCTGGTGTAAGGAAGTTGTCTTTGAGGGCTGCTCTACATGGAGCTGTTTTCCACAGTCTGTCCTTCCAGGCTCACCCCGAGACACTCACACTCCTAGATATTGGAACCCCATCTGGCAGTGGCAGTCAGCTCCTCCCAGCCCTGCTGTACCCCAATGCTATCAGGCTTCAGGGAGACTCACCTTTCTTAAACCCACTTAGAAAACCCATCTTCCAGAGAAATAGCACAGCCGTAGGGGTTTTGTCTCACATGCAGCTGACCTGGGATGAAACCAGATTCGATCCCTGGCATACCATATCATCCCCCAAGCCTGCCAGGACTGATTTCTGAGTGCAAAACCAGGAGTAACCCCTGAGCACCACCGGGTGTGGCTTAAAAACCAAAAAGAAAGAAAGAAAAAATAATAAAATCCTATCTTGTGAGTTAGTGTGTTTCCTCCACATTTATTCTATATTACCCACTGGTGGTATTTGTATTGAGAGGTCTGAGTGTGGGCAATGTATATCTTAGGGACATACCCCCAGTAGACCACCTCACCAATGCTGGGGCTACACATGTCCAGCAAATAGGATCCACTGGACTCTCTATATGACCACCTGTAAGAAAGATGTGTGTGAGAATGGAGGGTTTTGGGGGACTGTCCCAGTGTCAGCCAGCCTCTATGATGCTTGATAAGGCTTGGGGCTGCATGGTAAGGGAGATGGGCTGCTTCCCTGCTCTGTGGCAGGAAGCTGAGCCCAGGGACGTCCTATAACCCAGCCAGGGTCAAACAGTCACAGAACAGAGCACCCACCCACACCAACCCGCCTACCTCTAGAGATCATCCCCAGGCAGGCTGACCCAGTTGCACAATGGCCTCTGCCCTGGGCTGTGCCTGACTGGACAGATACAAACTGTGGGAGCAACCTGCTGCCCTGGACTTGGCCTCACCAGCTCTTTTGGCCTTTGCTCCCCTTTCCTACTCAGCCCCAAAACTGTACTGCCCGAGGCCTCAAGCACCTCTGTGTCTAAAGCACTGGGTAGGGGTGCAGGGCTGTTCATGGGTCACCAGAGACTCACTTGTGAAATTACCATCCCATGACCTCTCCTTGGGCAGGATAGGCCAGTAGCTGGAGTGGTAGGACTCTGACCGTGTGTTGCTGCAGGAGGCTCTGCCACCATCCAACACACCCTCTCCCTTTCTTCTTTGGGGTCTTTTTCTCTCATTTGTTTTAATCACACCTGGTGGAACTCAGGGATGGATCACCCCTGGCAGGGCTCAGCTGCAAACAAGGCAAATATTTCACCCCTGACCTATTTCTCTGTTCTCCCATTATTTTAGGATGAAGAAACAGGTGCCAGGAGGAAAGTGGCTTGCCCAAGTCGCCAATCAAGCCAGGTCCAGGCCCCAGTGTCTCTCTATGCCAGAGCTTCTCAATTATTTTCCGTCATGACCCCTAGGAAGAAGAAAACATTTTTCGCACCCCCCCCACGAGATCGTAAATAGTATCTTTATTAAAAAAAAAAAAACTTTAACCTGCAAATCAAAAATATATGAAATAATTTGAGCTGAGTTTTTAATCAGAGGTGATGTCTGGATTAAGGGCTCCAATGAGCACATTTTTGCAATGCGTAGCTTTTCGAAGCGGGGTTTGAAGCAGGACACAGCGACTCTCAGCTCCAGAGACATATAGAGACATAAACACGGGACTTAGCTTGTTATGACAGTGTCTGCTGAGGTCAAATGCACCCCCCCCTTTACGGAGCCTCCCCTAGGAGGAGAGCACCCCACTATTTGAGAACCACTGCTCTATGCCAACATAAACCCACACAAATATGCTGAGGATACCTGAAGGGATGCTCCTGAGACTGCTGGGATGAGCCTTGCTCCCCACCCTCAGGAAGAGACAGTGTCACTGATTCTTAGCCAGGTGATGTCTAGGGTGCTGTAGGGAACAGAATACAAAAGGTTTCCCAGAAAACAAGGGAGAAGAGGCAATGTGGGCATCAGAATTACTTGATGCATTGGAGAGGAGGGGTTAAGGCTCTGTGACCAAAGGAGAAACATACTGGGGGGAGCGGTGCTATGTGCTAGAACATCCTGCCACAGTCTGGGGACCACAGACTGCCCACTCCTGAGCATTGACAACATCCGGGTTTTCGCAAGAGGCCACACAGCCAGCTGCCAGGAAGCTTTGGTATTCTCACACTAGGTCAGCTCCTTCTGTGGGCCCTGCTGCCCACACCTGTGTGGGTCCTCCTTGCACAGGTGCTGCCCGGAGCCATGGTTCCTTCCCACACTCTCCTGACACCATTCCCCAAGCTAGAGATCAGGTGCCCAAAGGGAATTGCCATGGCATTGCCAGGCTCTGCCCGCCCAGGACAAGGTGTGGGGGCTGCTGGGATGAGCCTCCTCTGGAAGTAGAGTCCAGCCCTGTTGCCTCTTCCATCACCATCTCCCAGGAGGGCTATGTAGTCCTGCAGGACACTGACCTTGATGAGGAGTAGTGGTCAGGGTGAAAAGGCACAGCTGGCTCTCTAGCACAACTGCATGAAAAGGATTGGACCATGGCCGGGCTGTCCTGTGTGATGCTGCAATAGAGGGAGCTTCCACTGGCCCTGGGAGCCACATAAATTTCTAAAAGCAGGAGTCCTGGCCCATGAAGTCGGGTTCAGACAAGGCAGATGAGTGCCACTAAGACTAAACAGCCATTTTCTAGGAGCATGCAGGTGTCAGCTAGGAGCATGCAGCTGTCTTCTAGGATTATGTAGGTGTCAGGCAGGAGCATGCAGCCATCAATTAGGAATATGTAGGTGTCAGCTAGGAGCATGCATCCATCTCCTAGGAGGATACAGGCTTCCCCAGGACTTGGTCATGGGCGAACTTTGACTAAGGGTACAGGTGAAATGAGCAAAAAGAATAACTGCCATGGCTCAGGTTTCCATACTAGTTTTGGAGGCAATGGCAACAATTGGGGAGCAGAAACGAGAGTCTGGGAGGCTACCATGGGGGTTGGAGACTAGGGGGTTATCATGGTCCCTGCAGAACAGAAGGCCCAGAACAAGGTCCGTGTAGGGCAGCTGAAGAAGAAAATCTGGGGCTGTTTCAGAGATGGGTTGATAGAACCATCATCTGAAGGGCCAAAAGACCAAGACCACCGGAGAGATAGCACAGCGGCATTTGCCTTGCAAGCAGCCGATCCAGGACCAAAGGTGGTTGGTTCGAATCCCGGTGTCCCATATGGTCCCCCGTGCCTGCCAGGAGCTATTTCTGAGTAGACAGCCAGGAGTAACCCCTGAGCACCGCCGGGTGTGGCCCAAAAACCAAAAAAAAAAAAAAAAAAACCAAAAAAAAAAAAGACCAAGACCAGACCTTGAGTATAAGGATCCCAGGCCCTGCTCTGTTTCCACTTTTCCATGGCACCATGCTGTTCCCTGGAGTGCCTCCCTACCTCCCTCAGC
This sequence comes from Suncus etruscus, assembly GCF_024139225.1. Lineage (NCBI taxonomy): Eukaryota > Metazoa > Chordata > Mammalia > Eulipotyphla > Soricidae > Suncus > Suncus etruscus. Next base: position 9,224,651 of record NC_064848.1, on the reverse strand, counting down.
TCCATGCAGGCACTGCCCACTTCCCAGGGAGCAGTCCCTGTGACTAAAATTGGGATATCCCACCTCACCCCCTTGAATCACCAGAACCCACAGACTCCTCACAGAATCTTCCCTCATCTGTTTTTATGGCCCTGCAGACTCTTCAGACGTTGTTACAGGTCAAGGAGATGTGAGTCCTCAGTTGTCATTACAAAGCACCTGCTTAGACCCATATTTGTCCCTCAATTCTCCAACAGCCCCATCCCCACCCTCCCCAGTTGCTCCTTTTACTTTGAGCCACACAATTCCTAATGCCAGGCATTCACTTCTGTGGACACATTCCTTCAGTTCCTCCCCTCCTCCACTTCCCCCCTCTTCCTCTCCTCCTTTTTTTTCCTCTTCCTCCTCTTCCTTCTGTTCCTCCTCTTCCTCCTCCTCCTCTTCCACCTCCATCTATTTCTTCTGCTCCTCCTCTTCTCCCTGATCCTCTCTCCTCCTCTTTTTCTCCACTTCCTCCTACTTCACTGAACTATGCTGGGCCCCTTTGTGTCCCCTCCCCAGAGAACCACACACCCCTAAAACCCATGCAGCATGCAGGTTGTGAGCCTGCCCTCTTTTCCACACACACACACACACACCACACACACACACATACACACACACACACACACACACACACACACACACACACACACACACATCCTCTCCCATGCTAGGAATAAGAGAAGGCCAGAGCAGAGATGGGAAATATTCTTGGGATTGTTCTGAGGTCACTGCTTGTGGTTGTGGAAGGAAGTGAGGGGGCCAGGGGTTTGGAAGATGGGAAGAGAGGTTAACAAGATTTAAAAAACCATAATGAGACCACAGCACAAACCCTGCAATTATGCTCCCAAATTTAATCAAAACAGCTTCCCTCAATGGGCCTGGAACACATCTAACAGGCCTTGTCGGGTTCTGCCTCTCCAGGCCTCTCTGAGATATGGCAGAGTCCTGGATCCAACCCCTTACTTCTAACATGGCCCTCCACAAGTCTCTCCTCCCTTCCCCTTCCTCCCCATCCTCCTTCTTGTCATCTTTCCCCACATCTCCTTTCTCCTCCTCCTCTTATTCCTCTTTCTTCTGCTTTCTTCCTTCTCTTCTTCCTTTTCTCCTCACTTCCTCTTCCCCTTCCTTTTCTCCTCCTCCTCCTCCTCTTTTCTCCTTCATCCTCCCCGACTCCCACTCCTCCTTCTCTTCTTTTCCTCTTCCATTTTTTCTCCTCTCCCTCCTTCTCTCCATCCTTCTCCTCCCACTTCTCACCATTCTGTCCCCTTCTCTCACTTTTTCTTTCTTTTCTTCCCTCTTCTCCTCTACCCTTCACTCCTCCCTATCCCCTTCCCTCTGCTTTTCATCGCCACAACCCAGGCCTCTTCCACCCCATCCACCTCTATTGTTTTCTCATCTGACTTTTGCACTATCCCTGGCTCCTCTACCCACCTCTAGGCACCTTCATGCTGCTTGCTCATGAGAAAAGACCATCAGAGACCTGGAACAGAGGTTGATGCTCTATGGTCACTGGAGCTTCTTGGTCTCCCCGGCAACAGCAGCATTCAGCTCAAAGATGGGTGACAGGGGTGTACAGTTTGTTCTTTCTCCCCTGTTACCTGCACAGAGGATCACAAGCCATTGGTATGACTGTCTTGTGAGAAGAAATATCAAGGAGGCTGGAGTGATAGATATTACAATAGGCTTACCTTGCACACAGCTAACCTGGGTTGGATTCTAATACTTCAGATCTCCTGAATCCTACTTAGAGTAATCCCAGTGTGGCCTAAAACAATAGCAAAAATTGGGGCTGGAGAGATAGCATCGAGGTAATGTGGTTGTTTTGCATGCAGAAGGGCGGGCGGTGGTTCGAATCCCAGCATCCCATATGGTCCCCCGAGCCTGACAGGAGTGATTTCTGAGCATAGAGCCAGGAGTAACCCCTGAGCACTGCCGGATGTGACCCAAAACCAACAACAACAACAACAACAAAAAAAAAAAACCAAGAATTATCAAGGGACTTTCTGTTGTGTTAATGGTGATGCAACTCGTAATAAATCAACTTGCCTTAATTATGTGAGAAGATAGCTAGAACATTTGGTTCCCGAAAACTAGGCAATGGGGTGTTCAGTGAGTTCAGTCATCAATGCAACAACTATGTCAGGTGTCAAAGGTATATAAGCACCGAGTCCACATGGACGCGGCTCAGAGAGCTTCAGAGCCAATGAGCTGGCAGGGACCCCTATAGAATGTCTATAGGAGAACAAGACTAACATGCCCATCTGCCAGAATGTGATGAATCCAGTAAAAGATACTTCACTCTTAGAGCCTCTTAGAGCAGTCCCAGGAACCAGAAGACATGCTCAAAGAAAAGGTCCTGTGGACCTGGCTGTTTGTGTGAGCATACATTGTGAGAAAGAGGGCACATCTCACTAAGCATGGTACGAGGACCAAGCCTGGACCCCAGAATTGTCACTCTTCATCCTGTCCTAACCAAGTTGTACTGTAGGATACCAACTCATATTAGAGATTGTTGTCTCAAACAAAAAAGTGGAGCAGGAAGGACACATAAATCTGAACTAGAGTGAGAGTTTGAGATATTGGTTCAACAAAGCCTGAGTAGCAGGTGGTTCGTGTCCAAACAGAGAGTTCAGCTTCTTGGCCATTTCTGGGTTCTACAGGGTTGCAGACAAGAGTAGCTGTCCTCCCACAATACCAGGAGTCAAGCTTTTCTCCAAGAGCTTATCCAGAGTCACTCAAGGGGTGGGGGGTGTCCTGATACCTATATACCCTACCCAGAAATATTTTCCACCAATCTGGGTTCCTGAAGCTTCCCCCAGACTCCCAAGGCTGCTGTGGTCAGAGATCATCTCATGCACAAATGCAGAATTTCCTGTGTGTGATTAGCACCCAATGCCTCAGCTACATCACAGCCACCTGCCACCATGGGCCAGTTCTCCATTGAGTGTTGCTTTGAAAACAGATCTAATAATATCCTACAACTTCTTTATCTCCTCAAGTGCTATTGAAAATTCAAAGACACCTTCTCTGACAAAGTGGTTCATAGGTTGTTATTAAGAAGATAAAATAATCACTCAGTTCCTTGGGTACAATGTAGCTATAAGCACTGTTAGAGAGGCCCAGATAAGGGATATAGGACAAAAGAGGAAAAGGAGGAGAGAGACAGAGCTGGAAGACTGGGGAAGCTCAAGAGAAGAGAGAAGGCATTGAAACCAGGATGGGCTCGCCTTAAACAGCAAGGACAGCAGAGATGATATCCTGGTAGAGAACAGAGTAAGCAAAGTAAGGAGGCCTAAATTTATGGAGCAGCTTTAGGAGCTCAAAGGGCCCAGTGGATGTGTCTGTTTGAATCCCCGGGGTGACAGCATTGCAAGTATATTGGGACGAATGATCCGGGGCCTTGAACACAAGGCAAAGGCCATTGGACTTTATGTGGTACAGCTTGGTACCCATGGTACATGCCCATACACATGTATACATATATGTACACACATCATAGATCTATATGCACATATCGATCCATACATGTACACACATGTGGATTCATACAAGTACACACATTCAGACCATAGTTCTCTGACCACCAGCCTTGGTACTGATGCCAGGACTTGGGAATGTGTTATATAAGTTCATTCTCAGGGGCCAGAGCAGTGGCTCAGCAGTAGGGCATCTGCCTCGCACACGGCTGAACTAGGACAGACCTTGGTTCGATCGCCCGGCGTCCCATATGGTCCCCAAGCCAGGAGAGATTTCTGAGTGACATGGTGTGGCCCAAAAACCAAAAAATTAAAAAAAAGAAAAGTTCATTCTCAAGTGCCACCCAGCTCTCCCACAGGAGAAACTCAGGATGGCCCAGTGTCTGGCCACTGTCACCAGGGAGTGCTGATATCACTCGTGTGTGAGCTGCTGGTGTCACTCATATGTGACTGTTACAGAGAGCTAACAGAGAGCTAACAGATCTAACAAAGAAGCTGTTAGCTCTCTGCTACATCTCCAGCCAGTGTCCTCTGCCCCCAACCAGAGCCTCCTGCACAGTGGGTCTCTAGCTGCCTGCCTAAGCCAAAAGAAGGAGGTTGGGAGTTCAAAGAATCAGTGTGGCAGGGAGAGCTACCGCACCCATGGGGTACAAACTAAAGTTCTCAAGCCCCAGTTGCCTGGAGCTCAGATGTGATAGCTTTTGCTTCTCTGTGTCTATTGGGGAAGGAGGAAGTGACACATGGTCTGGGGTATCCCTATCTCCATCCACCTCCTCTTCATCCCCAGCCTCTCACCACTTACACACACACACACACACACACACACACACACACACACACACACACACACACACACATCTACCATTCTGTAGATGTTTTTTCTGGAGGAACTCCCATATGAAGCACCCCCATGGGGTCCTTGGTTCTGTTTCTGTGATAACCAGACCAATACTGCTTCTACTGGCATCTGAACTGAGTAACAAGATGGGGTAGGGGTGCTGCTGACTTCTTGAGCAAAGAAGTGTCTTTATTCAGACTCTGGAAAAGGCAAACAGTTAGGATGCTGATGAGAACAGGTATATAATGTACCAAGGCCTTAGATGAAGGGATAGAGGAGTGGTGGCATGTGATATTGTAAAAACACCAAGAGGGCATCCTCATTTGGACAGACCAGACCACAAGGAAAACTATTCCAGACTCCAGCATCTGACTTAATAATCTCCATTTTAATAACAGAGAATCAAGGATGGCAGATGGTTTGTGCTAAGCCAGGAGTCAAAGAGAAGCCAAATATCTCTCTGCCCTCCTATTGGGACCTCAGTCTCTATTCCCCTACCAGAGTCCCGGGAATACTTTCTCAGAGAGGGTGAGAGTCACTTCCATTTTGCCTATAGTTTTTGCATGCTGCAGCTTCAATCAGAACAATTTATGGGTCATTTGTGTTGATATTTAAAACTCTTCAGACCTAGACGTTTGCCTTTCATGCATATGACCCAAGACCCACCTGGGTTCAATTCTCTGGCATCCCATATGGTCCCCCAAGCCTTCCAGGGGCGATTGCTGAGTGCAGAGCCAGGAGTAACCCCCAAGCACCACTGGATGTGACCCACCCTTCCAAAAATAAATAAAATAAAATAATAAAGAGTTACATATTAAAAAAGAAAACCTCTTAAGACCATTTGGAGATCACAGAGAGCAGAACTTCCAAGTTTGCAATGGTGCTTGAGAAGCTACTATGAATTCAACTTAAGGCCTCATCCTTGCAAGGCAGGTGTTTTGAGCTCTGAGCAGCTCCCAGCACTCAAGTCTTTGTAAGTACCAACAGAAGTTATCCTGTGGCTGATGAGACTCAGAAGGCTCACAGAGAATAAAATATGTGCCCTGAATCATAAGGATTCTGTAATGTTCCACATAGGGAAAAAGAAGTCTAAGAGTAAAGGGCACATGTGTAAAATAGATCACATAGCTGGCCCCTGGAGGTACTGCAAATGCGTCTTTGTTACTAAGAGACCATGTGGGCATCTAGATATGACATTCCTTTGACATTCTTTTAGCAATTTAGCCACCACGTAGCTTTGAGCAAGTGACATCCTGAGTCTACTTCCTCGTTTGTCAAATAAAGATGGAAATGCCTCGTCATATTTATGGTTCAATTTGGATGAGATCAATATAGAAGAACAATTTACAGCTGTCATTGGTTCTTAGAACAGTGTGAGTTAAGCTGGATGCCAATGCTTCGTTTTTCATGCTTGGTTTATTTGAATGTTTGGGGTCCACACACTGTGGTCCTTAAGGCTTAGTCCTGGAGCACTCCTGGTGGTGCTCAGAAAATATATGTGGTGTCAGGGATCTATATGCAAGGCAAGTGCCATACCCATTGTACTAGCTCTTGAATCCTAACTTCCTTTTATTTTTTTTTTTAGAGAAAGAGAACTAAAGAGGGAAGAACCATGGCCAGGGGCACAATCAGAAAAAGCAGATTCAGAATTCAAAGCAAGTTGACCTCATTCCAGACCCTGTCTTCTAAACAGCCTATTAAAGTGACAGAGAAAGTCTACATAAAATATTAGCAAAGCAAACCCAGCTCTGAGGGAAAATATTAATGGGCCATGGTCAAGTCATGTTTATTTCAGGAATGTGAATATGATTCAGTATCAGGAAATCTATAAATACTAAGACATTGTATAAATAGGTTAAATATAATATGTCTTAAGAATTTATAAGAAATAGAAAAAGGAAACAGGAAAGATAACTCAACAGAGCTAGTGCAGGAAGGCCCAGTTCCATCCCAAGCATAGAACTGCAAGTAATTCCTGAGTGTGACCAGGTGTGGCTCAAATCAACCCTTCCTGAGAAAAGAAGTAGAAAAGGATTTAATAAAATGTTACTTAAGATTTCATTTTATGGAGGCCAGAGCGATAATACAGAGGGTAGGGCACTTGCCTTGCATGTGACTGACCTGGGTACAATTTCAGCATCTCATAGGGTCCCCCAAGCACTGCCAATCATGATTCCTGAGCTCAGAACCAGGAATAATCCCTGAGCATTGCTGAGTAGATAGTACAGTGGGCAGGACACTAGCTTTGTATGTGATCAGCCAGGGTTTAATTCTGAGGATCTGAAAGATCTGAAAGACAAGAGCGATTCCTGAGAGCAGAGCCAAAAAAAAGCAACCTGGTATGACCTCAAAACAAAAATAAAAGAAATGAAGTACTTTCATTGAAATGACAAGCTGGAAAAATATCATAAAAATGATTTTAAAGAGGGACCAGAGAGATAACATGGAGGTAAGGCATTTTGCCTTGCATGAGGAAGGTCAGTGGTTCAAATCCCAGCATCCCATATGGTCCCCAGAGCCTGCCAGGGGCAATTTCTGAACATAGAGCCAGGAGTAACCCCTGAGCACCGCTGGATGTGACCCAAAAACCAAAAGAAATTATTTTCAAAAAATCATAAAAATCTGGAAAAAGATAAAGATCCCTAAAAATTATTTTAAAAATTCATAAAAATCAAAAAAGAGGTCAAAATTCCTAAAACCTTGCACTGTTTGCAATGGGTTAATGAGTTCTAGTAGAGGCAACAAGGTGGGTAAAGGTTTGAGGTATAGCTACAACCTTAAAAGGTCTAAAAACTTGGGGCCAGTGAGGTGGCGCTAGAGGTAAGGTCTCTGCCTTGCAAGTGCTAGCCAAGGACCGTGGTTCGATCCCCTGGCATCCCATATGGTCTCCCCAAGCCAGGGACAATTTCTGAGCGCTTAGCCAGGAGTGACCCCTGAGCATCAAATGGGTGTGGCCCAAAAAATAAATAAATAAATAAAAAAGGTCTAAAAACTTAAAAAGGAAAACTGAGTCTGTTAGCACTGATCACACCAAATGACTAAATGCAAAGTGAAAGAATATTCTTTTAATTCCTCTTGAAGAACTGAAGCAAAAGCACAGCAGGTATGATCATCTCGCATATAATTGGCCAGAGTTCAGTCCCTGGTCCCCCAAGCATCACCAGTAGTGGTCCCTAAATGCAGAGCCAGGAGTAAGCCTTTAGCACTGTGGGTGTGGCCAAAATAATAATAATGATCAATTCTTCTTTGCACGTACCAACAAGAACCAGCAAGAAGAAAGTATTTGAAAAACAAAATTGCAGTCACCACAGCTCCAAATACTATAACTGGTAACCTCCCCTATCAATGTGTACTGAAGAACTGAAAAAAGATTTCAGGGCCATCAAGACTTAACTACATAAAAGATACAGTGAATTCTCAGAACAGTTTGAATATTTTAATGATTCTAGCTGTTTATTCTCTTTCATATCAATTTATGCTTAATAAATTAAAATTTGTAATCCTCTAGGAATATTGGCCTTGATATTCTAAGACTTGATAATGTTTAGCCAGGCATACAGATAGCTAAGATTCATCAAACATATTTTAAGAATTGTTTTATGCCAAAAATATTGCAATAGAATGGGAACTTATGATCTTAATTACTTGGCAAGGCATATAATAAGAGCATTAGCTATACCCCTGGAAGAAAAAAAATTAGAAAGTGATGGTAGGATATAAATGTACTTGATACACAGGTACAATATGGAAATGATTAGGTAGCAGTTCATACCAGTCAAGGAAGAAAAAATTATCAATTAACTGATACTGGGACCATTGTTTAACTCAATTATTTAATTAAAAATAAAAATGAGGTGCTGGAGAGATAGCACAGGGGCAGGGCATTTGCCTTGCATGCAGCCCAACCAGTCCAAACGGTGGTTCGAATCCCGGCATCCCATATGGTCCCCCATGCCTGCCAGGAGCGATTTCTAAGCACAAAGCCAGGAGTAATCTCTGAGCACCGCCGGTGTGACCTAAAAACAAAAATTAAAATTAAAACTAAATGAAATAAAAATGAAAATAATTGACATATTCACATCCAATTTGATGAAAAAATAAAACACAGAAAATTAAAGAGCTAATCATAAAAATAAAATCATAAATGTTTAGAAGATAAATATCAGCTCTTCGTATGAGGAACAGTAACCTTCTAAAAGCATAGAAACATAAAAGTAAAAAATAACATGGTACATTCAACTAAATAAGTGAAAGCTCCTAAACTCTCAGGAATATTATACAGCTAAAAAGGCCCATCCCAGTTGGAAACTTTTTGGGGTATTTTTGTTTGGTTGGTTAGTTGGTTTTGGTTGGGGTTACAACCAGTAGTCGCGCAGAGGATTACTCCAAGTTCTGTGCTCACAAATGACCATATGGGACATCGGGATTTGAACCACCATCCATCCTGGATCAGCTGCTTGCAAGGCAAACGCCCTACCACTATGCTATCTCTCTGGCCCTGAAACATTTGTAATTAATTTAAAAAATGATACAAATATGTAAAAATCAAACTAAAACAAAATAAGCATGTAAAATTTAAGGAGAAAAACAAATTAATAATAGCAAAATGCAGATCATTTAGAATGTAATATAAATGCATATATATCATGTTTAAACTTTTAAACTAGCAACAATTTCAAAAAATAATACTGGGGGCATTGCTGGTGGGAATATTGCACTGGTGAAGGGGGGTGTCTCCTTTTTTATAACTGAAACCCAGCTACAAACATGTTTGTAATCATAGTGCTTAAATAAAAATATTAATTAAAAAAATAATAATGCTTGGGACAAAAGCCTGAGGAAGGGGAGATACACTTGCTTTGCACCTGGCCAATCAGAATTTAACCTCTGGTACCAAACAGGGTCCCTTGGGCACACTACCAGGAGTGGTTCTTGAACACAGAGTAAGGAGTAAACCCTGAGCACTGCCAGGTGTGGTCCAAAAACAAAACTAAATTAAAAATGATTTATTCTGGAGCAGGAAGGTTCAAGAGAGCTCAATACAAAAATCACCTGTCTTGCAAGCATAAGGCCTTATGATAGCAGCCTTCTCATCCCCCCAGTGCTGACAACTCATCTAAGGAAATGAGTCCACTACTAGGGCTCCATGATGCCACATCAGAGCATATGATCTTCTGTGCACTTCAGCCAGCAACTAAATTAAGCAGCTGTAGTCAGGAGTGTGACCCCTGAAACTAGAATGCACTGCAGCATTGCACACTCAGTGTGCAAGAGGAGGAGTGATAGCACAGTGGGGACAGTGCCTGATTTGCACACAACAGACCTGGGTTTAGTCCCCAGCAGTATATGGTTCCCCGAGTCTTGCCAGGAATGATCCCTAAGTGTAGAACCAGGACTAAGTCCTCACATCACTGGGTGTGACCCAAAATCAAAATCAACAAACAGAAAAATACAAACTCAGTGTGCAGCCCCAGGAGTGTGTGAGCAAGCCTGGTTATCACAACCACAAAACCACAATATGGGGAAAGGAAGGGGTGGAGAACAGGAAGGAAAAAATAAAAAGAGAATGTACTGTCGGTACATTTTCATCATCATCAAATGAAGATGGTCCACTCCCCATGGATCAATAGCACCTTCACATACTCAAAAGTAATTGCTGCTCTATTTTAAGGACCCTAAGAAAATTTCCTTTGATACAGCAAATTCCCTGTGAAGGAATCAAACTGTCCAAGTTTGTGACTGGGACTTATGAATGCGAAATAATTCCTTGTTGTAGAATTACTTACACTATCAGCATGTTGGAAAACACATAGATAATAGTGCTGGAGATTGCTTTGGTATATCATGGTCTTTTGTAATAACTCCTTTGAAGATGATGTAGGAACAGGTAAAAGAGGTGGAGAGCATGACAATAAGTGGGAAAAATAGACTTGTACTAATGTTGAGATTCAACTTTTCCAGTACAGCAACACAAATACTTTAAGGATCACGTACGGTTTCTGATGATGATAGATACTGTTGTCTTTTTTCCTCCCGATTTTTAACAAGTACATAATCTCTTTGTGATTTTTTTTCAAGCATGGAAGATTACACTCTGACCTGGAATGTGTGATAAGAGATAAGGCCAATGCCAAGCCAGGAGTGTGTGGTGATTTGCGCTGTTATTTTTACTGCAGATCTTCTGGTGGCATAACAAGTGTCTCAGCAAGTCCCTTCTGAGCTGTCACGCACACTACCCATTCTGGTTTCAAGTTTATGCTGCAGCCCAGGATGAGAAGCAGCCTTCACCACTGAGGATGGTTGCATAGACCTGGCCACTCCTCCAGTGGCCTTTCTTCTGCCCCTGCAATCAGGCTCGTTGGCACTGTCCTGAGGAGACAGCCTTGCTGCCAACAACACTGTCTTTCTGGGTGGATGAAGCTACTACACAGATAAATATGTGTGAACAAACACACATGCATACAGACATAGAGAAAAATACAGGCAGACTCACACAAATACCCACAGGGCACACACACACACAAACACACAACTATCATCCATGCACAAGACATATGCATGAACTCTCAGATACAACACATATAGATTCATATAGATTCACATCTATATACAAATATGCACAAGAAACAGAGACACACAGATATATACAAAATAACAGACACACAGATATAGACAAACACACAAATGCACACAGACACACAGATGGACACATGGATAAATAGATACATAGGGATATACACCAGAGATATACACAGAGGTTTATATAAACATAGACACACACAAAGGCACATTCTCCATGCTCTCAAATAGCCCAATCTACCAAATCTCTATTTCTTTCATAAAATTCTGTATTGGGCCTGAACAGACTCTCTGTCCCCTTCCTGCCTGAGGAGCCCAGTGTGTCTCATTTCATCCCACTTTTATTAACCACCAGCTCTATAATATCAGAAATTTGGGGCAAGGAACAAATGGACTGAGGTTGCTGTTCTAGCTCTGCTTCCCCATTTGAGAAGCTACCAGCCACAAATGACTGCCCATCGCAGCCCCTCAGAATCAGGTCCATTGGCAGAAACCATTTCTGAGGCTTTTCCTTGTCGCCCCCCCACTCCCCAACCAGGGCTTTGTTCCTCAGAGGAGCACAAAAACTAGGTTCCTTAACAGCTCAAGAGCCTCCCAGAAGTGCACGCCTAAGGTCTGTCAACACTCTGGGGGCTGTTCTACCAGATGTCCCTCAACAAAAGAATATGGATCACGTTTGTTTCAGAAGACAGAAGCAGTAAAAACACTCATGCCCCCATATCTGACCCACCCGTGTATCCCTACACCAAGGGTGTTCGTTGTGTGAACAAGTCAGAAATAGAATGAGGGACTGGAGCCATAGTCATTGGATAGGGCTTTTGTATTGTTTATAGTCAACCTAAGTTTTATCTCTCTCATCCCAAGCACTGCCAGGAGAAACCCCTGAACATTACTGGATGTGACCCAAAAACCAAAAAAAGGAAGAAACAGAACAAAATCAACAGCTGCTGCCTCTGTGCATTGCCTGTAGCTAGGACTGTGTGCGCAGGCAGCTTCTGGGACTACAGGGCTTTGCACATTTAATTTATTTATTTAATTATTTAATTAAAAATAAAAATGAGGGGGCCAGAAAGATAGCATGGAGGTAAGGCATTTGCCTTGCATGCAAAAGAACAGAGGTTCTAATTCTGGCATCCTATATGGTTTCCTTACCCTGCCAGGAATGATTTCTAAGCATAGAGCCAGGAGTAACCCCTGAGCACCGTCAGGTGTGATCCAAAAACCAAAAAAAATAAAAATAAGGGGTCGGCGAGGTGGCGCTAGAGGTAAGGTGCCTGCCTTGCAAGCGCTAGCCAAGGAAGGACCACAGTTCGATCCCCTGGCGTCCCATATGGTCCCCCCCAAGCCAGGGGCAATTTCTGAGCATTAAGCCAGGAATAACCCCTGAGCATCAAACGAGTGTGACCCGAAAAAAAATAAATAAATAAAAAATAAAAATAAATAAATAAAAATAAAAATGAGGGGCTGGAGAGATAGCACAGTGGCAGGGCATGTGCCTTGCACGCAGGACAAACAGTGGTTCAAATCCCGGCATCCCATATGGTCCCCCAAGCCTGCCAGGAGTGATTTCTGAGTGCACAACCACTCCACTGCCTTCTTGCAAAACCTTCCTTCCCAAAGTAGAGCTCTACTTTGCTCTACAGTTGCTTATTTGCAGCAGAGACATCTCTGATCACTGTCTGTCTTGGGTTCCACAAGAATTGAAGGGCCGTGATACAAGAGAGAAATCCTTTAAACTCCTCTGCCTGTGCTCCTCTCCCGTACACTGAACTTGGTTCCAGCTCCTTCGGGAGCTTCTGGGAACTGACCTGTTTGTACATCTCCTCCCAGCAGCCCTGCATCCTCCAGTAGTCCTGATACTGTGTTTCCCCAGGAACTATCCAGTCCCAGGGAAGGGGAGCATAGGTGATGGGAACTTCAAGGCTGTCACCTAGGGGAAATGGGCCTGGTTTCAGGGTGCAGCCAAGAGCTAGAAAACTGAGGGGATGGCAATGTACTGACACACCCCCAAAGCAAAGACAGTCGGAAGGAATCCCACCCACACCACACCCACACCCACTCCAAGAGGCTAGCTTGGTTTCCTGAACAGCCAGGCCTTGCAATCTGCCATGTTTCTAGTGTTAATGGGTGTTAAAGTGCGAGAGTGGCATATCACTTACTGACCCTCTAAGAGGAGTTTGGATGCAGACAACAAAAGCACTTAAGAAGTCTCTGGACAGTGTCAGAGGCAGCCAAGGAAGGGAAAGTCCTTCAGCTGCTGGGTGGAGCCTGCCCAAGGAAAGTGGATGAAGACTGAATAGGTCATTCACGTATCCCTGTAAGTAGAATTAGAGGGCAATGGTGGGGCCAAAATGCCACCTACATATGTGGGTACTGTTTTCTATCTCATGCAGCAGCTTTCTCAGGAGATAAAATCATTCAGACCTCACAGCTCACAGGTCAGTTTCTGTAGGTCTGAGTGGAAAGTTGTTTGGGGTTAGTCAGGAGCCAGGAAGTCAGTGCTTCCTCTTTTTCTTCCTTAGTAAGCATCCACTGGGACTCAGACACTGCATTTGTCTCAGGAAGTCCCAAGATGATGAGACCAATGATGCCCAGTTGAGCCCAGCTGAGCAGACCCAGCTGGAACAGAGGCATCTGGGAAAACACAGCATAATTTGGCAGCAAACAGAACCCCAGGACTGGGGTCCCGTGCCACACTACCATGGGAACTCTAGCCTAGCATGGGGTGCCAAGCTTTTGGGATTCATCTACCAGAAGCTCAGGTTTAAATTTGCCCAACAGGCTTGGCTTCCCAGGCCCCAACTCACTAATGTGCTCCCCTCTCCCAACCCACAGCCCCCTCAGGCTCCTCTGCAATTCTGAAGAACCAGTCACCATTAAGCAAGCGGTGCAGAGAGCACTGATAGCCTCAAAACCTTTCTTTCTCTGGGCTCTCAGTTCCTTCAAAATGAAAGCCAAGAGATGTGCTTGTATTCACACCTTACAGTTTTATTTATGTTGGTTTGGTTTATACAGGAATCATTCCTGGCAGGGCTAAGGGGCTCTCTGAGTGACAGTATCAAACTCCAGTCCACAGCATACAAGGCATGCTATTTCTCTGGCTCCATACCTTGTAGTTTCTGCCCTTCCCTTTTGGAAAAAAAAATTCCCTGTCCTCCAACAGTAAGAACCAATCCAGCTCACCCCAGATGCAAAGTAACTGAGTATGCATTTCCTCTTATTAATGCCAGGGAGATGGTTTTGAAGAAGAAAGATGCCAAGTCGGGTGGTTTTAGAAAAAAAAAAAACTGAAGAGGAACAAGCAGAGGACAAAGGGGCAGGAGAACTGTAGGGAACATAGTAACACCACAAAACTCCATTAACACCCAGGTTATAAGACAATGCATACATTCTGAGAAAGCCAAAAAAACCAATAACTGCATAGAATTCTAGATACTTCTAGAAGATTCCAGATGCCCAAAGATTCTTTTTTAGGTCACAGCTTGAGAAATATATTGTCTATACCTTGGTCTTGTGGCTTGCTCTTTGAAAGTAAAGAACTAAGTTTCCAATGGCATCTGCCTGATTTTGTTCAGCAAGCCCAGGGGAAAGATTGTCACTTGATAGTGTTTTCAGGAGTTGCCAGGTCAGGAATATCAGCCTCCATGCAGGAATTTGGTGCCAACTTTGAAAGTTAGCTTGGGGGCCGGGCAGTGGCGCTGGAGGTAAGGTGCCTGCCTTGCCTGCGCTAGCCTAGGACGGACCGCGGTTCGATCCCCCGGCGTCCCATATGGTCCCCCAAGAAGCCAGGAGCAACTTCTGAGCACATAGCCAGGAGTAACCCCTGAGCGTCACAGGGTGTGGCCCAAAAACCAAAAAAAAAAAAAAAAAAAAAAAGAAAGTTAGCTTGGTGTCTTAGCAGTCTTTAGGCTAGTCTGCTGTTGCCCAAGGGAAAGGAATCTTAGTTTTCATGAGGAGAAACAAAATAAATGTATAAGAAACACCCCTGGGGCCAGAGAGATAACACAGCGGTAGGACATTTAGCCTTGCATGCTGCCAACACGGGACAAAGCCCGGTTCGAATCCTGGCATTCCATATGTTCCCCCAAGCCTGCCAGGAGCGATTTCTGAGTGCAGAGCCTCTGAGTGGCAGAGTGAGAATAACCCCTGAGCGCCACCAACGCCATTTGTGACCTAAAAACCAAAAAAAAAAAAAAAAAAAAAAAAAAAGCCCTTAAAATTGTCCAACACCTTGGTCCATTTCACATATATGATAAACATTTTTGGGAAATATTTTTAATGATACCATGGTTTCATAGTGTC
The DNA here is from genome assembly GCF_024139225.1 of Suncus etruscus. Taxonomy (NCBI): domain Eukaryota; kingdom Metazoa; phylum Chordata; class Mammalia; order Eulipotyphla; family Soricidae; genus Suncus; species Suncus etruscus. The sequence continues at coordinate 9,209,432 of NC_064848.1, read as the reverse complement.
ATGATATTATTATTATTATTATTATTATTATTATTATTATTATTATTGTGGGATTGAGCTACAGTTGACTATGTTCAGGGCTTACTCTTGGCTCTGTGCTCAGTGATTACTCTTGGCTGTATTTGGACTTTATGCAGTGTTGGGGTTGTCTTTATGCAAAAGCAAATATCTTAACTCCCTACTCCAAAGAGTTTATTTTATTTTGTTTTGTTTTTTGGATTTTTGGGGGGTCTCTACAATCTCTTGCAGGTTCTTGCTCCAGGACAGCTCTGCAAGAAGTCACCTCAAAGATGCTCTGCACATGAGGCCCACTATAAAGTTCAGAGAGTGATCACACACCAGCCATCCCCCCTTCTTCCAGTGGCCAGTCACAAACACATGAGCTGTTATTAAGTCTGAGTTAGCCTGGGAAAGGGAGTGGCTTTGGGGAGAAAGAGATCCCTGCAAATCCCTAAGCTGCTTCTCCCTTTGCCTGCCTATTCCCCAGCTATTGGTTTGGGATTGGAACCCCAATACCTTGTAAGAATGAACTTCCCTAGAGAAGGGACACCGATTCTCAGTCAGCCCCTGACTTTGTCTCCCCTCAACTGGGTGGCCTTGGGAGTTGCTTAATCTCTCTGGCCTTACTTTTCCTGTGTGTCAGCAAAGGAGAATGGGCTAAGAATTTCACCCAAAGTCGAGTGCCTGGGCAGTGGTGGGTTTCAGAGAAAGGCTGGTCAAAGTCACTGGTTTTCCTGGCACAGAGGGCCATGCATGTAGATCTCTGTCAATACTTCTTTCTGCTGTGGAAGCACATGAGCAGCTATCAACATTATTTGCCCAGAGAAGTGTGTAAGAGCCCCAGCCCACTCCAGGGAAAGTCAGTGTTGAACGAGACCAGAAAAGGGAGAAGACCCTTGCCCATAGAGGATTAATGATCAGAAAGATCTTGGGTTGCTGAATAGGGCCTGGTGGAGGGACCCGAAGCAGTAGGTGGCCCTACTCCTAGCTGGTGACCTGAACCTTTATCCCCTTCCAGCCTAAATGCCTCCCCTTCTCTCAGCCCTTTACTAAGTTCAAGTCTAAGGCTATCCCATTGCAAAGTCCCCCTCAAAGAAACTGATGGCCTCCAACTCTGTTCTCTAGACACAAAAGGAATGTGCTTCTCACCTAGAGAGTGAGGTATTGGGGATAGCAAACCCCAAAGGCATCTCCTGGCAGGACTCCATTAGAGTGTCTGACAGGCAAACTGTGCTCACCATACACACACACACACACACACACATGACACAACACACAAATATGGCATATACATGGTATAAACATGCAGGCACAAACTCACACTCATATACATGTCAATTGCACACATCTGACATATATACATGGGGCACATACACAGCACATGTGGAGTAGACATGGCACACATATGCATGGCGTACAGTGCACAAATAACACACACACACACACATACACACACACACAGCTTCCCAACTTCGTCCCCTGAGCTCAGGCATGGAAGCACCTCCCACAGCCCTGAGGCCTACAGGCCTCACTCTCAACAGAGGCCATCCCTTAAGTTCCTGTATTTGCAATGGGAATGTGTGGTCCATATCAAAAGACTCCCCAAGGACTCATAGGACCAAAAAGCCTACAATCACCTCTAAGGAGTACAGCCCTGCCTCTATCACTGCAAGCACAAGCACCACCGGGCCTGGCAGGACCTCACTGGTCCCAACTGCATTCTTCAGTGAATGATAAAGAAAATGCAAACCCTACCCCTTCATCTAACTCCTCAGGGCTCTGGGTGTGGATAGTAGATCAAAGGGGTTCATCTCCCTCTGGAATACCACACACACACACACACACACACACACACACACACACACACACACACACACACACTTCCCTGTAGCAGATAATTTGTGCAGGAGCAACACACACACACACACACACACACACACACACACTTCCCTGTAGCAGATAATTTGTGCAGGAGCAACACACACACACACACACACACACACACACACACACACACACACATACACACACACTTCCCTGTAGCAGATAATTTGTCCAGGAGCAAAGTGCAAACTTTTACCCAAAGGCCCTGGGCCCACGCCTAGCAGTAAGAGCTAATGCTGACCTAGAAAAACCCCAAGCAGCAGGCCCACAGGGGCCAGGTTAGGCCTTCAGGGCCATGTGCCATCCTGAAAATCTGGGTTTTCAGGTGAAACCTGAAGCTTGTCAAGGTAGATGCAGATATGACAGTCCTTTCTTTTCTTTCTCATATCATGCAGTGGGCTCTAGCACAGGACAAGTCTATGAACCCCCAAACCCCTCACCATGCAGATGTTCAGTGATCGGAAAGGGACTTTTCCAAGGCGACCCAAAGCAGCAGCAGGGACAGGCCCTTTCCAGAGCCAGAACCTCCCATCCATGTTCCCACATTTCACAAGGCAGCCTGGATTTCACACACCTCCTGGCCCAGGCCCCAGCTGATATTTTTACCAAATGTCACAGCCGTTTGCAGGAAGGCCCTGGGTCCTGGCTTGCACCAGTAACTGCTGATGGCCTGCCAGAGGCTGTAAACAGGATCCTGATTAATGAATTCCTTAATGGCTGAGCCCTGAGTGCAGAAACTGTCTGAGCGTCACCACGGCAGATACATGAAGACAACTTGGCGGGGCTGTGGGAAGATTCGTGTCATTGTGTCCTGGCCTGGAAAGGGGCGCCAAGCCTGCTGTCCCCACTCCTAAATCACCCCTCCCTTCCTCCTAACCATGCCTGGCCCAGGATCCGGCAGACAAGCTATGCAGACACCAGGCCCAGAAGGCCCAGGTTGTCCCTGAAAGGAGAGCCATTTCTTTGGCTTCAGAAGACCTGACAATGGCTTTATGAATCCAGACAAAGAGTTGAGAACCCTCTCCCCCGGCTGCCTGCCTCCTCTTGGCTGAGACTGAAATAAGAGCAGGAAGCCCCGGTGTCTGTTTGTGAGATTAGAAACACAGGCCCAAGGAGACTGAGACAGGCCTGGAGGAGCCAGAAACAGGAAGGCTGGAAACCCACGGGAAAGTCCCTGACAAGAAACTGGTCCTGTTTTGTGACCTTGGGTCAATTGCCTGACCCCTCTGGGCCTTGTATCACCCTCTCAGCAGTTGGGGTCCAAGCAAACAGGGCTTGGGACTCAAAGGCACACATTCGGTTCACCAGATCCTGTGCCCAGAGCAAACAGCTCTGAGGAGGTTGCCCCTCCCCACAACCACCAGTGACTGAGCCAGTACTAACCTCATGGCCCTGCATAACATAGGACTAGGCAGCTCTGTCTCATCCATCACCACCAGCACCATCTGGTTTGCCCAGATGCAACAGGGGTCAGGCCTGAATCTCTTCCCAGTCCTTTCTTGTCCCCACTTTCTAAGGAATGCGTGCAGCCTTACAAAACAACCGATGATTGTCCATTAGGCACTGATCATGGCATGCTGCATGCTGCATTCTGCCAGACAAGAGATGCTGGCCCCTTATACAGAGGAGGAAGTTGAGGTTCAGACAACGAAAGTCAAAATGAATTAAATAAATAAATAAATACACAAAGGGGCCGGAGCAATAACACAGCAGTAGGGCATTTGCCTTGCATGCAGCTGACCCAGGATGAATCTGGGTTCGATCCCTGGCATCCCATAAGGTCCCCCAAGCCAGGTGTGATTTCTGAGCGAAGAGTCAGGAGTAACCCTGAGAGTCACCGGTTGTGGCCCAAAAACCAATTAAAAATAAACAAATAAACAAACAAAAAACTGAGATTTTCATCATGTCAATGCCCTGAAAATCATCACGGAGAGCAACTTGCACAGATAGAAGGAGTAGCCCGTCAAGTCTCTAAGTCCACTCCAGTATGAAGATGACTCCATGTCCCTCCAGTCTATACTGCCTCCCACCAAAATGAAGAGCAGAGCAGATATCACACAAGTTCCAGGCCCAAGTTTCAGGCCTTGGTTCTTCCATTCTGCACCCTGTGTTGGAGAATTGCCCCGACTTGCCTATTTAAGGCTAAGGATGCTGTAGAGAAGCTTGACCTCTAGTCCATACCCCACAGCCACCAGGAAGGAGGCCCACAAGTGGTGCATGATGGGAGGTGGCAGGCTGTCTTACCAGCAACACTCCCTTTGGTGGGGTAACCCCTCAGTCACTTACAGAGTCTGGCCACAATCCCTTGGCTCTACCTCTATTAATTATGCAGTCACCATTCACTTATACCCGATCTCAGAGACAGGTCAGCATGAGGGACAGGGGCAAACTCAAGCCCTTCTGCTCCTTCTTGTTTTGTTTTGTTTTGTTTTGTGGCCATACCTGGCAGTGTTCTGGGCTTTCTCCTGGCTGTGTTCAGGCTTCACTCCTGGCAGGGCTAAGGTACCATATGCATTGCCAGGGATTGAACCAGCAGGTCAGCTGTTTGGAAAACACCCTCTCTCTCTCCAGCCCTGCTCCTCCCTTTTGCTACCTACAGGTGGCTTGTCCTCCATGTGCCTGGGCTCTGTACAACTGGCAATGGCAGTAGTGCAGATACCTTTCAGGCAGTGCTTGAATGGGTGGAGATCCTGGCAGAGTCTGGGTAGGGCTAAGCAGTGCTCAGTCAGATTGTTGCTACCTCCTTGAGGTAGGAGCTCCACAGCCTGTTGAGCTGTGTCACCCAACCCCTGAGGATCCCTGGATAATGTGACTAGAAGCTGCCTCTCAGGCTCTCAAGCCCCCTGTGAAGGACTGGGATGAGCATCCAAGGGGCTGTCTAGAGGAACAACCCCTCTAGAGTTGCTGCTTATGCAGAGGAGTCTGCTTGCCCAGAACACAGCTGCCTGTTGGTCACATCTTTCTCAGACTTGAAAGCCAACAAAACAGAGAAAGAAGGACACACACACACACACACACACACACACACACACACACACACACACACACACACTCACCATTCCTGAGCTTGAGTTTGTCTAGGACTGATGCAGTGATGGGGCTCTATGTCCAGGAAAGATTCCCAGGGAACTGATCCAGTCTCCCTGAGACCCCAGCAAACAGAAATGCACTGGAAGGAGGGGAATGAGCCAGCAAACAGACCTTCCAAAACACCTTTAAAAGGATGCTTGTGGGGCCATAGAAATAGCACAGTGGGTAAGGTATTTGCCTTGAATGCCACCAACTAGGGACTGACCTGGGTTGGATCTCTAGCATCACATAGAGTCCTCTGAGCCTGCCAAGAGTAACCCCTGAGTGCTGCCAGGTGTGGACCCAAATAAGTAAATAAAAATATAAGGATACGGGCCCGGAGAGATAGCACAGCGGCGTTTGCCTTGCAAGCAGCCGATCCAGGACCAAACGTGGTTGGTTCGAATCCCGGTGTCCCATATGGTCCCCCGTGCCTGCCAGGAGCTATTTCTGAGCAGACAGCCAGGAGGAACCCCTGAGCAACGCCAGGTGTGGCCCAAAAACCAAAAAAATAAAAAAATAAAATAAATAAAATAAAAGGATACTCTTCTACTGCTTTTTAATTGGAGGATGCGCGGGGGGGGGGGGGGGGCACACCTGGAAGTGCTCAGGTCTTACTCCTGACTCTGTGTTCAGGGAACACTCCTGACTATGTTTAGGAACCACTCCTGACAATGCTCAGAAACCATAAGGGACCAGGAATCAAGCAAGGTTGGCAATGTGTAAGGCAAGTGTCCTCCCCACTGTCCTATTGCTCTAGTCTTTCTATTTTCCTCCCTCTCCAGCCTGCTCTTGTTGGTCCTCTGTTCCTAGACATTCAGTCTGTCCTGCCTTCATCTTGCACCTCTTTTATTAGGCTCACAGGCCCTATGATGCACACAGTCCTCTTCTTTTTCTTTTTTTATCCTCTCAAATTTATTTCGGGGATTATCAAATATTGCTCGGTTATATCCTATTTATACTACTAAGAGAAATCTCCATTCTGCTAAACATGGAGGGGGAGATGATGTCATATGGTTCAACCTATGTAGAAAGTACTAGGCAGATTTCTCAAAATAGAGAGGAGAAACTTCTCCAAATTTGGTGATGGCGGGACACAACTTCAAAGCTAGAACATTAGTATTGCAGGGAAGGTGCTTGTCTTCTATGTAGTCCTGTGTGCTCAACACAACACTGCCATTGGGAGGCATTGCTTCTACAGACACACAGAGACACAGGTAGCCCAAAAAATCATGGCGACTTGCCCAAGGACTAGTGTCTTGGATTGAAAACCAGACCTACAGAGCTTAGTCACAGCCTCTTACATATATATATATATATATATATATATATATATATATGGAATATATATATACACATATATATGTGTATACACACATGCACACACACATACAACATACTGTCTCTCTCTCTCACACACACATACACACACACACACACACACACACACACACACACACACACACACACACACACCTGTCACCCAACCCCCCCCCCTTGGGGCCAGCAAAGAGCCTTGCATGGAAACTCAGGGTGGAAACCACATTAATGAAAGGAGAACACATGCCCCAGCCCCAGAGGAGCAGGGCAGATGCTCCCAGGTCCCCAGTAGCTCATTACCGCCTCCACATTTTCCTTTCCCTCCCCACATGTTTCCGATGCCTCAGCCAGTGCTCCAAAGGCTTCCGTGCAGGTCTGAGCCCTGGGTGGCAATGGCAGGATGGGGGAGCAGGGTGAAGGCTGTCAGGGCACCCCAGTCCATTGCAGTGTTCTCCTGTGCTTACATCTCTGCTCTACCATCAAGACCGGGTAAATGAAGGACCAGATTGATATTACAGCATGTAATGTGCTGGTTTTCGCACATGGCAAACCCAGCTTCGATCTCTGCATCTCCTATGATCTCCCAAGTCCCATCAGGAGTGGTTCCTGTGTAAGCCAGGGCTAAGCCCTAAGCACTACGAGGTTTGGCCCAATGAAAAGACTGAGTAAATGCAATTTGGTACTAGTTTAAGTATCTTACAGAAGTTCTACTAAAAATGGGGGAGGATGGGGATTGAATAAAAAAACAACTGAGGATGGGCCCAGAGAGATAGCACAGCGGTGTTTGCCTTGCAAGCAGCCGATCCAAGACCAAAGGTGGTTGGTTGGAATCCCGGTGTCCCATATTGTCCCCTGTGCCTGCCAGGAGCTATTTCTGAGCGGACAGCCAGGAGTAACCCCTGAGCACCGCCGGGTGTGGCCCAAAAAACAAAAAAAAACAACAAAACTGAGGAGCTGGCTGGAGCATCTGCCTTGCACACGGTTTACCCAAGTTTGATGTCTAGTATCCCAAATGGTCCTCTGAGCACTGCCAAGTGTGATCCCCGAACCAGGAATAATCCGTGAGTATATCTACATGTGGCCCCAAAGCAAAAATTTAAAAAACAATGTGTTTTAAATTAAAGAAAATAAAAATAAATTAAAAAAAAAAAAAAAAAAAAAACAACCGGGCAAGTGACTAAACTTGAGCCCTGCTGGTGGTTCCTGAGATCTGATGTCCTCTGATGTTTGATTCCAGAGATAGTCACACTCATGTCCCCTCATCACATATCCTCAGTCTACTCAATTTTGGGCCGCTTGGGGTCCCCTCTTCCTAGTGGCAGTCCCAGTCTAATGGATCTGAAGGTGGGGATGGGATGGGGTTTCCCCAGGAGTAGGAATCTGGACATGGGCCACTTTGTGAAATGAGGACATTGGTCTGTGTGCCCCACGGCTGCTCCATCTTCCGCTCCTAATCCTAACTGGTGCTAAACCTGTGTGCACCCATTCATAAGGGAGTAAGGTGGAGCCAAAGTGCTTCAAGGGACCATCCTTGCAGGCACTAACCAGTATCCTAAGCAGATGAGAGGTGGTCAGGGCAGCCCAGCTGTCCTGAGTGACTGGATCCCCAACCATATCTGCTACCCCCATCATTAGTATCATCGGCCACCCAGAACCCTCCCCCTACCTTCCAAACACCAAGTACAAAATGAAGAAAGGGGCTGACGCCGCGAACCCCAGACTTGCTCCTCTCGAGGCCCCTAGCTGTCTCAGTGAAGCAGTCACTGATGTCATGCCTTGCAAAAATCCTGCATGGGGTTAGAGCCGAAAGCAGAGCCCTGCCAGGGCAGGGCCAGGACCAGGAGGAAGCCCAGGCACGTGCCAGTGCTGCCAGCAAATGGGGCAGTTATTTTTAGAGGCACCCAATGGGGCTGCCGTCTGTGCCCTGCCCTGTGACACAGGGAGCCCCAGGAAGGGGAGAGGCCCTCTGCCAGCCAACAGCCTCTGCTGGGCTCCTAGTCTCCTCCAGCGCGCCCTGCCACCTCCTCACCTGTCCCTCTCACACAGCAGAGGGCAGGGAGCTTCCTTGTGGGGAACAGCTTCTCCGGGGCAGGCACCTCCCCTACATGACCACATGGGCCCCACCCACTGCCTAGCATTCTAGAGAGGAAAACAGGACCCAATTGCATTGGTCAAAGGAGAAAATGCAAAGCCATTGAGTTACTTGTTCAGAGTCACACAGCTTGTGAATTGGCAAAGATGGGATTGGATCCTCCTCCTCTCTTCCTTTCTCTTCCTTCTCATCTCTTCGTTCTCCTTATACTCCTCCTCCTCCTCCTCCCTGTTCCTCCCCCACCTTCTTCCACTTCCTCCTCCTCCTCCACTTTTCTCCCCTCCTCCTTCCTTTCTTTTTCCCCCTTTCCCCCACCCTCTCCAGATCCAGACAATCCTCTCCTCCCCAGGCCTCTTCAGACCTTCAGGCCTGACCTCCCTCAGAACCCTGGGGCCCCTGGTGAGTCAACTATGACTCAGCTCTCATTGCGGTAATGAGCATCTTTACATTTTTTTCAGTTTCCCTGATTTGCAGTACTGGACATCCAATCCAGGACATCACACCTGCAAGGCAAATGTTCTAGGCTCCAAGGAGCATTTCTGCAGTTTTACTGTAGGCTCCATATTCCCCTTGGGAGTAGCCACTGGGGTCCCAGTGCTTCTGCCCTCTGCTCTCCTCTGCTTCTAGAACATTCTTAATCCCTTCTCTTATCTCCATTACAGATAAAGTAAGTAAGTGAGGGCTGGAGAGATTAGCTCTCACAGGCCTGGGGCTTTGAGATGTTAAGATTGAGGTCTCCTGGTTTTGGTTGTTTTTTTTTTGTTTGTTTGTTTTTGTTTTTGTTTTGTTTTGTTTTCATTCCTCATTTAAACATTTCAGGAATTCCACAGGCCTGAAGGCATTTTAGAGACCCCTCTGGTTCAATAAACATCCTAATCCCTCATTTCATTTGGACCTTGAGGCCAGAGAGAGCCTTTCCTCCTGCCCATTTTGCAGATCCCAGGAAGATTCTGTGGCTCAACCCACAACCCCAATGTCTGCCTGCACCCCACCAGCCCTTGGCTTCAGGCAGAGACCATCCTGGCCACAGCCTGGACCACCCTGTTAGTTCTGTGCACTGCGTTTCCCAGAAAGCCTGAAAACCTGGTTCTAGCCCAGAGAGGAGTGAAACACTCCAGCATACATTTTGAAATACACAGAAAACAAGGCTTTTCCCCAGAAATACACACACACACACACACAAAAAAAAAAAAACAGAACTTTTTTCTTAGAGGAAGGGGCATAAAGGTGGAGTTTGGGAGCACAGAAAGATCTGGGACTGGGTGTTCGATCCCACTGTGGAGGTCAGGGCATAGAGGGATATGGCTGATATCTTTACATTTTCTATCTGCACACCATGACAGAAGGTTCAGCTCCAAACAAAGGCAACAATGACAGCTGAAGGAATGAAGAACTTCAGGTCAGAATGGTCACATTGAAGTGTTGTAGGTAGATGAGATGGGGAGGTGGGGTTGGTAATGTACTGTGAGGACATTAATAATAATAAAAAAAAAATACATTAAGAGATTCCCTAGCCCTGAAGTAACCTAAAAGCACAAAGACTTTGTTTTGGTTTTGGTTTTTGGTTTTTGGGCCACACCCGGTGGCGTTCAGGGGTTACTCCTAGCTCTGTGCTCAGAAATCACCCTTGGCAAGCTCTGGGGACCTTATGGGATGCCGGAATTCAAAACACCTTCAGTCCTGGGTCGGCCTCTTGCAAGGCAAATGCCCTACCCCTGTGCTATATCTCCGACCCCCACAAAGACTTTGGCATGCAAATTCTGAGACTTGGAGAGGAGAAACTGAGATACCACAGCAGATGCAAAAATCCAAAGCCCCACCCAAAAAGGGGCGTATCCCACAGACAGAAGCTGCAGAAGAATCCATAAGATTACGAGACCACTAACAATGCAAGGTTTTCCTATGAGAGCTCTCAAATTAATCTTTATGTATGCAAAACCCCAGGAAAGGAACAACTGGAAGATGATATAAAAGTTCCTCCCAATGAGTCAGAGGGCCACAGCAAGGACTCTTGCCTTGCATACAGCTGACCTTCATTTGTTTCCTGCACTCCATCTAAGTTCTGTGCACTTAACAGTTCTCTAAGTACTGTCAGGAGTGATCCTTGTGCATAGAGCCAGGAATAACTCCTGAGCATCACCTGGTATGGTCCAAAACTCACAAAAACTCCTCTCAAAAGCCATCTGGGACTTGCTCTTCAAACCCAAATTTTCTCTTGAAGATGTATCAAACTTGCTTGTCTTTGTCTCATTTTCTTATTTTTATTCCACTCCCGAGAAGTCCATGTTCTCTCTTAAACACAATTCTTGTCTTTCTCAAAATTCTCACACTTTTCTAAGCAAGATTCATTCAATAAAAACTACCTTGTTTCAGAGCTGGAAAGATAATACAGTAAAGTGGGTCCTTGCATTGGATGCGGTTGACCTGGGTTCAATCCTCAACCTCCCATATGGTCCTCCTAGCATTGCCAGGACTGATTCCTGAACACAGAACCAGGAGTAACTTCTGAACATGGCCGAGTGTGCCCCCTACAAAAAAAAGCTATCTTGTTTCACTATTTCTCTTCTCCGAAATTCTGCCCAGCTAGCTGAGTCCCCAGTGAGAGACAGCTGCTTCCCAAATGCCAGTTTGCATCTCCCCTCCACCCTTCTCAGTGGAAGGCTGAGGAAAGACAGTCCAGAAAGAGCAGAAGGGAGGAAGAGAGGGAGGGGAGGAGTAAAAAAAGAGGAAGGGAAAAGCAGAAAGAGAAAGGGAAGGAAGATGGGAGGGAAGGAGAGAAGAAAAGAAGGAAAAAGTAAGTTCTGAGCATCATTGAAGATGAACTCCCAAAAAATAAAAACAGAAATAACAAGACAGCATCTTGGCCTTGTTGGGGTGGGGGTAGGGTGTGCCCCCATGATGGCAGGGTCATGATAGCAGTACAGAAAGGGGTCCACCCAAGGTCATTTTAGGCTCAGGTGTTGGCAGAGTTGGAACACCAGGACTACAGGGCCAGGAGAGGCTGCCCACAGATATGAAGTCTATTGCCAGCAGGAACTTCTAATCCCCAAATCTCAGGAAGGGTGGAGCCTGGGGATTGTGCCCCTTCACAGGTTGGGCTTCTGTGGGGCTCCAAAGGGTCCCCCGCTTGTTCTGAACCTGAGCTTCTATCGACCCGGCAAGTCAGTTCCTCCCCATGGCTTCCAGGTAGACCAGGCCTTTAGAAAGAAGTGAGGGATGGAAATAGGGAGCAGAGAAACCACTAGAGGTAAATCATCATTTTATTTTATTTTTGGTTTTTGGGCCACACCCGGCTGAGGTCAGGGTTTACTCCTGACTGCGCACAGAAATCACTCCTGGCAGGCTTGGGGGATCATGCAAGGCAAATGCCTTACCTCTGTGCTATCTCTCTGGCCCCTGAATCACCATTTTGAGCCAGTTCCATCCCACTGACCACATAGGGTGCTCCCAATCCCTAAGAGTGAGCCCTGAACACTGCAGGATCTGACCCAGAAACAAGAAAAGAAAAAGAATCAAGAAAAGGGGAGCAGACATATAGGCCAAGCAGGGCAGAGAGACCAGCAAAGCAGTACCCTGTGTGGGCCAGGCACTGACCACTCTCACTTCACTCACTGATGCATTAGCTAGTTAACCAAGTGCCTTTATGAATGGGTCCACCCAGATGTCAGGAATCCAGTAGGACACATTTTTTGGCCTAACAGCCAATTTTCTCCATGTCACATGGAGGCCAGAGGATCTGTTCAAGGGGCAGAGAAAGAGGGTAGTGGTGGAATTGGAGGCACCAACGTGTATAGTCAGTATTGTTTTCAGAGCAGTCTTGGGAAACACAGGAACCACAGAGGGACAGTAGGGAGTAAGAATAGGTTGGTGGGGGGTGTTGGGCAGGGACGAAGGGAGTGGGAAGAAGGAGAGCACAGTGCTAATCCTAGTTCCATCTCCCTTGCCACTGCCTATTGGCCCCCAATCCTGCCAAGTGTGACCCCTGAGAACAGAGCCAGGAATAAGTCCTGAGCACTACCATGTGCCATGTGTGGCCCCAAAGCAAGCAAACCAAAAGAAATAGCGGTCAGGGGTGTGATTGGTACCATCTGTGCAGGTAAAGATCTTCTTGATGCCAGCAGGAAAGGTCTATGAGCAGAGAGCATCTGGGTACCCCTCTATGCCATCACCCCCTTGGCCCTTTCTTCTTGGAAGCACCCTGTCCAGTGGATGCCCTTTCCCCAGCATGCACAGAGGGAGGGTACTAAGCAGATGCTGAATTCCCAACTCATCACATTAGTCCTGTAGTATTCTTACTCAAGAATGGTTGAGCCCCAGGAAGCACCAGCTCCAGAGACAAAATCAGGTCAGCCTGAGACTGGCAGAGAGGCTCCTTATTCCCTCCCATCTCACCCTGTCCTTGCCTGCTCCTTTCCACAATTGTTATATCTCACAATGGTATTACCAACGTCATTGTCTGAGGATTTACTGAGCTGATAGATGCGAATGAACCTTCTCTGTATTGTTTTCTCTCATTGAGCCCAGTGAGCTTCGAAGCAACATACCTATCAGATTTGTTGTGCTCCTACTGGGCTGTCAGTACTATGAAATTGGTTCGTGCTGCCATGCTCTTCAGGAGCTGTGAAGGGGGACAGGTCAACAGCTTGGCATCTCTTTGATATAAGTTAGGTGCTTTGGGGCCAGAGAGCTAGCACAGCAATAGGGCATTTGCCTTGCATGCAGCTGACCCGGGATGGACCAGGTTCGATTCCCAGCATCTCATATGGTTTCCCAGCCTGCTGGGGGCGATTTCTCAGTGCAGAGCCAGGAGTGACTCCTGAGTAATGCTGGGTATGGCCCAAAATCCAATCAATACATAAATAAAATTTTAAAAAAGTATGGGACCTGAGAGATAGCATGAAGGTAGTACGTTTGCAGTGCATGCAGAAGGACGGTGGTTTGAATCCCAGCATCCCATATGGTCCCCCAAGCCTGCCAGGAGCGATTTCTGAGCATAGAGCCAGGAGTAACCCCTGAGAGTTGCTGGGTGTGACCCCAAAACCAATAATAATAATAATAATAATAATAATAATAATAATAACAACAACAACAACAACAATAATGTTAGGTGCCTTTATTCTTGTAATATGTGATTCGTGTAACACTGCACTGCCCTCTGACCAGGCATGTGGTGCCCCAGTCAGTAACTTCTAGCATACACCTGTGTTTGAAAAGAAGCTGGGATGAAGCTCAGTGAGCTTAGGAACCCACATGGAAATCAAGGACTACAGAAAGCAGAATTTTGCCCTGGGCTGAAGGCAGTAAACACTGGGAGGAGAAGGCCTCCTTAATGACTTGTATCTTTCCAGGAAGAAGAAAGCATGGCCAAAGCTCTAAATGCTGCTAATGGCTGCAGAAGGGGTATCCTGTTCATTAGCAGGGATGGGGGCTATTTGGTGCTAACTGGTGGTTTGGACAATGTTCTTGTTTTTGTCTATGCTCAGCTTGGATTACCCATCAGTCTTGTTTTTGTCTTGCTGTGACCTTGTCTGTTGTTTATATCTTGGAGAATTGTTTATATTCAACAGAAGACCACTGCAATCTTGGGGGGATGGGGGTTGGGGGTAGTGCCTGACCTGCCTGGCCTCTGTAGCCCCTTCCTACCTCTTTTTCACCCAGCCCAGACCTGGCACAAGAAAGGTGGGATGTAGGAGCAACAGGAAGGCCCCAGTAGATCTGAAATCAAGAATATGGGGCGGGGTGCAGCTGGAAGTCAAAAGCAGGCCTCTGCTGTTCATAAATCAAGAGATAACCCAGGTGCCTGCACTCTGGAAGGTATAAAGTACCAGGATGGTGCAGGATTAGTCTTATCTCTTGCTCTTTCCTCCTGGACGTTGGCCTGGAGGCTGGCAAGCTGTACAGCAATCTTGCCAGCTTCTAGAGACAGGAAGGGAGAGAAAGCAGAGCTCAGTAGAAGGGTGGGCAGGAGGGCTGATGAGGAAGGCTCTTTCTTCCCAGGACGTCCCTGACCTTTCTCTACACGACAGGGACAGACACGCACAGTCTGGCTGTATCCTTCTCCTTTAAAGTGAGCGATGGAAGCATTACTCACAGAGCCCGGCCATTTATCATGGTCTGGGGACATTAATTTGACAGTGTGTCATTTTCCATTTGGTTTGGGCCCGTGGAGGCTGCCCTCCAAACACCTTCAATTAAATGCAGCTAATAACACAGAGCTATTTTGAGCAAGGAGGGCCCTGTCTCCTACCCCATGTGAATGGGGGTGCAGTGAGGCAAGAGCTTCTGAGGGGCTCTGCAGCTCATGGTAGTTCTGGGGATCTGACTGCCCCCACAAAATCAGGCCCCCCTCCATTACTGCAGGCTGGTAGGGAGTGCAGAGAGTACACGAAGAATGGGAAGAAGGGCCACTCCCAAAACAAGATTTTGGCTACCCTAGTTTTGTTCCTTATCAGTTGACACCACTCTGGCCCAGCATAGAGACCACAAAGGTCTAGGAGTCCTGCAGAGTTAGAGTTCGTGGCTCTGCTTCCTGTTCTGTGACATTAGGTACGTCCTGGAATCTCTTCATTTCATCTTGCACAAAGAGATGTGATAAATTCATATAATCTTTTTTTTTCCAGCTTATTTATTTTTGTTTTATTCGTGTATTTATTTGTTGTTTTTTTTGTTTGTTTGTTTGTTTTTGGTTCACACCCAGCAGTGCTCAGGGTTACTCTTGGCTCTATGCTCAGAAATCGCTTCTGGCAGGCTCGGGGAACCATATGGGATGCCAGGAATCGAACCACCATCCTTCTGCATGCAAGGCAAAAGCCCTACCTCCATGCTATCTCTCCAGCCCAGTTTGTTTATTTATTTATTTGTTTGTTTGTTTATTGATTTTGGGACCACACCTGGAAATGCTCAGGAGTTATTCCTGACTCTGTGCTCAGAAATTGCTACTGACAAGCTCAGAGAACCATATGGGATGCCAGGAATTGAACTGGGCTTGTCCCGGGTCAGCAGCTTGTAAGACAATGCCTTACTGCTGAGCTAGCTCTCTGGCCCCAGATTCATATATTCAAAGACATCCTAGGCAGAAACTCATTGGCTTATTGTCAATGACTCCCAGCAACTTTTTTAATTTCCCCAATTTAAAATTTGGGAAAAGACTATGATGTTCCCAGAATCCCAACCTTCCCACCGAAGGCAGCAGAGTTCTGTGAAAAGCCAGTGATGGACAAAACTCTGAACTTCTGTCCCAGCTCAGATGTCTACTAGCTGTGTAATTTGCTTTAGTTTTTTGTTTTGTTTTGTTTTGGTTTTGGTTTTTGATTTTTGGGTCACACTCAACAGCACTCAGGGGTTACTCCTGGCTCTATGTTCAGAAATTGCTCCTGGCAGGCTCGGGGGACCATATGGAATGTCAGAATTCGAACCACCGTCTTTCTGCAGGCAAGGCAAATGCCCTACCTCCATGCTGTCTCTCCAGCCCCTGATTTTTTTTTTGGGGGGGGGTCACACCCGGCAGTGCTCAGGGGTTACTCCTGGCTATCTGCTCAGAAATAGCTCCTGGCAGGCACGGGGAACCATATGGGACACCAGGATTCGAACCAAACACCTTTGGTCCTGGATCAGCTGCTTGCAAGGCAAACACCGCTGTGCTATCTCTCTAGGGCCCTAGTCCCTGCTTTTGTTTCTTTTTAATTCCTTTTATGTTGTTTTTGTTTTGGGGCCTCACCTGGTGGCCATTAGGGGTTACTCCTGACTCTGCACTTGGAAATTACTCTTGGCAGGCTCAGGGAACCATATGGAATGCCAGGGATCAAACCCAGGTTGGCTTCGTGCAAGGCTGTGCTATCACTTCAGCCCTGTTTTTTATTTCTTTTTGTATTTAAAGGTCACACCTGGCCGTGCTATGGACCTAATTTCTGACTTTGTTTTCAGGATCTGTGGTGGGGCTTGGAGGATCATACAGGATGCTGAGGATCAAACCTAGGTTGAGCACATGCAAGTCAAGTATCTAAACCCCTGTCCTTGATCTCTGGCCCTGGCTGTGATTTGGGGCTGAGTCACCTTCCCTGGAGTTTCACTGACCTCATCTATAGGAGGGAGATAATTGATCAACCCTCTCTGGGACTGTTGACAAGATGAGTTGAGGCGATCCATAAAGTACCTTGCAAACAACAGGTGCTCAGTGCATGTCTGTTACTGCGTTTTCCTTGCTGAGACTCAGGTCTAGAAAACACACACACACACACACACACACACACACACAGATGATTGACAGATATGCACTAAGTGGTGGAAGGGAATGACAGCGTTCAGACCCTCAGGAGGCTATAAGGTAAGTGCCATTGGTCGATGGCGCTGAGTGGATGAAATGTATTTGTGTGTAGGTCAAAAGTGGTTGAGAATCGATCAAATCACATCTCACTGTTTCTCCTTGCTTCAAGGAAGGAGGTAGTAGGATCTGTCAGCTTAGCACAGAGAGACCTAGGAATAAGGACACAATTATGCCCAGGCTTCAGACAATTCCTTGTCCCCCTATGATCTCTAAACTAGTCAGTCCCAGTTGAAGGTTTGGACACTAGACATGAATGCCAAGATACAGCTTTGTGAAGATGGAGTGATAGCACAGCAGGAAGGACATTCGCCTTGCATGAGGCCAACCCAGGTTCCATCCTGGTTGGTCAAATACACACACCCCCAGCAGCTCCAGGAATGATCCCTGAGACCACTAGGTGTGGCCCCAACCCCAAAGAGATGCAGCTTTGTGTAGGGAAAAAAAAGGTCCAGTGGGGCCTTGGGGGACTTTCACAATGATTTCTGAGGGGCTGAAACCCCTCCAAGATCTCAAGAATCAAACTTCATACTCCAAGCATCACTCTCTCTAGACTTATAAGCAGCTGCCCTCTATCTTGATGTCCCAAGACAGCAGTTGTGTGAACCATATTCCCCACCTGCCCTACCAGCTCCCTGCCAAACCAGTATTGATCTAGCTCTCCTGCCGTGGGTCCTCTGGGCCACTGTGCTGGAGAGAAGCCTGTGGCTGGCCCTGCACCACCCCTGAGACTAGGAATCGACGCAGGGCAGCTGGGAGTCATGGCTGATTCCCAGGAAGCTGTTAGTCTCCTGTTAAGTCCAGATTCTCTCTCAGCCAAGCTGAAGCAGAGCTCCACAGTTTCTCTTTCTCTGGGCTCTGCCTTGCATCTATCAACTGGGTCTTGAATTCAGGGTACCAGCAGACCCTCCATCATGGAAGCTCTTCCCATCTGCCTAAGAGATTCCAGAAGTGGAAGTTAGGAGGCTGGAGTCCTTCTAATCCTGGAGGAATGAAGCACAGAGGAAGTTTCCTCTCAAAAGTTACTGACAGTTGCTGTTTGGCTTCAGCTCCTGCTATGGGCCATGTTTCTTTTTGTTTGTTTTGGGCCACACCAGGTGATGCTCAGGGCATACTTCTGGCTTTACACTCAGGGATCACTCCTGGTGGGGCTTGGGGGACCATATGTGGTGCTGGGGATTGAACCCAGATGGGCTGTGTGGAAGGCAAATGCCCTAATCACCACTATTGCTTCACCCTCCCTTTATTTTTTAGCTTCTCTTCAATTAATATTCCTTACCCTGTACTTCACCTCATCACCACCTCCACACACAAAGGAAGAAAAATGAAGGAATCTACATTTCTTTCTTCCCTCCCCAGGATTGTTATTTTTTCTAACTGGTTGAGACAAGCATATGAACATTTCCTACCAAGAATCAGTGCCTTTGTTAGTGTCCCCAGAGTCCCAGGAACTCAGAAGTGGGGGGTCATGGAGCAGGGAGCCCTGAAATTGCACCATGACATGTCCAGTCACGCAGCCCAGCCAGGTGGCCCCATTCTCTTGTCATTGTTGAAATTGCCTTGAACATGCTGGAAGGCCATTTATAAAACTGAGATTCTTGGGGATTTTGAAAATAGATCCTAAGAAAATAATCCAAAGTACAGAAAGACCTGGCTGCATAGAAGTGTTCATGAAGGCCTGGAGAGATGGAGAGATAGTTCAGAGGTCTGAGCGCATGCTTTGTATGCAGGATGCTTAGATTCAATTCCCAGCATTGCATGGTTCTCTATGTACCACCAAAAGTCACACGCCAAGCACAAAGAATCAGATATAGTCCCTGAGCTCTAGCTCGACTAAATGCGGTCCCCAAAAAGAAAAATAATTTTCCAAATATTAAAAATTAAATCTAGTTAAATGTCTATCAAAATAGAGTAAACAGCACGAACCATTCCACATCTTTTTGATGGAAAGTAAAATGATATTCTATAAAATCTTCTTATAAAAGAAGTTCAAAAAACTTAGAGTAATGTGGAGTAATATGTTACAAAAGTAGGAGAAAACCCAACATCTCAACAAGCTCAAGATTAATATCCTGGGTCTGGAACAATAGTACAGCTGGTAGGGTGTAGAATCAAATAATTAACGATGGGGCTGGATGGCGATGGATTTCTCTCTGCCATCCCAGGCCACGTGGCTCCGCAACCCCATCCAGCCCGGGTCCCAGGCCTAGGTGAAAGGCGAAATCACTCACTCACAGGCAGGCATTAGGAAGCATCATCTTTATTCATGCCCTAACCACCACAGGTGTGTGGCCTATCTCATAACCTTTCAAGCATTCGGCCATTCTTAGCCCTGCATCTTATAATTCAGCCATCTTCCTTTGGCCTCCATCCTGGTCAAAGACCAAAAGAGGCAAAGAAACTAAAGCCCGAGAGCGCAGCAGGGCAGAGCCCCTTAATTCCCTGGCTTCAGGGTTTATCTACTTATTCTAAGACCCCTCCCAGGAATGGGTGGGGTTTTGCAGGTAAGGTTACACCTAATATCTGGTTCCCAAGACCCCTCCCAGAAATGGGTGGGTCTTAGGTAGCTACACCCAAATCCAGGGTCTCAGATAGGTACACCAACAGTAGGGTACTTGTCTTGTATGAAGCCAACCTGGGTTTGATCTTTGGCATCCCATACTGGTCCCCCAAGCATTGCCAGGAGTGATTCTTGAATACAGAACCAGGAATAATCCCTGAGCATCACCAGGTGGGTCCAGTAACCAAGAGGAAAAAAAAAAAAAAGATTTACATCCAGTTAAATGTGACAGATTTGATGCACCTTGGTTTTCTCTCACATTTAACATTATCACGTGGACAGTAAAGGAGAAAGAGAGGAAAACGCCAAGTTCAAAATGACTTGTAATCTCAGGGAGAAGTGTATCTGGACTGTACAAAACAAAAGGATGTATTGGATTCTGCAGAGGGGAGAAAACCGTGGACAAGTGTTTGCAGAAGGGAAGACAATAGGGAAAGCAATTCATCTATCTCAGGTGTTTCTGAAAGGCTCAGTGTGACACATCATGTTCCTAACCTGCAAAGTTCATGACAAGAAGTGAGCTGTCATGGCTTAAGGCCATGGCTCCCACACCCTTTCCCCGCTCAGCTGCTTCCACATGGGCTCAAACCTCAAAGGGCACCTGAGAAGAAAGACAATGGAAACATTGCAGAGAGGAAACATGTTTCTGAACTCTAAGCCCAGACTCAGCCTGACCAGAAATCAAATAGAATAAGGACACTTTAGACAGCAAAAAAGTAGCCTTCGTTGTACCTTAGGAAGTTGCTATAGGCAAAGGAGAGAAGAGATCCAAAAAAGAAGGGAGAGAGCAGAGGGCTAGGGAGACCAGACCCATTTTGATCCCCTACATAGAACCCTGAGTAGCCCTAGTACCCTCTGACACCAACACCACATCTTCAGGTCCTAGTACTGATCCATCATCCAGTTGGCCAATATCTCTAGGAGTGGACTCCATATCCCTTGATCACTGCTTGAGAGGTCATACAAGATGAAGAGACATAGGATACAGGGGATAGGGAACCCCCACAAGACCGTGGTATTGTTTCCTTTTTTAAAATTATATTCTTATTTGGACTTTGGTATAGGGAAAATGGTTGCAGTGTGTTAGTGTTTAAGGGGTTAATGTACATGGTAACTGTCATGACCACCAAGGTGCCCAATATCCTCCACAAAGTGGTACCATTTAAAATAAGGACTGCACAGGGTGGGTAAACATGTCTTCCAAATTGGGGGGGGGGGGAGGGACATAAAGGGAGTGTAGGAAAAATCAAATGCATTAGGCAACAAACATATGCTTTTAAAGTCCTTCAAAAATAATATAGGAAGATGTTGGACAGCTCTCCTAGGGCACCAAAAACAGAGTGAATACAAAGGTAATGAGATGAATGCTCATTCGTCCCCAAAAATGTCAAAAAAACAAAACAAAACAAAAAAAAAAACAAGAAGATGTGTCAGAGTCATAGAAGAAGGGCATTTTCCTAGCCACAAAAATGTGCTTATGGATATGTTCTGTCTTTACAGCCCAAGTGCCCTATATAACATATGATCATGAAAGGAGAAAGAGAAGAGGAGACTTGTAAAAGCAGCTAAGTCCTCAATTACCAGAATGGAAAGTTCATGATTAAGGGAAGGGAAAAAACCACTCAGCAAATGTTGTAGCAGTCCAGGGAGATGAATAACAGAAGCAGTACCTAAGATAGCTAAGGGTTGGGGAGCAGTGCAGGAAACAGCTGCTTTGCCCTGAAAGCTCTTGGTGTTTCCCATTTGCTCACAACTACGTGCATCTATTATTACTTTGGAAAAAAAAATCAAGAACTCATTTTTCAAAACTTGATTCCCAAGCACCCCACAGTCATCTGCTCCATGGGAGGTGCTTAAAGCCAATCTGACCTGACCCCCTTTTCATGCCTCATTGCAGCCCCTAAAAACAAGTAGCACAGACTATAGAGGTTTGTATCTGAAACTGGGTTTTCTGCTTGCTCTCACCCCAATTCCCTCACTGCACCCCTACTCCATCACAACGCCTGTCCTTTTCCCTCTCATTCCTGCAGAGCTAGAAAGACTGGACTGGCTGTACTTTTCATGTCCATGAAGGTTTTCCTCCTGCTAATCCTCAGCACCCCTTGCCCAGTGAGACTCCCAGAAGCTCCTGCCCTCTGGCAGAATGGATTGGCATGAGGGTGATGAGGCCCAACTCTCTGAGAAAGTCATCATGGAGACAGAGATGGCCAAGACAACATTCTCAATGAGTAGAAATGGAGATTTAGACATGAGGACTGGAAAGGCACTATGGGCATAAGGGCATATGGGCAGATAGTCAATGAGAGAGAGAGAGAGTGAGAGAGAGAGAAAATGAGAGAGAAAAAGAAGGGCTCTGATGAGCAATGGGAGAGCAAGGAAGATTTGGTGTGCAGAGACAGACAGGAGGGGCAGGTGGGGTCCTCCCTGAGTCCTGAGATCCTCTATTCTTTGAAGAATGTTGCCTTTCTGATGAAGCAAGCCAGTGATGCCATCTCATAGGACCAAGAGAATTGCATTATGTGCTGACCCCCACCCCTGCCATCTCTACTGCTGAGTCACATCCCTGACCTGTAATCAGGAAAGTCTTGGAGTGGAGTGACGAGCATTTCAACATTATTCATGGGTTATTCCCACTCTGTGTTAAGAAGGCAATATGAGAGCTGAAGATTGAACTGGGATCAGCCATATGCCAGGCAGGTGCCTTACCCACTGTCCTAGCTCTTTGGCCTCAAGAGTCTTTCATCAAATCCATTCAAGTTCAGCTCCCTCAACTTGGAGCGGTGAGAGCCAGTGAAAAGAAGACACGGGAGTGATGATTTTTAGGCCCCCAGCTCCCAAACAATCTTGTTTCCCTGAGGGGAACAGCACCCCCCATAGTACACAGTCCCTGTGCATGGTAAACACATGCGTTCTGTACTTCCTTAGATGGCGAGACATACTGGAGGCTCCTTTTTCTGGAACTTTCTTCCTGCTGCTCTGCTTCATAGAGGGAGGATCCCAATGCTAAGAACCCCGGGGACTCTGAATCCTGAGCGGAAATGGGAATATTATCAGCAGAGAGGCAGAGCTGAGTCAAGAAGATGGGCCAGACACACCCTTAGCCTGGCTCAGGCTTCATCCTTTCCTCTCCCCCAGCTTCCCAGACCTCATTTTTTGCCTGGAGGCACAGACTGAGCCACTCAGGGCTCCTGCATGCAGAATTGCATCCAGGCCTGAAGTTTCAGTTGCCTTCTACCTGCATCCAAGAACCCAGAGGGACCAAGGAGGGTCTGAGTATACACAGGACAACTAGGGTGGCAACCTACCCACCGGTGCAGCAGCACCAGGGGGTCCTTGCTGGGTCCCCCAGGCAATAGGATCTGGGAAGAAAAAAGGAGAAAAGTTCCACAGCACTGCCTCAGGGTACGCAGAATCCCAGATTAAAAATCAGAGAGAAGGGCCAGCATGGGGTCTCAAACTCGCGGCCTGCAGGCCGTTTGCGGCCCTCCATATAACATTTTGTGGCCCTTGGCCAGCCTTCAAATATCGCAGTATTCGCAATTATTCGCTTACCGAATAATCGCAATAAAAATCGCATTAGTAAAAAAAAAATCGCATTAAACATTCGCATACCCCGAGCAGTTCCTTTCAGGGTATGCAAATGTTGAATGTGATTTTTTGCGATTTTTTTTCTTACTAATGCGATTTTTTATTGCGAATATTCGGTAACCGAAATCCCTTATGCGGCCCTGCCTCACCCCGACTTTGCCTCCTGTGGCCCCCAAGTAAATTGAGTTTGAGACCCCTGCGCTAGAGGTAAAGTGTCTGCCTTGCCAGCGCTAATCTAGGAAGGACCGAGGTTTGATCCCCGGCGCCCCATATGGTCCCCCAAGCCAGGAGCAACTTCTGAGTGCATAGCCAGGAGTAACCCCTGAGCTTCACAGGGTGTGGCCCAAAAACAAAACAAAACAAACAAAAAAAAAAATCAGAGAGAACAGAGGAGAGATTGGCTGCAGATGACCTTCCTGGTCTTGTTCTGGCCAGCAAGCTGGTGTGATTGAGGAAGCAGGGATGGATGGCACAGGAGGGACTGACTGGGTTGGAATGAGAGGGTAAAACAGAAGTCAGAGAAGTAAGATGACCCTTTCTGCCCTAGGAATTCTCCCTCGCCTTTCCCTCCTTACAGAGCTATCCAGAGCCCTCCTGGTCCCTGCTCTCTCTAGGTGACTCCTTGAACAATTCAATGTCTATCCTTTGAGCATAGTTGAACATACCTTGCAGAAACTGCCTGATCCAGTCACACACAAATACAAATAGGTCATGTTCATTCCAGTTTTATAGAAGGGACATGGTGTTAGACATACTTTACTACAGCTATCTGTGTGTGTGTGTGTGTGTGTGTGTGTGTGTGTGTGTGTGTGTGTGTGTGTGAGTGTGTGTGTGTTTCTATCTTTTCTTTGTGTACGCGCATGGGGCAGGGGAGAAAGAGAGAGGGGAGAGGGAAGGAGAGAGAAAATGGTGTCAGTGCTCAGAACTTATTCCTGGCTCTTTGCACAGAAATCTCTTCTGTTAAGGATCCTGAAAACCATATGTGGTATTGGGGTTCTAATGATGGTCAGCCAGATAGATATAAGACAAGCATCCTTCCTGATCCCTATTCTTCATCTCCAACCCCTGCATCTCTTTTTTGTTTGTTTGTTTGTTTTGTTTTGAGATCACACTTGATTGTACTCAGAACTTGCTCCTGGATCTAGGCATAGAAATCAGTTCTAACAAGCTCAAAGTGCAGGAACCTAAACCTGAGTAGACAGCATACAAGGCAAGTACATTGTACCTATACTATCTCTCCAGCCACTGTATCAATTTTTTGTTTGTTTGTTTGTTTGTTTTTGTTTTTTTGGGCCACACCCAGCGGTGCTCAGGGGTTACTCCTGGCTGTCTGCTCAGAAATAGCTCCTGGCAGGCACGGGGGACCATATGGGACACCGGGATTCGAACCAACCACCTTAGGTCCTGGATTGGCTGATTGCAAGGCAAATGCCGCTGTGCTATCTCTCCGGGCCCTGTATCAATATTTTTTGTGAGGGAACACAAGTAGTGGTACTCAGGGACTACTCCTGACTCAGTGCTTGGGGATCACTCTCTGAACTGTGTTTGGGGGATCATGTGCTACCAAACATCAAACACTGGATTCTCTCCATTCCTCTCTCTCCCATTTCCTCCCCTAACAAAACTCCCCTGCCCTGCACCAATTCTGGTGGGCAGAGTGCTCATCAAATTCTTGTAACTGGCCATACATTAAATAGTCCATTGTATTGTTTATTAGCCATTGTCTTAGCCAAAGGGCAATACCGTACTCCATGAATGCAGGGAGATGTGCATCTGTATGTGTGTGTGTCTAAATGTGGAGGTATCTTTGCATGTAGAGAGGAGTGCATGTGATACATCAGTTAGTTGCTCAAGCAATTTGGCAATAAACATCCTTGACTTCCATACTTCCCTTATAGGGCTCCAATTTCCATAGCTGCCTTTTCACCTTCCCAAGGCTGAGATTTCTGGTTTGAAGCGTGTTTGTGCCTTTAAAAATAATAAAAAACTGTTGCCAGGTTACTGTCCACACAGGTAATCCAAATTCCATCTTTCCCCAGGGACAAACACTGCCCTCAGGACTTTGCAGGGAACATTAACCAAGGAAGTCTTGGAATGTGGGTTTATGGGCACTTTTTTTTTTAGCTTTATTTTTCAAGCTCTTCTTTAAAAATATGGGTCTTGGGAACTTGAGTGATAGTATAAGTGGGTAGAGCATTTCCCTTACATGCAGCCCAGCCAGGTTAATCCCCAACATCCTGGACCCCACCAGGAGTGATTTCTGAGTACAGAGACAGGAGTAACCCCTGAGCATCTCTAGGTATGAGCCCCAAACAAAATCAAATGCTAAAATTAAAAAAAAAAAAGAAGATAGAAGACCAATCCCTTACATTTCACCATTTGTCATGCCCATTCTGGGGGTAATCTCAGCCACCCATTGGCCCAGAGGGTACAGCCTCTCTCTAAGCTCAGTCTCCCAAGGACTAGCTGCACAAAACCCCTTACGTTACCTGCCACCACTCCCATCAAGCAGGTATCTCCCATCTCCAAGCCTCTACACAGCATCCAGGAGTCAATATTAAGTTCCCATGTGGGAAACACATGGAATTCTGCAGGGGCAGAGTCAACAATCATTCCCATGTTTGGGTGAATTCCTTTTTACTATGCTCTATCCCCTTAGCATCCTTAGTCAAGGAAACAGGGAGACGCAAACACTTCACATGGTGGGTTGTGAAAAGCAAAGTGTGAAATAATGATACATCCAGTGTCTGACGTGTAAAGTGTGTGAAATACTGATATACCTGGCACCCAGAGTTTCCTGCAAGACTTTGATCAATAATTCATGTCACCCTCCTTGTACCCATGTACTGAGGTGCTTTCATGGCTCACACTTGTTGAAACCTACAAATACAAAGGCCAGGCACAAAGCCCAGCAGCACTGGGTGCTGGGCCACTGTCAACAGACGCCCTGTTCTGAGGCAGCAAACTCATGCCTGTTCTGTTCTTTCCCTCTATGCCCTGCTGGTTGCTCTGGGAAGGCTCTGGACTGGCAGCTACACTCTGCTTTCCCCACATCTCCAGAGCACCTGCCGGCTTTTTCCTTTCTCCTCCAATACAGTGGGGAATGGAGCTGCCTTGTCATGAAGCCAGTCAGTGAATACTCATCTACCCGAAGAAAACTGAGGGATAAAGAAGACACTGAGTCTGCCTTCTGCTCTTTAGGAAGTTGGCATATCCTCAGCAGCCCCCATTTGGAGATCAGAATATTTCTGAACCCAAGCCCAAAGAACAATGGCTACACAGACAGAAAGAGTGACATGTAGGGAGGGTAGGGGAGAGGCCAGCTCCTCAGCTCAGCCATAGGCTGAGTACTCTTGTCAGTACTCTTGAAATGCCTCACTTTTTAGATCTCCCAATGTGGTTCTGGGGTCCTTCCATCAGCCTTGGGGGTAGGTGTCTGGGACACAGAAAATGGGGTTTTCTCCACCTTAAGAAATGTATCTTCATGGGAAGTTTGACTCACAATGACAGCTGGTGCTGTGAACAGGGTCTGAGAAGCTTGCAGGCCTTGTTAGCCTGACCGGGATTCCCTAAAGCTTCCTAGCTGACAGCAGGCCCACCTTCCCAGCTTTAGCCCTGGGCCTAGTCCCTGCGAGACCAGCTCACCTCTCCTCTGGCCTCCACTCTTCTTCCAATCTTCTCTGTGGTAAAGGTAGGTGCAGGGAAACATGTAATACTATCGCCAATCTGAGTTTTGAAAGCAATGGAATCCCCAAAGGTTTCCAGTATTTCTACATCTCCAATGGGAATCCCACATGGACCTAAAATTGATCTCACAGCAAAGCTTGCTGAGTTCTAAAAACAGAGCATTGGCTGGAACCACCTCTACCAGGGCTCTGGGCAGAAATGCAGAGATTTCCAGTTAGAAAACAATCACAGAAGTGAGGGGTTGGGGGAATGGATATGTTTGTACAGCACAACAGGTGCCTTGAGGTCATAATGTCTCCACTTCGATGCTGGCACCACCTCACATGCTAAGCACCATCCTAGAATCTCTGCCTATTGGCATTCTGGCTGCGGCAACCAAGCATGCGAGTCCCCGGCCCTGTTCTCATAATAAGGACAATAAAAGGGAAAGGAAGCTGGGAAATAAATTTTAAACATGAATAAACTTGTAAAGCATAATAATAAAAGAGGGGAATGAAGGCATTTGGCAGACATAATCATTCACACACCAGGGGGTTCAAGGTGGTTTTAGAATGATCAATAGGACTCTGGGGGTGAAGAGTTTGCAGGAAGCTGGCTCTGAGTTCTCTGACAGAGGCTCCTAAGGAAGCAGGATGGGGCTGTGGCTCTACCTTTTCTGAACCCCATCTTTACTCTGGCAGCCCTGTCTTCTGGGGTGGAAGAGAGAGAGAGAAAGAGAGACAGACAGACAGACAGACAGACAGACAGACAGACAGACAGACAGAGAGAACCATGGGAGCCCTGATTAAGAATCATAGACCCATCTACACCCACCCCCAATTCCCCCATGAATCTTCCAGCAGGGTCACCCTGAAGACAAGCCATTTTACTAACTCTGGGGAGAGCAGGGAACTTGCATTCCGGGTATCAATGAAATTTATGAGTCGTAGCATCTCAGGACCCTGTTTTCATTCGACTTCATTCACTACTTCCCTTCTTCATATTAATTTCTCCCAGCAGCCCACTTATCTGGTGCTTGGAGCCCTGCCCACCGTCTCTCCCCCATACGTGGTATCTCTCAGTCGAAAGCACTCAGCGCCAAGATTGCTTCGGCGCTCACGCCAATCAAGAGCTCCTAAGTTACTCTCTGTAGCTAATCAAATATCTAAACAAGCTCCCCACCACCCCCTCCTCAATCTGGAGGAGCTTGGTGACAGCAAGACATTGGCCACAGAAGCTTCCAAAGAGGCCACGTGTGCAGGGAGGGCTGCTGGAGAGGATGCGAGGGGAGTTTCTCTGGTGATCTGCTCTTTCCTGCAACAGGCTATGGCTTTCCCTGAGCACTAACTGCTCTGTCGTTGCTGGGGTTTGGGATTTTCTTCTTTGCTTCTGAAGGCAGAGGCAACGCTCCACACCAAGGATAAGTGAGTGGTGGTGAAGATGTTTTCTGTGACAGTGAATAACAGAGGTAGGAGAGCAGATGGCACCAATCTGGGGTGCATATCTGGGGGTGTGGGAGTTACTTAGGAGCTGGACAAGTTGACGCTTCCTCTGCAAGTCTGTTTTCTTGGCTGCTATAGGGATGAACAGGCTGCAGAAGGGTCAGAGATCTCTAAGCCTGTAATTCAGCATGATACTGTATAGCTTCCATGCCTGTCACTCCAGCTGCCCTCCCAGCATGGCCAAGAGAGACAGCAGGGAACCCCCCGGGGCCTCCTGTCTGTAAATGGCCGTGACATGACCTGCCTGTGGTTCCTCACTTCACCCAAGCTTAAACCGGGCTTTCTCCATGACATCACCTGGCTGGGTTCTGTCCCCAGGATGACAGGGCAGCTCTACAGCCCCACCCCTTCCTCTCTGCAGGGACGGCTTCTCTTTAAATCTGAGCTCAGCGTCACCCCTCCACCTTAGTTTCCACGGAAAAATAACTAAGATTCACTGAGGGAACTGAAGGGCCTCCACAAGTCCTCTCATGACCTTCTGCCTGCAGACGCTCCTTGGCTGTCATCCCTAGGGGAGAGAGAAGGCCCCTGTCTCAGGACTAGGCCCAGAGGGCACTGTGGAAAGAAGACCTGAATTTCCTGGACCTCACTGAAGGGCTTGTCACCAGCTGCTTGGCCCAGGGCTTGGAGTTGTCTCTAAAGTCAGTCCCCTTAGGGGTGACAAGGTGAGAACACTCATCACAGAGAGAATGTTAACTCACCCTACAGTGTCCTCCTCCCCACCCAGAACACCCCAGTGCCAGGCTCCTCCTTTAGGTTGTCCGAATGCCTCCTTCTCAGCAGCTCCAGCCCCTGACTACAGAGTGCAGAGTGGCCCCTGGATCCTCTCTGGTGGAGGGTAGAGGGAAGCCAGAACATGCACTTGAGGTCAGAGGCTACGGCTGGCTTGGGGAAACTCCCACAGCTTCTTTCCTGAGTGTCCCCAGAAAGGCCCCAGTTCTCCTAGAGGTTTGCTGGAAGAGTCCAGGGGTGTCAGCTTACCTCCCCTTCTCCTCAGCCTCTCAGAAAGTCCCCTCCTCCTCCACACTCAGACACCCCCTCTCTGAGCTGTTTTCCTTCCCTCTGTTGACACAGGGAAGGCCCAGCTCCCGCCACCCCCCACCCCCACAAGTCAAAGCCACAGGTTGGGCCTCCCGCTCTTAAGTGCAAACTCTAGGCTGTGTATTTTGGGCCCCTCTGAAGGGCCGTTGTTGGTGAAATACCAGGTTTTGAAATACTTCACTGCTTGTTTGCATTCGGAAGCCTGTTCATGCTAGGTCTCCTGAGGCCTGTGTTTAGAGAGACTGAAGATTTTGTGTGGTGCAGAGACCAGGGCAGGCAGGATAGAGAGCCCCCCCCCCCAGCTTCCTGAGGGCCTGCAGGAGCCTGTGAGGAGTTAAAGGGAACCCCTCACCTTCCCCCAATAGGCACAGGGGCCACCCCACAGCTCTTCGAGCCCAGGGACAGGAGAACCAGCAAAGAATGAGCTGCTTGTCTTGCTGCCTGCAGACATTGTGCCCCAGGCTTTTCCCAGAGTGCCCCACTCTGCCCAAAGCCTCACTCTCCACCACACCCCACTGTAAACGCAGGTCCTGTCCAGAGAGGGGTGAGAGGAACTGACTGTTTATTTGAGCAAAAGCAGCTGGAAGAAAGAGCCATGGAGCCTGACAACCTCAAGCAGAGCTAGAAGGGCCTACGGGAAGTTTCCATGTTGGTGCTCTGAGTTTACAGGAGGGTTTTGTCTGGTCCCAGCCCGGAGAAGCCACCAGGTCTTTGGGGGAACAAGGTCCTTTAGGTCAAATGTTTTACATCCCTTGTTTGTTTTAAGTCTCCTAGTTGAGTGAAAAGAGCCAATACAGCTAGTGTTTCTTGCCCAAGCTCTAAAGAAGAGCCCTGGAGCTCCTCATCTCCCCCAGGTTGGCCCAGTTCCTTCTTCCTCTGCAGAGGGTCCAATGAGTGCTGGAAGACAGGGGAGGGCGCGCAGAGCAGGGAGATGGAGTATGCTAGTGCTGAGAACAGCAGGCAAAATGTTTGAGACAAGTTCATTAGCTAGGGAAAAGCCAGCCTGCTGGAGAGATGAGACCAGAGCAGAAGCTGTGGAAGGAGTGTCCTCCCATCATTCAGGGGAAGCAGGCTAAGAGCCTCCACAAAACAGTCCCAGTAAAGATAATGACTGAATTCCATCAGTAAGTCTAGGGCCTAGGGGCGGGGGGGGGGGGTCCATCCCCATATATCCAGCAGACCAATAGTCAAAAGTGAACTGAGTTATTTATACTCCATCACATGGGTGCTCACAGGGGAAGCCTACTCCAAAGCCAAGGTCCCTTGAGAATGTTTCCCTCACTAAGGCCCATCTCAGGCCTCAATTGACCTGAGTGGGACCAAAAACTCTACCTGCCTGTAATGCCAGCATTACAGAGAGAAGAGCCTCTGAAGGCAGAGCTGGACTAACTGGACTAGCTCACAAAGCGAGAGATAACTGGTCAACCAGCATGAAGGTGGAGTGGATTCTATGACTCAATGGCTGCTCCCCCTTCTAAAGGAATGGACTTCCGGCGCTGGCAGGAATTGGTGCAGTTGAGGGGTCAGAGTCATCAGCTCTATTCTGGGTCAGTTTCTTAATTCATGATAGCATCCATTGGTGATGTTCTATATTATAGGAGAAAATATGGCATTTTCTAAGAATATTCTCACTCTTGTATCAATTTTGAGACCATGAGGGACATTCACAATACAGGTGCCTACTCTAGAGATACTGAATTAAAGGACCCAAGGTTGGCCCTGGGTACCAGAATATTTGGAGTAGTAGAGTTGGGCCACACCTCACTGTGCTGAGGTCTTACTCCTGGCTCTCTGCTTAGAGATCATTTGGTAGGTCTCAAGGTACTCTGTCTGACCCTGGTATTGAACCTGGGTAGGCTCTATACATGGCAAGTGTCTTAATGCTGTGCTATCTCTCTGGCTCCCACCAGGAGCTTTTTAGACCTCCAGATGATTCTAATATACAGCTAGAGATCAGTAGCCCAGTCTTGGCAGCCCAGGCTGCCCTAGAACCTGTGGGAATGAACTCTGCTATCAAGAATCAGCAAGAGGGGGGCAGCGAGGTGGCGCTAGAGGTAAGGTGTCTGCCTTGTAAGCACTAGCCAAGGAAGGACCGTGGTTCGATCCCCAGCACCCATATGGTCTCCCCAAGCCAGGGGCAATTTCTGAGTACTTAGCCAGGAGTAACCCCTGAGCATCAAACGGGGGTGGGGTGGCCCAAAAAAAATAAAAAAGAACCAGAAGGAGTTTCTGAAAAGGGCCTAGGTTTTGAGCTGGGTGCTCTGGATCTGCGAGCAGAGGGACATATTTTAGTAAGCTTTCTGTCAACGTGGTTAATTTCCTTTAAGCTTTGGCTCTTAAGGGAATAAAGTTCAATTATCTGGAAAACTCACTTATGTGGAACTCCTCACTCCCTAATGATGCCAGCAAATGAGGTGTTGCAGTTCTATAGATTTCTCAAATTAGAGCCTTTGTGATTCTTCACCCAGAAAAAAAAAAAATTATCCAGAGGCTTGGATTGGAAACTCACTGTCCTGGCCCCAGCCCCTGCTCCCGAGGCAGCTGAGCTCTGCTGAAACCTTGTCTTAGGGAAGGGCATCCTGGTATTGCGGGGAAAGTTCTGCTTCCAGCGCCTGCCAGCCAAAGCCACATGCCGGCTCCCATGTTGTCTGGGCTGCTTGGGCCATTTAGCCCGTTTCCGCATGAAATGGTAAGCACCCCCTTCGCCCACAACCCATAACCATATCCTGCCACGCTGTGAGAATCCTCCCCACTCTCCACGCTGCAAAGCCACATGGCTCCATGGGAGGCGTTGGAATGGTTTCTTTTCTAACTTATCAAAATAAAGCATTGGTTTCATTTGTTTTTATTATCCTTTCTTTTTTTTTTTTTAAACCAGAGGGGGTGAAAAGAAGGAAACAAACGGTGCTTTGAGTATTAAAATCTCACTTTAGAGGGCTAGGGAGATGCTCAAAGGACTGGAGCATAGGCAGGAGCCTTGGATTTCACCCCAAGCACCAGTGAGCCGCTCAAAAACAGAATTACAAACAAAAAAATCTTATTTGATTCTTGGGTGTGGGTGTAGGTATGTAGAGACAGCAGAGGTCAGGCTTGCAGACTGCCAGGATTCAGGTGATAGGAAATTCTCATCTTACTCTGAAGAATTCCACACAGGTTATCCCTGGAGATGAAGCATTGATGGATCCAAATGGGCTCCCTGGTCCTGATAAGAGAAAGAGGCTGGAAGGAGGTGTCCAGTGTCCAGGGCTCCTGATGCAGCATCATCAGACTTTCAGAATTTTGCGGTGCTCCCACTGGAAAAGAAGCCCCAGGGGAGAAGGGACTGGTCCCCCATTTGCTGCCATAACCCTAGAGTCCTAAATGGGGTTTTACCAGGACATAGCCTGAGAGATGGAACAAAGCAAGATCATCCTGTAACCATCCAGGCCTGCGAGCTTGGGAGCGAAGTACTACCAGCTGGATAGTGCATTCTACCTGCTGTCAGGAGGGCAGAAAGACTACCGGCCACACTCACACACATTTACACTCACATACATGCTTACACACACTTATGCTCACTCGTATACACATTCGTATATATTCACATACCATAAACACACATAGTCATATACACTCACACTCACATACAATGACATCCATGTACTCTCATGCTCAAGCAGACACACACAAATTTATACATGCATTCACTCAGACACATTCATATATTTACACAGACACAGACACAAACACACTAATACACAAACTCACAAACTCATATACATTCTTACATTCAGTCATTGAAACTCGACACACACACAAACTCACATACACTGCTCACAGTGTCCAACCTCATCTACTTAGTCCCAACTGTCCCTTCACATGGATACCAAGGATGGCCAGCTAAGTCCCTTATTTTTACTGGCCACCTATCAAAAGACCCTCTCTCCAAATACAGGGGCAATGTGAAAGGACTCCAACCTAGGAATTTTTCAAGGGAGATACAACTTGACCCACATCCCTGCTAATCAATCATTAATTAAATAAAATCCATCGGTTTTGACCACCATCTGCTTTAGCTACCTTCTACTTTCATGTTTCTTTGTTTGATACTCAGAAGACAATGAATGGCAAAGAGAATAGACTTTGGAACCATCCAGGCAGCCAAAGGATCACTAACAATCCTGTGCATCAGGCGAAGCCCCTTGAAGGGCCACTCGTTTGGGAGATCAAAGCATTTTCATGGAAGAAGTGATGTGTAAAAAGGGCTTTTGCTGGGCAATCTAGGCATTAGGTTGTCTGCAACTGGGATAGAGATGGGGACACTGAATATTGGTGAACCGTGAATTAGCGAGACTTGGATAGGGTCGACAGTAAAGCAAGAAGGAAGAGATTTTAGTCCAGAGCAAGGATATGAAGACCTAAATGTGGGTTTGCTGTAGTCAAGGAGCACCAGGACAAAGAAGTGAGGGACAATGATTTAAGAAGACTCGGAGGTGGGCAGTAGATGAGGTAAGGGAGGCAGGGAGTTCCTAGTGGGTATGGCCAACCAAGAAGCTTTTCAGAAAGTGATAAGGGCTGGCTACTGAGTGTAGTTGGGGAAAGAGGGTCTTCCAACAAGTGGTGGCCTGTAGGAGAGAATGGTGAGCAAGTAGTAAGGATCAGAAGGGTATCTCACATCTGAGCTTCATCTGAATGCAGATAGTCTAGCCAAATAACTCAAAGGTGGGGCTAGTGCTGGTGTTGTTGCAAACAAAGGGTCTCAAACTTAAACACATCAGAATTACCACACAGCTTGAGCTATAGATGGCTGCATGGCACATCCAGGGATCCTAATTTAGTCCCATGAGATCTGGACATGGGAATTTTTTTAATGCATCTGAAGTAGTTAAATGCACAGTTGGGACTGAGAAGCTAGGTTCTATGAGGATAGCAAAGCTGATCCCAGAAGACCCATGACAAAGCCGTAGCATCCCAGGGACTGATCAAGTACAGTGGGGAGGGACCAGTGAGATACTACAGTGGGTACCAGCTTGCCTTGCACATAATCAACCTGGCTTTGATCCCCAGTACCCCCTAGGTATGGTCCCTGAGCACAGAACCTAAACCTAAAGTCAGCCCTGAACACCACCAGATGTGGCTCAAAAAAAAAAAATGCAAAAAGAACAGTGGGAGTTCTTTAGGATCCTGCTTTCAGAAATAATTCAGGTGTTGGGGAGTCATCATCCCAACTTTGTGGCCTGGAGCTTCACATTGCTACTTTGCAATAGGCATATACTTCCCATCAAAACCCAAGTCAGCTCCAAACCACTACCTTAAACAGTCCCTGAACGCTTCTCAGCACTATTTTAGAAGCAGTCAACCACTAAGAACAGTTCTTCTTTCTGTTCTAGGAATAACTGCTACAAACCGGGGTCTCTCCCTTTCCAAGATGAACACATGAAGTGGGAACAGAGAAACAGGATAGTAGGGAAAGTTGTTTGCCTTGCACATGGTCAGTCCAGGTTTGATCCTGTGCAACAAGCAACACATGTCCCAGAGCCCTACCAGGAGTGGTCCCTGAGTGCCACAGGATATAACCGAGCTAAAAGCAACAACAACACAAATCTTTAGACCCATTTCCAAACCCTTGGCCCTGGGTCATGACTCTCCATCCCTACACCCAAGTACCAATCCTGCTGCAAAGCAGTGCCAGGAAGACCCAGAATGACTGCAGAGGAGCAGCTGAGCCCACTGTAGCAGTCTGGGCCCCTGCTTTCTCCTTTAATTCTCCTGGTAGGGAGGTCACAAGATCCACCCCAATCATCTGACAGGCAGAGAGAGGCCCAGTGTGAGGGAGAAAGACGAATCTGTTAAAATATACATTTGTCGTCTCCTCAGCACGAAAGAGCATGGTGCATTATTAACGAGAAGAGTGCATGGAGCTGATCTGGCAGGCAGGCAGGCCAGGAGGCTGGGCTCAGCATCTTGGAAGGAACCCCACACTGCAGAAAGATGGAGAGCTTGTTCAGGTAGCTTCTTCTCCGTTGTTTTCCAAACATTAACTATCAGAAGGAGAGGCCCAATGCTAAAGTGTGCTAAGCCACTATATCAATCAAGAATTAAGACAAAGCAAGGCTGAGATAGAGAGGTTTCTTTTTAAGGAAAGATCCCACTGTCCACTGAATAGGCTTTTGGGTTTTGGTTTTGGGACCACAGTTAGTTGTGTTCAGGGCCAAGCTATATGGGATGCTGGGGGATTGAACCGCGGTCTGCTCTAGGTAAGCGTGTGCAAGGCAAACGCCCTACTGCCTGCGCCACTGCTCTGGCCTTACAGGGCTTGTTTTTGTGCACTCAGGGATCCTCCTGGCAGTGTTCAGGGGTATTTATGTGGTGTCAGGATTAAACCCAGGTTTCCTAAGTGCAAGACAAGTTCCTTAAACCCTGTACTATATCTCTGGATCCAGGATGGGCTTTTGCATCTTCCCTGGAAGAATTCTGAATGATTCTGAATGAACCACAGACTGAAGTCTGTGTTGAACACCAGACCCTCATTTCCTTAAAAACAATTGGCAACACAACCCCCTGTTTATTGGTGAGGCACCCCAAGGCTCTCAGAGTAAGCTGGCGCTAGTATGCACAGGGAGGGCTGGGATTCATGGCTGGACAATGAATTGGATAACTGGTGTCTTCTTTACCTTTTCCACTGCCACCAGATCAGCGTCTGCACTTGAACTGACATTCAAGTCCCATCCCCTCACATAACTGGAGGAGACCTGGGCTCTGGCATAAAGACCATACAGGCTGTAGTTCTCACTTAGTATGGCCTGTGGGTTCTGTGAAATGATGTAGCACTGACATAACATAATATTACATAAAAGGTAAGTGGAAGAGCATTGAGAAAAGTTGACTGGGATTTTTCTTGTTCCTTCTCAAAGTTATCATAGCATTATTCAAGCATCTGCTGTACTTACACAGAACATTTACTAGCTTCTGAGTTTTTATTCTTCCAATCCACATGTCATCGATGGTCTCAACCACAAAGTAAAATATGGGAACCAAAGGGGAGGGAGTTGGTTAGGCCCCTGTTTAAGGCCCTGTCCAGTCTCCATTCCAAACTGGTTTCACTTCAGAATCCCCACACTAAATCTCTGGCCCCAGCCAACCAGCTCCTCCTTGGTGTGGATATATCTCAACCCTCTTAAGGGGCCACATGCTGTTCTGCAGAGGAAAAAAATAACACTTGGCACCATCCCCTGCAATTGGTTCCTAGAAGAATAGATATTCCCTTGAGATTCAGAAGCCAAAGCATTAACTTGAACTCTTCTTTTAAAGAACACAACTCAGGAGTTATCTGGAGGTGGTTACCAAATTTGACTCACTTTGCTACATAATTGTTTATAATGCCATTGCTGTATTGGGGGAGCACAAAGTGATGGACTGCAAAGTTATTAGAAAATTCCAGTTTTAAGAAAATAATTACTAAATTTTCCCTCCTTGGGTTGAGTAATTCCTTCTAAGATGCTCGGCGACATTAAACATTTTCACTAGAGCTGCTAGCAGTTCTGTAATATGCAAATAAAGTAACTCTGTAATTACCAATAAAATGCTTACTGAAGTGACAAATTTTACTCAGCAGTGAGTTGGGGGGACAAAATGGCATCATTAGTTTTTTTAAGGCTCCTTTAACCTTGTTAGTTTGCATTCATTTCTGTGCTGCTTTATGGTCATTTAAACCGACACGGAGCCACGGCCGCTGCCCTGGTGGGAACAAGTCTCTCCTGGATGGTCACTCATCTCGCTGTCTCACTAGGTTTTGCTGAGTCACAGAGAGCCTGTCCCAGTGCTGAGGATCATAGATACCCCAAAGGTTGGGCCCAGGCAGTTCTGCATAAGCTGAGTCTGGCTGTCAGGGGCTTCAGGACTAATCCTTCCAGATGGATAAAGTGATTTGTCAGCCAGAAGCAGCAGCCTGCTGATCCTGCCAAAGCCCAAGCATGACTGCCATGTCCCTCTGTGTCCAACCTTTCAGAGATAAAAGCATAAAGACCAACCCTCTGGGGCATGGGAGACAGGGCCCAACCAGCTGTGTGTATGTTTTGCATTTGAGAAGCCTGGCCTCAACCCCTAGGACTGCGGACTCCCCAGAGCATTGCCCAGGTGTCCAAAAAGAAAAAAAATGGATAAGTTAAAAAGGACCAGTCAATTGCCTGGTTTTCCAAGCCCTCAACAATCATTCAGTCTGTGCACCAGGCTCAACAAGAACCCAGCTTCAGCCTCTTCTGCAGGTTCCTTCCTGCCCTACCTATGCAGATATGGTTTCTTCATCTATAAAGACATGTATTAGTCAGGTAAGGTTGTTATTCTGCAGTAACAAGCAAGCCCCAAATGGTAGTGGCTCTGAGCGATCAGCTTGTCTTCTCTTCTGGTTAAGCACTGGTGTCTGTTATAAGTCATCCAGAATATCTTCTCAATATACCAAATGCAAAAGTAGACCCACCAAGTGTCACTTTTTTCAGGATTGCTGACCTGTTACACTACATTGGAAAGGAAAAGAAGTATCCTCCAATCTGGCAGAACTTGTTTCCTCCACAAGTTTACAGGCAGAAAGACCTATAGCAGGTTAGGAAGTACAATTCCACTCTGTATTCTAGAGGAGGAGAAATACAAGTACAGATGACAACTCTAATGACCCCCACAAACCTGCATCTGAGAAATTGTGTAAGTGGGCAAAAGTTATACTAGTTATACTTATCTGGCATATGTGAGGCCCTGGGCTTAATTGTTAGCAACACACACATACACACACACACACACACACACACACACACACACACGCACACATACACACTATATGAGTTTTTTTCTCTTAAGGGGAAAGTTGTTGCAAGTGCTAAGTGTGATCATGCTTACATGAGTAACAGTGCTGGCACTGAAAATAAAAAGATGCCCAAATGCAGGCCTATTGGATAATTTGTGGGCTATTCTTCCCTACCCTCCTTGTTTATATTATTTTGCTTTCTTGCCTCCTGCCTTATTTGTTTTCTCTCATACTCGTTCTCTGTCTCTCTATCTCTGTCTCTCTCTCTCTCTGTCTATCTCTCTCTCTCTCACTCCTGCCAATTGTTTTTTGGGGGGTTTTGTTTGTTTTGTTTCTTGGGTCACACCCAGCAGCACTCAGGGGTTACTCCTGGCTCTGCGCTCAGAAATCTCTCCTAATAAATAAATAAATAATAACGAAATCTCTTCTGGTAGGCATGGGGGACCATATGAGATGCCAGGATTCAAACCACCATTTGTCCTGAATTGGATGTGTGCAAGCCAAATGCCCTACCGCTGTGCTATCTCCCCCCACACACACCAATTGTTTTATGTTAAGAATTACACTCCGGGGGCCGGAGAGATAGCATGGAGGTAAGGCGTTTGCCTTTCATGCAGAAGGTCCGTGGTTCAAATCCCGGCGTCCCATATGGTCCCCCGTGCCTGCCAGGAGTGATTTCTGAGCAGACAGCCAGGAGTAACCCCTGAGCACTGCCAGGTGTGACCCCCCCCCCAAAAAAAAAAAAAAGAATTACACTCCGGAGGGTAGACGTGAGTGAGCAAGAGCTCTGAGTTCACAAAGTAAGCTGGGCATTCCCTGGCAAAGAGGTTTTTGGAAATACTCATATATGCTCACAGAGAGGCTTCCTTCCAGAATGAGAATTGGAGCTTCGTACTGAAGTCTAAGTCCGGAGAAGCAATTCACAGATCAGGAAAGTAGGGCAATAGGGGTGGGGGCAGGCTCTGTAACGTCCTGAATCCTATTCTTGCCTTGGAAACCAGCTGTGGGAAGTAAGATTGAGGTTGGATGATCAGAAATCTTGATCTGAAACCCAGTTCTCAGTGAAAATGGACCTCTTGTCTCCCAGGCCAGTGACATCTCTGCAGCCTACACAGCAGCTGACCTGGATGTTCCTCCTCTTCCTTCTGGGACCAAAGGGCCCTTTTCTGGGTGACCACGTTTGCTCCCGGGACAAGCCTTTCTCTTAGAGTGGTATTGGTAGCAGCTCACAGTCCCACCACAGCCCTGGCCTCAGGCCACCCACATCCTCTCATATTGGCTAAATTATTTGTGGCAGGAACTTCTTTCTGAATTTCAGACTCTCTAGAGGAGACTCTGAATGGGAATAGTTCCGAACTCTTCCAGACCTTTGAATCTGCCTGGAATGAAGCTTTCAGGATATATGGACCTTTGAGAGGAAACACACTCAAAAGCCAGAGAAATAGTAAAGCTGATAAAACACTTGTTTTCCAAGCATACAATGACCAGAATTGGGTCTTGGCATCCCATGTGATCCCCCGAGCACCTCCAGAAGTAATTCCTGAATGCAGAGCCGGAGTAACCCCTGAGCACTGTAGGGAGTGACCCCAAAACAAATAAACAAACAAAAAGAAAACACCACATTCAAATAGGAGTCACGAGGAACCAAGGAGTGGTCTTGTATTCCAGTCAGTGTTTTTTTTCTTTCTCTTTTTTTTTTCTTTTTAATTCAGCAAACACTCCTACTGAGCTCTGCTTTATCCTAAATAATATGGGGAAGGTCTCGCTCTCCTTTCCATTTTACAGAGAAGAAAAGGCAGGCCAACCAATCACTTGTGATGCAAAGACATGACCACACTCTCCTGGGATGCTGGGTTCCAACTTGGGGCTAACAGGCTCCGAAGCCTGTACGACCATGTTCAGCATGAGGGCTAGTGAAGTTACCCAGCTCCCAGGGGGATGAGCTCCACAGGTTAGAAGCCACTGGAAGAGTCCAGAAGTCAGGACTCTTCTGAGCCTTGCTCTACACCACACCCTGCAGAGAAGCCCCTGAGCTGGCTTCCTCACTGGGTTCCCCTACAGATTCAAGAACACTGAGTTCTATCTCTTACAAGCCAGAAAGGACTAATTAGCAGTCTGCCTAGGGCTTCAAAGATGAAAAGCAGCCTTCAAGTGGTGGCCTATTATCCTCGGCTTCCCACAGGAATAATGAGGCACTGGTGGCTGGTAATGGTGGAGAATGGACACCCTGTAACCAGGTGACAGAGGCAGGCAGGCACTCCCCACCCCCTTCACAGACCCCAAGAGGCTGAACCCTGGATGTCCCTGGTTGCAGGGCCCTTTCTGGAGAGCTTCTGTCCCTACCAGCAAACAAAGCCCCAGATGAAGAGAGACCAGTACTCCTTTACTCAGAGAGAGCCTTCAGCCTTCAGCAAGAGGTATAGGAAAAGCAGGTGGGAGGGGCAGGAGGAAACCCCAAAACCCTAGCTGGCATCCTTCTGGGCTCAGTTCTAAAGTTTGTGACTGTGATTAAGAAGTTGCTATGTCATGGAGGTGGGGCATTTGCCTTGTATGCAGAAATGGTGGTTGGAATCCCAGCATCCCATAGGGTCCCCCGAGCCTGCTAGGAAAAATTTCTGAGCGTAGAGCCAGGAGTGACCCCTGAGTGCTGCTGGGTGTGACCCAAAAACAAGAAGTTGCTATGTGTGTCCCCACCCTGCACCATCCATGCACACCCCAGAGGACAGGCACAGCCCAAAGGACAGATGGTGCCCAAGGTCTGGTCCAGAGCAAATGATCAGAAATGATTCATGCACAGGATCTCATCTCTGGGAATCTCATCTGCTGTCTAGGGTTCTAGAACTGTATATGATTACTCAGGTCCAGTTAGGAGTACGTTGGCCTTGGCAACCCTCCCTGAACTCACACCCAAACATTAATGCCAAACGGTTAAATTGACAATGCTATGTAAGAACAAGGATGGGGTGTGGTCATCAAAAGTCACCTCTTTATTCCTCTGACACCCTGTGCAAAATTCAGTTCCATCCTGGGCAAAATAGGGAGAGAGCTGAGCCCTACTTCCTGCTGCAACTCTAAAGTTAAGGGATTCATTAGGAGCAGGGCCAATGAGGGTAAGGGGCACTTTGTGAATCAATTCTTATCCCTTATAGGGCTGGCAATGACCCCTTTGGTTCAATCCACTGTCTTTGTCTTTGCTGCCACCTACAATTCCATAGTCATAGATCTGCTATATCTCCTTGTCCCCATCAGAGCTCTGTCTGGTGTATCCTGTACCCAGAGATTCTAGGTATTAACCAGGACAGAAGAAATCGGTCCATTCTAGCATGGGCATTGCCCACTTCTTGGTGATGGGGTCAGGGCATCATGGTCTGGAAGTCTCAAGAATGGCTGAGGTGGAAATCCTATGACACTGCAAGAATCCTGTGACCTGGAAGAAATCCTGTGATATGGCAGGAATCTTGTGACATGATGAAAATCCTCTGACATTGCGGGAATCCTGTAACATGGCGGGAATCTTGTTCTGTGATGTCTTTCTACACTGGTTTCTCTCACTCACAGAGCTGCTTCTCCACAGCCTCTCAGCTCTCATCTGGTAATGCCTGAGGAGCATCCTGAAGTGTTTCACCTCTTGCAAGAATGTCTCAGCAACTGTGAGTTGCAAAGTTGTTGGCCACCTCCTGTGCAAGTTCCAGCCTCTATGGGTCCCCACCAAGGTGACCATGGGGTTCTTTTTGACACTCTGAATTTCTCTTCTCCCCTGCTGGGGTACTCATAAGAAACAAGAACAAAGCATAACTGGGACATATGTGGGCTCTGTTTTGGGGGGCCAATAATGACCCAGGCAGTCCCTGCCATTAGGGGATGGGCAATCCATGACATAGCCAGTGAGGCACACTGGAAACAAGGTGGAGGAGATGGAACGGGAAACATAGTACAGGGGTAAGTCTCATGTTTTGTGTGTGGCTAACCCTCAGATTCGATCCCCAGGTCCATATGGTCCCAAATACTGCAGGAAAGTCTGGGTCATTTCCCCAATACCACGGGGCCCATGCAGCACTGCATCCTCAGGCCCACTGGACTAAAAATTGCCAGGATGGGCCTCCTGGACTCCTGCTTGCTAAGGAATACCCTTAACCCCTTAAAAGGTGTTGATGGTAAGGAGAAAAGGGACAGGGGAGGTATAGCAGTAGTGAGGAGCAGACCGGGACTGACTCCAGGATTCCAGAGTTGTTGAGAATTGTTGAGAAGGTGGGCCTCCTATAACACTTGGGGAGGTGGGAACTTCTAGGTAGAAGGAACAACTGGAGAAAGGGCCTAAAGGCACTTTTTTTTTTTTTTTTTTTGGTTTT
Source organism: Suncus etruscus (assembly GCF_024139225.1). Classification (NCBI taxonomy): domain Eukaryota; kingdom Metazoa; phylum Chordata; class Mammalia; order Eulipotyphla; family Soricidae; genus Suncus; species Suncus etruscus. The sequence continues at coordinate 9,167,265 of NC_064848.1, read as the reverse complement.
TGGGCCACACCCGGCGATGCTCAGGGGTTACTTCTGGCTGTCTGCTCAGAAATAGCTCCTGGCAGGCACAGGGGACCATATGGGATGCCGGGATTCGAACCAACCATCCTGGATTGGCTGCTTGCAAGGCAAACACCGCTGTGCTATCTCTCCGGGCCCCCTAAAGGCACTTTTAACACAAAGAAGGGGATCAAAAAGTGAAGCAACAGCTGGGGGGGTGGGGCAATCATGGCTGGCCTGGGCTTGTCCCCAGATAGAGACCTCAATGTTTTGGTGTGATCATGAAGGATACAGGGGAGAAGATATGGTAAGAGTGGCTGCTGTGGGGCTCCTTGTGGGTATAGTGGGTCCAGAAGAGGAGAGTTGAGGAGCAATCATAAATGCCCTAGGCATCTATAAAGACACTCTACCCATATCCTGGTTTCAGGGCTGCCTGCCTGCCAGAGTGGGGCTTTCCCAGGTCAGCCATGGTGCGGGGGGGGCCCCCAGGGGTGGAAAGCACCCTCTCTGCCTCCCCCTTCCCAGATGGTGCAGGTCCCTGTCCCAGTTCCCCTTGGACTCAGCATTGATGGCATAACTATGGCACTTTCTATTTCATGAGTGACCTCCCTGTCACCGCTGAGGAAGCAGGCAGCATGGGAAGTGGCCCAACACCCCACATTCATCACAGGAACTGGGGTGGCCTCGGGGTGGGAAGGGAGAGTGGCCAAAGGGGTTTTTTCAGTATTCCCGAGAGTCCCGAGATGTTTCCAGCCACCACCCCTTACTCCTAGCTGCTGGCAGAAGATGGTTTTCTCACATTTAATCACTCCATTTGTGGAGCTCCGACTTGGTTCTGTGCTGGAGAATCACAAGCAAGTGCACACAGCTGTGTCAGGAAACAGCACTGGATTTGGCTAAGGGACCAGACAGTTCTAGCTCTAAGCTTTGACCCGGAGCACACCTAGCACCTTTCCAGGCCTCGACTGCATCATCTTCAAAATGGGGCTAGTCCAGGAGGACTAGTCGCTAGTAGGAAGCTTGCCACACATAGTAAGGGAGTTCAGTGCCTTTCACACAGCTGACCCTGATTTGATCCCTGGCACCCCAGATCCCTTGAAAGAGCAATCTTTGAGTACAGAACCAGGAGTAAACCCTGAGCACAGCCAGGAGTGGCCCAAAGTCTAAATAAGTAAAATGGTATATTGGGCCTCTAGCTGGGAGTTACAACAGACTGTGCCTGAGAATGTGACTTCATGAACTAGAAATGCAACACAAAGGTCCAGTGGCTGTTCCCAGCCCAGGAGAGGTTGGCAGGAAGTGGGAAGGGCTGGGGTGTGTTGTCCTGCACACATCCAAATCATCAGGGGCAGCGGAGGGACATGAGGGATGCAAGATGCTTCAGTACCAGAAGCAGGTGGGCAATAAAGGAAGACTATAAAAGGGCCTGGAAAATTAGTATTTGGGGCAGAGGATCCCCTGAGCAGAGAGAGGGTCCCGCTGGCCTGAGGCCAAGGTGTGGCCACCCCTGGCATGTGGCCACAAGGAATTCTGGTAGGGTTTGGGCAAGGGACTGGTAGGACCAGCTTGGCTTTAGAAATCAGCCCAGCTCTTAGAGAGGGCTGGGGCGCAATGGCCGCCGGGCCTGCTGAGCCAGACCCAAGCTGGAGCCAGCTGCTCTTCGCAGAGAGGAGGGTTTGAACCAGTTAGAGGCAGATGGAGGTGTGCTGCCCTGGAGGGTCGGAGCCCCAGACTGAACCAGCTGGCTACCCTGGACCCTGCCCCCAAGCCCCCTCCCCTCAGGAGCCTGGAGACCTGTTTGTTTTCTTTATAAAGAGGGGAGCCTGCCCTTTGTGAGCTTTCTGCTGGGGAAGGAGCGAAATGTCTGCTGGTGTGGCTGCATGGATCTCCAGCTATTGACACAGACTCTGACAATGAAAGCAAAGGCCAAGAGAGGCAGAGACAAGGTGCCTGTTTAAAATGTCCTTCCCTGGGGTAGCTCAGCCCAGCCCTGGCAAAGCTGTCTGGAAAACCCGGGGAGGAACAAGATCCGGTGAGGTGGTGCTTTGGAGAGAATTCAGCCACGTCATGCACACAACAGCTAACCCGGATTCAACCATGGCACCCCAAACAGTACCCTGAGCATGGCGAGCTGGGGCCCCAAACAAAAAATAAAGCGAATATAAAAAGCTAAAAAAAGATATTTAAAAGAAACTTAATAAGAAAATGGCCTAGTTCCACCCCCTCTCAAAAAAAAAAAAAAAAAAACTGAAACAAAAACTAGCAGTTTTATCACTTGAGGACTAACCACACTGAAGTTCACTTTTGCTTTTAGAAGTCAAGAGGGAACAATGATATTCCCCCTGTCAGCGGTTGTAATAAGTCTGAGTCCCCTCAACGAAGACTCAGAGATGGAGCAAGGCTGCCAGCCAATTTTGTAGATGAACCATGAAGGGTCCTTTACCCCAGCGCAACCCAAGTCCTATAAGGGACCTACTTGTAAAACGGCACCTGTTGTTCCGCTGAGATTGAATTGTGGCCTGTGTTTATTTGCTGAATCTGACAGATGTAAGGTGGTAAATCTCCACACACACACACACACACACTTTATGGAGGCGGGAATGAAGGGGAGAAGGGATTTCTTGAGTGTTTCAGCCCTGAAACAGGGCTTCGGAGGGGGCAAAGAGAGGCAGGGCTTTATGTGATCACAGGAAGGCCTGGCCTTGCAGAGTTGCCCCCCAAAGGCTGGGTACCTGCCCCTTGCAACAGAGCCCCATCTCTACCCATCACTCAATTTTGGCTCCTTTTCAGGGGTGTGAGCTGGAGAAAGGGGGTTCTCCTATGCCTAGTGCAGTTCTAGGAAAAGAGCACCAATTAGCCCAGTCCTCTCCCCAAATTCCCAGCAGCTAAGGCCTGGGGGCTTGAGGCCTGCAGGGTTGTTAGTAGAGCAGGCTTTTTAGTAAACAGGGCCTGAACCTCCTTTCAATGATTCTCAAATTCCCCACTCCTCAGTCCAGTGAACAATAGGTCGCCAAGCCTGGCCTTCAAGGCCATGAACCACCTGGTGCAAGTGAGCTGTTCAGCTCATTTTCCTCAGCTCTTGGAGCATTAAATGTTGATTTAACAACCCTGGGTATGGAGGCCATAGCACAGTTGGGGCTATGTCACCTGGGGCTCCCCACGTGGGGCCCAGCAAATCCCCACCTCCTACTACAGCCTTCAGGTTTCCAAATCCCCTCCACAGCTGAATGAGTGTCTACTCAGAATGTCTCTGCCTGGGCTCCCTTGTCACCAGGGGATGTTTCTTCCCTCTCACTGGAGTCTGAGCAGGCAGTTTTTTTTAATGCTCAGGCCAGGATATGCTCATGGTTGGCTGGAAGAATTCTGCATGTTAGTTGTAGGGACAACTTGGGGAAAGAAGGCTGCAAGTTGGTAGGAAGTGGAAAGTCCTGGTCAGGTTCTTAATGGCTCTGTAATGTAACATACCCCCTCCACTGCACGCCCTCCCAACATTTTCCCTTTTCTTTTTTTTTTTTTGGGGGGGGGGAGTCACACCCGGCGGTGCTCAGGGGTTACTCCTGGCTGTCTGCTCAGAAATAGCTCCTGGCAGGCACGGGGGACCATGTGGGACACCGGGATTCGAACCAACCACCTTTGGTCCTAGATCGGCTGCTTGCGAGGCAAACGCCGTTACGCTATCTCTTCGGGCCTAACATTTTCCCTTTTCAAGGACCTCATGACCCCCTCTCCCCATGATTAACACTTACCTCCAGCATTTGAGTCTCTGACCTTTGGAACACATCTGCACTCCAGGGGTCACACACTTAAATGCTGCTGGAAGCAGAGAATCTGATTCTTAGAGTAAAGGGGCTAGAGTCATAGTACCTCAGGTACTATGCTTACCTTGTACATGACTGAGTTGGGTTTGATCTCTGGTACCCCATATAGTTCACAAAGTCCACAAGAAGTGATCACTGAGTGCAGAGCCTGGAGTAACCCCTAACCAGTCCTGGGGTGGCCCCAAAACAAACAACAAAAAGAGATGGAGAGGTCTGAACCCCATGGATTCCCAGACATTAATATGCCTCCTTAAAACTGCTCGTGAACAATCAAAGCAAGTCAGCTTCTAGCCCATAATCCTGATGATTCTTGGAAGACATGTGTGATTGCCCCATTCTACAGATGAACAAACTGAAACTTAGCCACACCCAAAAAGGGGTGTGTGTGTGTGTGTGTGTGTGTGTGCTGAAGAGTCAGAATCCCTCTCCCAAAATCTGCTCACCTCACCTTGTCAAAGATGCAAGAGTTTGGGAATGGAGCAGTAGTACAGTGGGTAGGTTGCTTGCCTTGCTAGCAACTGACTGTTGTCCCATTTGGTCCCCAGGAATACTTCCTGTGTGCAGAGTCAGGGGTTACCCTTGAGCATCGCTGGGTGTGGATTCAAAACCAAAAAAAAAAAAAAAACAAAACAAACATACAAAAATGTGCAAGGGTTTGTCTGTTTATACTCTGACATCATAGCAGTGAGTCACTGTTGTTTTTAGTATCACTATCCTTCTGTGACAGGTAAGCAGAGAGGAAAGACCAAATTCCCTAAAAGCGTAGTTGGGCTGAGATGTGCTGTAAGAAGCAGGGGTGAACCAGTCCACAGTATAGTTTGCAAAAAGCTACAATCACTCAGCTATGATATGGGGGTCAGAGAAGAGGGTGGGCTTTGGGTCTACAAAATCTCTGCCTGGCCCTCTATAAGACTGTGAAAAGGGCCCCTCTCCTTGAGGATTGAAAGCTCTTGACCTTAAATAGTCTCTACCATGCTTACCGTGCATTTCGGTTATGTTCTTGTCACCCACAGTGCGCTGCAACAGGTCTCTGGAAAACGTTTGCATCTTGCAAAACTGAAAAGGCCTGAACCATTAACCATCACTGACTCCTGTTTCCCTTCCCATGGGCCCTGGCACCCACCCCACCTTCTGCTTCCTGAGTTTGTTCCTCTCCTAACTCCCATCAGGGGAAGCCACAATTTCTTTCCCCACTCAGCAGATGTCCTCAAGGAGAAGCCAGGTGTAGCCAACAGTTCCCATCTCTCTTTCTTAAGCAGAGTGGTTTTCCTTTGTGTGTAAACATCACATTTCTCTAGCTCTTGGCACTGAGATATTTAAGGCAGCTTCTACTTCTTTTATTGTCAGCAATGAACACCCCGAGAAAGTGCAATAATGCCATGAATGTGCAACTAACATCCAACAAATTTGCTCTCTACAAACAACTAATTCCAGGCTCCTGCACCCTGAGAATTGGGGGTCTAGCTGAAGGAGAATTCTTTTTTAAATTTTTTGGTTTTTTTTTTTTGGGCCACACCCGGCAGCATTCAGGGGTTATTCCTGGCTCTGCACTCAGAAATCACTCCTGGCAGGCTCCGGGCAGGGGAGGACCTTATGGGATACTAGGGGATCAAACCTGGGTCCATCCTGGTTGCTGTGTGCAAGGCAAATGCCCTACCACTGTGCTATCTCTCCAGCCCCTAGCTGAAGGATAATTCTATCATAGTTCTATTGTATTTAGGGGAAACTCCACACTGTTTTTTCAAATGACTACACATCTGCATTCTTCACAGCATACAGGATCCTTGTTTCCTCATAGCACTACCAACACTTGCTAGTTCCTTTCTCTTTCCTTTTCCTTAGTGGCCATCTAAAAGGAATGGAGATGATCCTCACTACAGTGTGATGGCCAACTCTCTGATGATTAGAGATGATGAACAACCTGTTGGTCATTGAGTCTTATAAGGGATGTGATACCTTCTTGGGCACAGTGTCGAGTCAAGTCCTTTGCCATTTCTTAAAGCTATCTTTTTTGCCTTTCTGGGGCATAATTAGAGGTATTTTGCATTTGTCCCAGATATTAGCCTGACATGATATTTGATTTGCAAATAGTTTCTCCCCTCCCCTCTCTAGACTATCATTTTCACTCTGTTGTTGGTTTCTTTGACAGGCCTTGAATCAGCTTTCCCCCTCTTTTCTGCTGGGAGTGTTGGGGAGATGGTGATTCTGGGGCACACACACGAGGGCAGGGGTACAGTCACATCTAAAATTTCAAATTTCAGGCCTGATATCACCAAGCTGCTGATTAGACATTAAAACCTAGATGCAGAAGCCCACCATTTTCCCCAAATACATCACCCATTAGTGCCATCTGAGGTAGCCCCCGGAGGGATTAAATAGAATACTATTTTCAATCTTGTTTGCCAGCCTCTGATTAGGAAGCTACATTCCCATCTTCCACCCTCAGCCTCTATGAAGCCAGCAGAGCCCTGGAAGGAGACTAAAAGACAGAGTACGCACCATGGCTTGAGGCAGTTGGTTAAATTAAAGCCAAGGGCAACTTCCCAAGCATGAAGTGTGGGTGAATAAGCAGAGTGTGGCATCAAGAGGAGGTGCAGTGGTTAAGGGAGGGAGTGTCATCTGCATCTAGACAGGCCTGATGTCCATTCCTGGGTCTTTCAGGCATGAGTGGTATGATCCTGAGGTCTCCCTTTGCTCCTCTCTCCAGTCAGGGCAAGAAGAGGGAGTATGCATGGGGGTATGGTATTTGTGAGGTGATGGGAAGATCAACTTTCTCAGGATGGAGGGCCTGAGCCTTTCTGTTCTTTCTCCCAGAGCAAACACGATGGTGAGTAAGAATGAAGAGACTCCCTAGTGTGAAGGCAACATTTGGAGCGCCATCATTCCCATCCTGCCTTGCCACTCCTGTGAATGCTGCAACTAACTCTTCTAAGTAGAATTTCTGGGGTCATGTCTAGGAACCTGAGCCTGGGTGGGTGTATGTAACACAGAAAAATTTCAAAACTTCAAACTACAGAAGAAGTTTGATGTAAGTTTCAAACCTTTTCTCTTGCTCCAGAAAAATGACCCAAGATCCCCAGTCAAAAGAGTTTGTAGGACTTATAAAATCGTTGGAAGTGGTCCTGTTAAAGGGACCTCTCTAGTCCCTCTTTGCTTCCATGCCCTGTACCTCTCCAGACCCCGCTTAAGACCCTTACACTTATTGAGAGCTCAGTAGAAGCCCCATATCTATTTCTGAAATAGAAGCCTAAACTCTAGTGCCACAATGTCTCATGCTGCTTGGAACTGCCATTGTTGTCGTGAGTGGCAGTGCACTAACATTGCTCTCTCTCTCGTAGGCCCTTGGTTGTACTCGTCTCCGCTTCTGCCCTTTAATGGGAGAGATCTCCGGCCAGCAGCTTTCTCTCAACCAGGACAGAAGGTAGAAGGCGAATACAAATAATTCGCAAGTGTTAAGCTCTTTTGTGAACACCTAGAAAATTAAGCCGTAGAAGTTAATAAAACGCTCAAGCTGAGTTCCTGTCAAGAGGTTTATTGAGGGAGCAAGCAGAGTTTTTATGCCCTGCTTCAGTGGGAGGAGCAAAAACATAGGATTGAAACTTAAACCAATCAGATTTGTACAGGTACAACGATTTTAACCAATGGGAGCAGACACATTTTGATGGCGGGAAGGATAAGGAGAAACCTGGCAGGATGGGGGGAGGGGAAGCAAATCCTTAATAGATCTTACAGTTTAAACCTTACAAAAACCTATCTATAATTGCGTTGTATGAGAGCAGTTACAAAAACAGGTTCCATGGAAAGATTTAAGGAATCTAGTTAAGCCAGATTCTCTGTGGTGAGCTAAATTTATTTGCAGGGTTCTTTTGGCTCAGGGCTATGCAAACTTATGGCTTGAATCAGGCAGCGGTGAAAAATCCATTGAATATGTGGGTGTACGGTCGCCCACACTTGGTGTCTTTACCTGAACAATGGGAGAAGACACTGTTTGGCCTGTTGTGTCAAATCTGAAGATAGGCTTGAGCTTGAAGCTGAAAGCCCAGGCATTAAATACTCTTGCTTGGGTTCTCACTATTCTTCCTTCTAAGGATGTTTTAGAGAAGGTCGGGGATCAAATAAGAGGTTGGGTCTCCAAACTTTCAAAATGAGTCTTTTCTGGGGTTGAAGTGATAGCACAGTGGTTAGGGAATTGGCCTTGCAAGCCCTGGAGCTGACTTTGATCCTTAGCATCCCATATGGTTGTCTGAATCTGCCAAAAAATGATCCCTGAGTGCAGAGACAGGAGTAAGCCCTGAGCACCGCTGGGTATGGCCTCCAAGCAAAACAAAAATACAATGAATCAGGGCTGGGGTGGTGGCGCTAGAGGTAAAGTGCCTGCCTTGCAAGCACTAGCCTAGGACGTTCTGTGGTTCCATCCCCGGGCGTTCCATATGGTCCCCCAAGCCAGGAGGGATTTCTGAGCGCAGGAGTAACCCCTGAGCGTCAACAGGTGTGGCCCAAAAGCCAAACAAACAAACAAATACAATGAATCAGGGGCAGGAGCAGTGGCGCAAGCAGTTGGGCGTTTAGCTTGCATATGGCTAACCTAGGTTGGACTGCGTTTGATCCCCCTGCATTCCATATGGCCCCCCAAGCCAGGAGCAGTTTCTGAGCTGTAGCCAGGAGTAACCCCTGTGCATCACTGGTGTGGCCCAAAAAGGTAAAAAAAAAAATGTACAATGAATATTTTCTGCATTCCCACTATGACTGTAGACTCAGTTGTATCTATGTGTTTTATTTCCCCTTTTCTTACAAGAAAGGTCCCTCCCGCTTGCTCATGTTTCCAGAATCCCAAGATTTCATATGGTGTGCACCCCTATTCTCCTGTACCCCCTCCTATCTTCCATACCACTCTTCTTTGGGGGCCCCAGTCCCCCTCAACACTCAACTCTGGGAAGTGCCTCCCTTCAGTGGAAGTGTCCCTCCCTGTTCCTGGACTAAATATCATGTAACCTAATTTTATTTAAACTTCTAAATTGTTTTGAGCTGTTCCAGAGCTTATCAGAAACTACTTTTGTGACCATTCCACAGTTTATCACAGGTACCTTGTGGGAAGGAGCAGGCCTGGCACCCCAGCTAGCAGGAAAACCCTGGGGATCCCAGGACATTGGCTAGTGCCAACCCTTCTGAGCAAGTCTTCATCAGAATGCTTCCATCAATGTCAATCAAAAGGCAATTCAAAGGGCAACCTTTGAAATGGATTCAGCTCTACCTAAGGTAGGGCCCAGAGCTAGCTGGCTTCAGTTGCCCTGTGGAGGAAGAGTATAGAGAATAGAAAAGACCTGTTGGATTCATGGTTTGAGCAGAGGGTATGACTTCAAACTCTTTCTTTCCTCCTTTTCTTCCTCCTTCTCACTTCACTTTGTCCATCTGCCCACTAGGGATCTAGTAAAAGTCCCAACTGCTTAGGATGAAAATAGATTATATGCCTGGGCCTCAGTGTATTAGCAATTGGAAGGTACCAGATCTTCCTGGCTTTTACCTACACAATACCAGTTGCACTCTTCCCCTGAATTGTTCCCAGAAAATCAAAAATGTCCTTAGAAATTGTTCACTTTCCCCCTGGAAGCCTGAATCATTTCCAGCTGAGAATCACTTATATCTGTATGATAAAGAACCTAGCAAACTTCTCTAAGTTCTGTAGTGTTATCTACAACATTCTTAACTTTATGTCAGAAAGGACATAGAATTAGGGAAGAACTGGGAATCAAGTCAAGTCTGTCAGGAAGGGCCAGAGTCATAGTATAGAGGGTAGGGCATTTGCCTTGCACGTCACTGACTTGGGTTTGGTCCCTGGCATCCCATATAATCCCCTGAACCTGCCAGTAGTGGTTCCTGAGAGCAGAGCCAGAAGTAATTCCTAAGCACCAATGGTTGGTTGTGACCCAGAAACAAACAAACCAAACAAGACTGTCAGGCAAACAAACGTCTCTCTCTCTCTCTCTCTCTCTCTCTCTCTCTCTCTCTCTCTCTCTCTCTCTCTCTCTCTCTCTCTTGGTTTTTGGGTCACACCCCGCAGTGCTCATGGGTTCCTCTCCAAGTTCAGAAATCTGGAGACCACATGGGATGCCGGGATTTGAACCACCGTCCTTCTGCATGCAAGGCAAATGCCTTACCTCCATGCTATCTCTCTGGCCCCAACAAACACCTCTTTACTTGCTCTCCCTTCCCCTCAAAGACCCCTCCAAGACAGGAGGCCTGAGCCCTCCCCCATCATCACTGAATGCCCTCCTCTCCCTCCCTCCCAGGCTGGGCTCCCTGACCAAGATAATTCTTGCAGCTTGGGGCCTCGCCCTTGTGAAGTTGGATGCACTAATACCAGCAAAATATTTCTTAATCTCCTAAGCCTCCGCTTTGAATCCTTAAAAAGGAAAGAAAGAAATGGCACAAATCTCTTAATTAGAACGCCCAATCACTTCAATAAATATTTACCCGGTTCCAGCATGAGGCATGGAAACCGGTGCCTTTAGTCAATAGAGGTCAGCCAAGTGCACCTTGGGAACAGCGGGACATGAGCAGCGGCTTTGCATGGGGCGGCTGGAGCAGGGAGGCCTTGGCTCCTGCTTCTGCTGCAGACAGGTGCAAAAACCAGACAGTATGGGTCATGCCCATTCTGCACCCCTACACCCCAAAAATGACCCAGTGGACTTGAGGCAAATCATAGCAACACCACCATGGCTTTTGAGAGAGAGAGAGAGAGAGAGAGAGAGAGAGAGAGAGAGAGAGAGAGAGAGAGAGAGAGAGAGAGAGAGAGAGAGAGAGAGAGAGATATGGGATCTCTTCTCTCCATCTCCTGGCAAGCCCCCTGGCACTGTTACCCTGCTGAAACCTAGCCTGGCTGTGTGGCCTTGTGTACTGAAGGATAAGGGACTTCCCTGAGGTTTGGGGACCGCAGTAGGGCCTGATGTCCACTCGGTTTTTGTAAACACTAGAGACCACTTGACCTTTTTACTGGTATGGGAACAAGAGATCTGGAGAGTTTTAGGAACTCGTGTAGGATTTTTGCAAAAGCAAAACAAAGGAGTCAAAGCTTCAGAAATCACCCCAGCCGTGTGTGCGTGCAAATTCATGGACACGTGTGTGTGGGGGTGTGTGGGAGGGGGAGGGCTGGAGCTGGTCACTCTCCCTTGTCTTCCCTTTAGGCTGAGCTCACTTCTCCAGCAAGTTCTGACTGGGAGAACCCCCTCCCCTTGGTGGCTCAGCCCACTTCAGATCTGTCCACCTCTTTCCTTTGTACTAAGTTTCTTTGTATTTATGCTTGTGGCTGGTCTTCTTAGAAAAAAGTTGGACCCCCCCACTCCACCCACACCCACCTTCGGAGGCTTTCTTTGAAGCCCCTCCCCACACACCACAAGGAGCCTTGGGCATCTTTATAGATGTCTGAAGTCATCTCAGGGCCACGATGAAGAGTGGAAATTCCCAAGATGAAGAGGAAGATCCCATGACCTCCGGAGGGTGCTGGGAGCTCAGGGCAGAGGGACCAAGTCTTGCTTATTTAGGGCTGTTCCCTCGTGTGCTTCCTCCCAAGGTTTAGGACTGGAGACCTTCCTCTCTATGCAGGCGGCTAGGAAATATTGGAGGCATTGAATCAACCCAAGGTACTACATCATCATCAGGGCCACCATAGCTAACTGTTATTGATCACTTAATGTGCCAGGCTCTGTACTAAGGACATGGTATGCATTATCCTATCGATCCTCAGAGCAAACCTTGGAGGAGGGTTGCAGGGCTCTCTTGACTCTGCAGCGAAGAAAAGGGGCTTAGGAAGACGAAATAAGCTCAGCGGCAGAGCAGGGCCCAGCGAGGAAACTGGGAGAAGGGCTGGGAGGCTGTGGCAAGTCCCTCGGCCTCCCAGAACTCAGTCTCTTTCCCTGAAATGAGGTGGCTTTTTGGTGACTCTCTGAGGCCCTGGGCCTCCCTTTGGGACTTCTTAGGGCGGCTGTTTCCTGTGGTTTGCCAGGCAGCTCCCTTGGTCTGGTCTGCATTCCAGGGAAAGCCAAAAGCGTAGCTGTGGGTGTGGCAGGGAAGATGTCTGAGTGATGGAGAAGGGTCAAGTCCATCAGTCTAGTGGAGTGACCTTGGGCGAATCACCCCCTCTGTAACAGGGGGGCAATGCAGATCCTACCCACCCCTCTCATTGGAAGGAGACTGTGTGTTAATATTTACCCAGTGTTTCGAACTGTGTCTGGCACAGAGGAAGCGCTGTGTCGGTTTGTTCAATAACTAACAGTTCTCTTTCCTCTGGCTCTAAGTGTGGGTACTGGCTTGCAGAGGAAGGCCTGGGATGATGAGAGACATGAGGCGTGAGCAGGGAGGGAGACAGCCTTGCCTTCTGCTTAGAGTCAAAGGCCTTCCAGAATCAACCCGTGACAAGTTGAGTCCAGTGAGGCAGAAAACCCAAGTTCTCAGAGGGTGTTGGGGGAAAGAAAGGCCTGACAGAGAGAGAGAGAGGCAGGGGTTCAGTTCCTCAAACAGGAGGCCACAGCAGAACTGTTTCTCCATGACTCTCCAATTCTTAAGAAAGGAGAAAGCATGCGCTGACACTGTCAAACATAAAGTTTCGGACCATCTTGAAGAGCAGAGGAGCGATTCTTGCCTTTGGCAAACAAACCACAGGGCACCCCAAAATAAGGGGCATGGATAGAAATTCCAGACCGGGCTTTCTGTCTCACCAAGTGACTTTTTTTTTTATTTTAATGTGCCAGGAATTCCTCTCCCACGTGGGGTGGACTCCGAGGTAGTCAATTAAGCATCCAATGAAAAGTCAGCTCTCCGGTAGCTAATGACCCTGACACTTTTGGTAACATAAACAGTTGAAACGTTTCCAATTAGAACTGGAGACAGCGACGTTTGAACTCTTTCTCCCCACTCCCCTCCTTCTGTAAAAATAATTGTCAAGCGCTTTGGACTGGGTGTTGTATACATGTTTTTTAATTTTATTTTTCTCTTTCTCGAGCATACAAGAAAAAAAATTTTTTTTTCCTTCCTTCCTTCCTTCCTCCAGCTTTTTCTAATTGGTGGGGCGGCAAGGGAATAGGGGATAAAGCGGGAGTGAGTTTAATGGGGTGCTGGCTGGCTAAGCCAAGTTACCTTCCCGCCCCTCCAACTGGTCTTAGGTTTCCCAGGAAAACTGGAAAAGGGTGCTGGGGGCAAAGGAGGGGTTGCCTGAAGATGGGAGGGGGGCAGTGATCCAGGTCTGTGACCCTGCACTCATCCTCAGAAAGAGATAGGAAGTAATGAATGATGATGAAGGAATTAATGAATGCCTTTTCTAGAGATAAAGCGAGCATGGATGGGCCTTGCAGTTGCAAGCAAAGGCAGCCCAACCAGCTGCTCCCTAAAACCTCTGCCCCATTTTTACTCCCTGGAATGGGGGGATTTGCTGGCCCGGCCACTTCACTCCAAGGACTCCTGCTAACCTTTAGGTTAGTTAGCAGCGTCCCTCCTTCTCGAAGGTTCCTTCGACCAGGCCCAGCTATAGCTGATCACAGGAGGATCCAGGCTTCTCTGGGTGACTTCTTAGGGACCCCGCAGTGCCCCCGAGCTCAGGATCTCCGTCCACCGGGGCTACCCCGGAGGCAAGGCCTCAGCGTTCTGGGATCCGATCGGAGCCAAGGGGCGGCTGTCGGCCAAGTCGGCGGGAGTGGGCCCAAGCAGGCCAGCCTCTCCTCGGCGCCGCGTTCCGGGCATCATCTTGAAGGCATTGTGTTTAATCAATCCGGGCGAGACGGGCACCCCATTCTCCACCCACCCCCAACTCCCCCGCGCCTCGCAGCTCCCAAATCGAGACCTGCTGTGGGGGGGGGGGACCCCCAGTTTATGGAGGTCTTAAACTTCCCTCTACTTTGATTAGGAGCTTCAAAGAGAGTCCCTTTAAAGTTCGCCCCCCACCCTTCCCGGCCTCCCCCCTTCCCCTTTTACAGGGCACCCCTCCCCAACCACTCCGAGACTTCTAGAGGTCAACAACAAAATATTTAAGCTTTAAAGGGGGTGGGGTGGGGTAGGGGGGTTGGATCTTGAAGCTGGCTCGCAAACACGGACCTTAGAAATGACCCGGCAGGCCCAGGAATAGGGAAAAAAAAAAACCAAGGAGTTTAAAAGGTCTTTTTTTTATTTCCCCCTCTTTCTTTTTCCCTTTCTATATTTGAGGGGGGGGGTTATGGTGTGTGTGTGTGTGTTATTTTTTTTTTTACCTTTTATTATTTAAATGGATACGTTTCATTACGAAGGGAGAAAAAAAATAAAATATTCCTTTGATACACAAAATCAAATTGATATTTAGCCTCTGCTTACTTTTTTATGCATGGCTCCTTTCTACCACATGGTAGTGACAGATTGTTTGAGCTGGAAGGAAAAGCCATTCAAAGCTAATTAAGCAGCCATTCCAAGCACTATTTGCAAGCGGGAGGCTCAGAAGCCTCGGCATTTGTCAGCGGCTCCCCTCCCCGGGCCCCGCGTGGTCTTGACTGACAGCTCGGGGCGCGGACTGACAGCTCGGGGCGCTTGGGCCAATCGGGAGCGGAAAAGCTCCCGGCGCGCGTTTGGATTGGCTCGCTCGGGGAGGAAGGCGTGGCTTTACGGTCCCCACGTGGGGGGTGCGGAAGGGCGAGCGAAAGGGGGCGGTGCCTGCTGCGAGCGGGTGCGCCCACCCGTGACGTCAGGGGGCGGGCCCCGACGACGGGGCGGGAGGTGGGTGGGTGGGGAGGGCGAGGCCGCTTTGCAAAGAGGAGCCATTTTGTGTCTCATGGAGGCTGCGGCCAGATGCGCGCATCTGGCGAGCCGGGCTTCTTCTTGCTTCTTGTCCCCGGTGCGCATCTCACACACACACACACACACACACACACACACACACACACACACACACACACGATTTATGTTGTTATTTAGGAGAATAAATAAATGAAGAGGCGCAAGTCGGATCGGTTCAGGGCGCGCGCGAGGAGGTGGCAAGAATGCTTTGGCTCAGACAGAGAGGTGCCGGGAACACCCCGCATTCGAGCTGGCCATCCCATCCCAGCGCCCCATCCCCGGGCTCTAGGGCTCCTCATTCTTTAATGCAAACGCGAACCCCGCTTCCTAATGAGGGAAAAAAATAGCAGCTAGCTCCCGATCGCGCGCGCGCGCATGGCCAACGCTGGGTGCGAGTTTGCATTGCAGCCCAGGATTAGGGGAGACTTCCTTGGGGCGCCCACTACTCCCATCCCCTGGGCCCTGACGACCCTAAGGGGGGGATAGCATGCACCCCAACCCCCTGCGGGGCTGCTCAGCTCCTTTCCCGACTGCCCTGATGTAACCCCAAGCGCTGGAGATGGGGGTTATCTATGGGGTTTGCGGGCTAACCGGCTCCCCCAAGAGCCCAACCGAGCCGCTCCAGCAAGCAATCCCAGGCTCAGCATTTGGGGGGTGGGCGAGTGACTTTGCAAGCTGATCGGGGTACCCCCTTATTCCCCAACCACCCCCCTCTTCCTGGGGGCTTCCACAGACGTTGGGACACAAAGCCCAGGGAAAGCCCCCCCGAATTCAAACTCCGGACTGCCAGGGCCACCTCCGAGCTGTTGCGGCCGCCAAACCCCCCGCTGCTCCCCGGCTGTGTTGGCGACGCGTAGCTGTCTCCCCTTGTGGGGGGGGTATGGAGCTCTGAAATGGGGGGTTTGTTGGGGGGGACACACAACCGAAGCGGTTGTCCGTTGGCAGCCCGGCCCCTTCCATCTGCTCTTGCCAGCCAGGCGAAAAGAGTTGCTTCGACTTCTCTAGCTGGGCAGCAGCGGCCTTCGCTTCAAAAGACGCTGTTTATTTGGCTTTGGGAAAGAAAAGCAAGAACGGGGGGGGACAAAAAAAGCCGAGCTGGGGTGGGGGGGGCCCAACGGGGAAAGGTGGGGCGCTGGAGAAAAGGGTAAAAAAAAGAAAAGAGTCTGTCCTCTCTTTCCCTCGGTCCATCCCAGAGGGTTGAAGGACTGTTAGAAGGTGGGAAAGCAACTTTGGGGCAAGCCACCATTTTATGGGCCTTACCTCTTGCAAACTGCAACAACAACAACAACAACAACAACCTAGCAGTGACAAAGTGATTCTGTTTGTTTTTTTATTCGAGTATCTAATTGGGCTGCTTTGCAGGCCTAATGGGATTAGGAGGCCTAAACCTTTAGTTGGCCAGCCACTGCAGGAACAAAAATAATAAAAAAAAATAAAAAATAAAAAGGGGATCTGTTCCAGCCAGCTAGCTAGCTACAGGTTTGGAGCACTAGTCCAGTTTCTCTTCTCTTCTGTTGTTTATTCTTGTCTTCTTCTTCTCTCTTTCCACTCCTCCCAACCAATCTTTGCAAGAAAGGAAGGAGATCGTGGGAGGAAAAATAAGAGAGAGAAACCCCTACTTCTCCAGCATCCCAGAACTATAATATATATCTATTTATTATATGTCTTTCGGTTAATTCCTGATCCGAGGAGCGCTGTTTTTCACTCCCCAGCTTCAAGTCACCGGCGGGGAGGGAGGGAGGGAGGGCGGGCCTTGATTGCTTACTTTTCATGCATAGTTTTAGACACAAGAGGGCATTGTGACGTCGCGGCCAGCGGCGCCCAGTGGCAGGCCGAGACGGGTGGCCCCACGTGGGCACCCCAAACTCTCATTGGCCAGCTCGGGGCGAAGCTGCCACATTATTTTGATACTTTTCCGTCCACCCCCCCCCTCCCTCTCTATTTGGAACTGGCTCTCGCGGCGGTTCAGACCTCGTGTTCGTCCCCATCGCCTGTCTGTGTGTGGTATCCGCTGGTCCTGGCCACTTTGTGTGTGTGTGTGTGTGTGTGTTTGTGTGTGTTTTGGGGGTTCGTCGGGCCGTGGAGAGAAAGAGAAGAGACGAGCCAAGGGGGAAAGGAAGAAAAGAAGGAAAGGAAAAAGAAGAAGAAGAAGCCCTTGGAGTTGCTGGGTTTCTTTTCGGCCGCGTCTCCCCTATCCTGTCCTATCCTATCCTATCCAAGGTGCTTCCCAAGCGCACAGCACTTGCAAGCAGCCAGGATCATCCTTTCTTTCCCCCTCTACTTTTCGCCCAGGCTTTTTCCCAGAAGTGCCGCTTTTGGAGTTTAGGATGCCCGGACGTTTCTTCTGCACCTCCTGAGCGAGCTCGGAGTTGTATTTTTGTTGTTTTTTTTTTTTTTTGTTTTTCCTTTCCTGCAAGCTCGGGAAGGGAAGGAAGGGCTTTGCAAAGACGTGGGCGCACTGCAGGCTCTGATCTGATCTGCTCTCCAAGAGGGGGACGTCGAAGCCCGTCGATCGCTGCCCCCCAAGACGCCGCCTCGCCTCGTTTCGCCTCGCTTCGGAGCCTGGTTCGCCGCCCTGCCGGAGTCCGATCGCCCGATCGCCTTGATCGCCGACAGCGCGCTTCTAGGGATCGAACTCGAGCGCCCTCGTCCCTGGATGCTGGGGCCGCGCCTTGTCCCGGCGCCGCGCGCTGAGTGATTCTTTCAGGGGCTCCGAAAGGGCCCCGCCGGAGTCTGGACCCCGCGCCTGGCCCAGCCGCCTGCGGGGGACACTTAGGATGCCCGCACGGCGCCCCGTTTTGACGCGCGCCCCGCAGCCCGGGGAAGGCGGCTGCTGGCCTTAAGGCGCACAAAGCCCGCGCCCGCCCGGCGCTTGGCTCCCGCGCGCCCGGCCTTCCTCCCGTGCGCCCTCCGGCCGCCGACTCGCGGTGGCCAGCGCTCTCCGCGGCTCTTTGTCTGCGCCCGACTCTGGGATTTCGCTGCGAGAGCGCGCTGGGGGGGCCGGGGCCGAGCTCCAGCTTGAGCTTGAGCTCTCGCCTCGCCGGCCGGCCCCTGCTGGGGTTCGGCTCCCCCGTCCCCCGCGCCTCCCCGGCCCCGGCCCGGGCTGGGGCTCGCGCGCTCGGCGCCGGCTCGCCCTCGGAACCGCGACCGCTCCCTGCCATGTATCCGCAAGGCAGACATCCGGTGAGCGCTCGGGCTTTAAAGCCAACACGGGGTGGGGGGCGGCTGGAGCCTGGGCCGGGCACCTCCATTTTATGGGTTGCAAGTGTGTGTTGGTGTGTGTGTGTGTGTGTGTGTGTATGTGCGTGCGCTCACACAAAGGGGATGGGGATGGGGATGGGGGCGCCGTGCTGGGAGGAGGTTGGTCTCTTCGGCTTCTGGGGGGGTGCGGGGAGACTGTTTTGCTTGCAAGGCTGCACCCCCCCCCACACCCCTCGATCCTCTCCTCCAACCCCCAGCCCTATTCCCTATCCCCATTCACCGCTTTTGCCTGCCTCCCTCCCACGCCCGCTGCTCTCTCCCCCCCGGGACTGGGATCCCCCGCTCCGGCCCATGGGGGAGCAATTGAGGTTCCCCTCTCTCCCTGACCTGGGGAGTGGAGAAACTTGCTGGGATGGGAGGGAAGGAAGGAAGGAAGGAAAGAGGGAAAGAAGGAAGGAAGGAAAGACAGAAAGAAGGAAGGAAGGAAGGAAAGAAGGAAGGAAGGAAAGACAGAAAGAAGGAAGGAAGGAAGGAAAGAAAGAAAGAAAGAAGGAAAGAAGGAAGGAAGGAAGGAAAGAAAGAAGGAAAGAGGGAAAGAAGGAAGGAAGGAAGGAAGGAAGGAAAGAAGGAAGGAAGGGAGGGAGGGAGGGAAGGAGAAAGGAAGGAAGGAAGAAAGGGAGGAAAGGAGGAAAGGAGGAAGGGATCCCGGGCTGGGAGGGTGGCTGGCTGGGCCTGGTGCGGCTGGGCCAGGCCAGGCCAGGCCAGGCGGGGCAGCTCGGTGTGGGCCCCCAGGGGCAGGCGGACTGCAGCCCCCCGCTGACCACCGTCGCCCCCTCCTGTCTCGTCTCCTCGCGCCCTCCAGGCTCCCCATCAACCTGGGCAGCCGGGATTTAAATTCACGGTGGCTGAGTCTTGTGACAGGATCAAAGACGAATTCCAGTTCCTGCAAGCGCAGTATCACAGGTAAGACGGGTGGAGGGGATTTATGCCCCCCAACACCCCTCTGCCACCTACCACCAGGCTTCAACCCCCGTTGGGGCCTCCGCCTTTTGTTTCCACTTTTCCCAGCGTTGCGCCTTAACCCTTTGCTACCTGCAGCTTCGGAGCCTGGGGGCCCCCAGTGTGGGGTGTGCGGAGTGGGGAGGCGGGTCTGGGTCTTGGGCCTCCTAGGGCCAGATGTCTGGAATCGCTTTCCCCACCCGGCTCTGAGCTACCCCACCTGGCAGGACCTGGCTGGAGGAGGTGGAGGAGGAGGAGGAGGCCTCTGGCTTGACTACAGAAGTTTCCAGTTGTTTTAGTCCTTCCCCCCCCCCCCACTTTGGAGGGTTGTCCAGAGTCTGCCCCTTTCTCCTCCCCACTCTGGGAGGCTCAAGGGTGATGGCCGTGGGGGGTTTTCTCATGGTTGAAAAGGGGTGCTCATAGGCCCTTGGGGTTGGGGCACTAGTCCTGAGCCAGCTCCTCCTTGCTCTCGCAGCCTCAAAGTGGAGTACGACAAGCTGGCCAACGAGAAGACGGAGATGCAGCGCCATTATGTGATGGTGAGTGGCCAGCAGCAGGGCGGGCGCCTAACGAGTGACCCCAGGGGCCCGTCCCTTGTCTTGCTTTCAGCTGCTGCACCCCTAGTTCCTTGGAAGGGGTGGCCAGTGAAGGCCCCGAAGGAGAGAGAGAGAGGGTCTGGGGTCAAGACCTTTGTTACCACCATCCTTTGCTACCTTTGCACCCTTTGAATCCTGGGATTTGGTTTCCCAGAAGGCTGCCATGCCCTCCCTCGGCTAATAAAGTCGGATTGAATCAGTCCACGGCAGGCTTGGATAGAAAGCTCCCCGAGAGACCTCCTGGGAGTGTTTGGAAACTTTTCTGCTTTGCGGCCCTGGGATCTGGCCAGAGTTGGGCAGCAGCCCTTCTGCCTGGAGCTTTCCTTCCCCGGGGCTTTCTGAGTGTGCAGGTGGCTGTGGGGCTCCGCTCTGCAGGGTTCCCTGGGCTGAGCCTCAGCCCTGGGGCAATAGGTAGACTGTCTGCTACCACTAGGTAAATCTTACTCTGTGCGAGAGCCCATTGGAAGCTCTCAGGCTCAGCTCCCTGCACTGCTTTCCACATAAGAGGCCTTCACACATTGCTAAATGCCTCTCAGAGGACAAGAGGGTCCCATGTACACAGGTTTTCCTGGCTGAACCGAACCTTTTGTAAACAGGCTAGAGAGCGCATGCAGTGCAGGTGGGAGGGAGGCCTAACTCGCCTTCCTGTTGCGTATAGAACGTTCTAGTGTGAGGAGAGCCAACAACCAGCCCCTCTGAACCCCTCTGTCACTGCCTTTGGGGTTTGGCAGAAATTACTTGAGCGAAGCAATAGCATTAAAAGGATGATTTGGCCCAAACCTTCCCCCATAGGAGCTGACTTTGAAAGGCAAATATCTTCTATTAATGGCACTTCTCTTTTATTTTTAGTATTACGAAATGTCTTATGGCTTGAACATTGAAATGCACAAGCAGGTAAGTGCTTTTTCTCATTCTAAGAAACAAAGAAAAAGTAGATTTGCTTTTAAGGAAACAGACAGATTTTTTTTTTTCTCTTGGCCCTGTTGCTTTCCAAGTGTGTGTAGCTCTTTAGCTGGGAGATTAAAAGGGTCAGCCCCGGAGATGCAGATGCATCTGAGGCTGGATGCGTTTCTGGGACATGTTGAGCCTTCAGCATTAGAACTGGTGAAGTAAGTCCTGAGTTTGGATCTTGTTGGAAGATAAAGGCTGGAAGGGAAACATGTATCTTCAGACTCCTGAAACCTAGAAGGGGCAGGCTGATCTGTTTTATATGTAAAAATCCCTGCAGGAAATTCTTGAGGGAGAAGGTATATGAATGAGTACAAGAGAGAAAGAAGAGGCATTCTTGCCACACAAAAAATAAGATGTTCTGCCTTGATAAGATTGAACTTCAAGAGTCTTAAAAGCCAGACTAGGTTGTCCAAATGCAAGGGACAACCCATTAATTGCTTAAAAATATAAAGCCGGAATGAACTGCAACTGGAATGCCTTGCCTTTTTTTTTTTTTTAAACAAGGCAGTTTTTCCGAACTCAATTTTAATTCGAAGGCAGTCCTGGTCCCATTTATAGAAGGAAGCTGAGCCTAGGCGAGCTAACTTGCCCTGGGCCCGCCTCGCCAGGACTTTTGAGATGACTGGGAGTTGAGCTCAGCTTTGAAATCCTGAAGTCAAACCAGTTTAGCTAGTGTGGTGGCCTTTGATGGATATGTAAACTACCTCGTTTTGTCACTCTTCTAATAACAGTATACCTCAAACCAAGCAAATACAAACACCTTTTATCTCAGTGCATATCAGTAACTAGTCGGGGTACTCTGCAGGCCTGTGGGAGAGGCCTGTTTGTGTATTTGTGTTCCAAGAAGAGGCCGCCTATAATTTGGCCCGGCCAGGCGATTAGAGCTGACTTGGCACGTATGAATGGTGCAGGCCGGTTGGTCTTTTTAACAATTGGTGTTCTTGAAATCTCAGAAGGCTGTTGACTCATTCTAGCCTTTGGTGATCGTGACTTGAATGGATTTTCTGCTCTAAATTAACAGCCGTTTACAAGGTTTAAATTTTGCTCGTTAAGGTGGGCAGGGTCCAGGGCAGGTGAGAAGGGCAGTGAGCCCTGGAACACCAGTGAACTCCGGTGCACTCTGGTACCTTTTCAGTGGCAACAGAATTTTCTTTCTCTCTCTCTCTCTCCCCGGAGGGAACCTGGGGTTGGGTGGAAGGCAGCCAGTAAGGGGGGGGGGGCAGGGGGTTTATTGAGCCCTGTGGGAACAAGCTTGTGGCTTCCTGAAGGATTACCCCTAAGGAAGACGCTTGAATCCTACCTGGTTTCCCCTCGCTCGGTCCCCACATTGCAACGTGGGAATGAATGTTTTCCTTAGCGCTTTGGGACCAGGCTTTGCCACACTTCAGGCTCATTTGCCTGAGTACCTGGGTCTTGGGGAACGCATGTAAAAACAAGGGTTCCCAGGCAGACAAGGAAGGACCCTGAAGGTGTTTTGCAAGGTGCCTGTTTTCCCCCCTCCCCCCTCCTCAGTTCTTGGTATCTTGGGTGTGTTTAAAGAGGGTAATTGCACCCAGGTTTAAAATTTATAGCAGCAGTTATTCCAAGAGCTTCATAATTAGGGTGCTCTGTGTCCTTGCATGCCGAAGGCTGCCTGGGCACTGCTCCCTGAGCCTGGGAGTGGATGGTTCCTTGGCATGAAGAAGCCGCCTCGGCTGGCAGAGCAAAGCTGCTGATGAAGTCATGGGGACACTGAACTGTGCGTGGGGGGTGCGTGGAAAGTGTCTTTACCTGCTGTGTTCGCATTCGTGGGGCCGCTGAGCAGCTGTCCTGTGCGGTGTCTTCCCCAGGGGTGCTTGAGAATGGCTGAGGTTTGGCTCCATTGTCTGGTGTAATGCCTGCAGCTACCAGTGTGGGGAGAGG
This sequence comes from Suncus etruscus, assembly GCF_024139225.1. Taxonomy (NCBI): domain Eukaryota; kingdom Metazoa; phylum Chordata; class Mammalia; order Eulipotyphla; family Soricidae; genus Suncus; species Suncus etruscus. The sequence goes on along the minus strand of NC_064848.1, from coordinate 9,145,010 downwards.
AGGTTGTGTTTCCCTTTTATAGAAACTCAGGCTTCCTGGGGGGAATTGAGGCTGTGCCTCCCCCCCTTTATAGCAGCCCAAGCTTCTGGGGAAGGGTTGTGCCAGGGAGTCCAGGCCTCTGTTTCTGGCCCTCTCTGAGCTAGTGAATGGCCTTGAGGCTGTGTAGGAACAAAGAAGCCAGAAGGTGAAGAAACTTTAGCCTGCTGCAAAGCCGTGGCCTAACCTAATGGGGCAGGCCACTCCCTGGGCCTGAGAAGAAAACCCTGCCACTAATTGCAGTGTGGGTCTTGGGTGCATTTGGCGGATGGTGGTTAGGCCTGAGCAAACAAGTTTATCAGCTGACCTGTTTAGCGGTTGACTGGTGTTTTATCTGCACACACAATCAAGTGACTGGAGTGCTTGAATTATTCATGCACTGTCCTGCCCTCTAGACTTGACTGTTCGAGTGATTACATCTGCCTGGAACAAACAGGCTGGATTCTTTAAGCGTGGGGTGGGGGGCAGTACTGTCTGTACTTTTTTTTTTTTTTTTTGGTTTTTGGGCCACACCCGATAATGCTGAGGGGTTACTCCTGGCTATGTGCTCAGAAGTTGCTCCTGGCTTGGGGGACCATATGGGACACCGGGGGATCGAACCGCGGTCCGTCCAAGGTTAGCGCAGGCAAGGCAGGCACCTTACCTTTAGCGCCACCGCCCGGCCCACTGTCTGTACTTTTATGTAATATACAGAGCTAAGCACTTAGGGGAATGGGGTGATCCAGTTCTACCCCCTAACTACCTCTGCCCCCCACATCACCATCTACCCCACATTCGGCTCTCCTTACCGCCATTTTTACTTTTCGTTTGCTTGCTTGTTTTTATTTTTGTTTGTTTTTGTTTTTGAACCACACCTGGCGGCACTTAGGGGGTCTTCTTGGCTCAATCGCCCCTGGCAGGCTCGGGGGACCATATGGGATGCTGGGAATTGAAACTGGGTCTGTCCCAGGTCGTCTGCGTGCAAGGCAAATGCCCTACTTACTGCTGTGCTATCACTCCGACCCCAACCAGCACTTTTTTCTTAAAAGTGCTGTTTTGTGGGCACCCTGGGAAATGCCTATTGGTTGGGAAGCTTGGGTGATTCTAGCCAGCTGGTCAGAGGGCTAACAGGACAGTTAAGAGGTACCTTCAGCCCAGTTCATCTCACAACAAGCTGCAGCTCTTGGTGGCCGGCCTCTTTCCTGCCCATTTTTCTGTCTCCCTCTCATTCTGCTTCTAAGCTGCCACATCCCAAAGAAGTAATAAATGGTTTCTCCTCCACTCTCCGCCTCCCTGCCTAATTATGGAAAGCAAAGATCACTGTCAGGGCCTGGCCATGAACACCAAAGGTCACTCACCTCCTCTAAGTCTTTAGCTTCCTAGACCAGGGCTGAGCAAGTGCAACTGAGGGGGTCCAGGGTGCGAGCGGCTCTAGACAAAGGCCACAAGGAGCCCCCTCAGCACCCCCACACTAGGGCTGCTACAAGCCTAGGCCTTGGGGCCCTGTTGCTGTGAGCAGTGAGCTGAGGGCTCTGGATAACACAGTACCTTCTGCCTGAGGCCTGGTTCGGAGGGAAGACTTGAGGTGTTTTGGATATTGGGGTCACACAGTGTCTGGGCATCACTTTAGTCACCTTCCTGAATGACCCTTTTTTCTCTCCTTTTTTTTTTGGCTTTTGGGTCACAACCGGCAGTGCTCAGGGGTTACTCCTGGCTTTGCGCTCAGGGATCAGTCCTGGTGGTGCCGGAGGGGCCATACTGGGGATCAAACCCGGGTCGTCTGCTTATGAGGCAAATGATGAACCTGCTGTACTATTTCTCTATCTTTCTCATTTAATTTTGACTCCTGGAACTGAGGAGCTCTTTGATTTTCTTCCTGAATCTCTCAAAGGAGCCTGAAGCTGAGTCCAGAGAGAGGTGCTGGGGCATCAGGCAGATAGTTTTGCTCCAGTACCCCAACCCACCTATTAGTTGACTCCAGAAGTGAAGGCCTGAGCTCAGAGCCTTGAACAACTCTGAAGAAGCAAAGAACCTGGCTAGGCCCAGAGTCCAAAGTACCCCATTTGGGTTGTATAATGATCTTGGCCTACAGTCCACATCCCAGTTGCCGGCTATTTGAATAACAAATGAATTGGCCCGAGAAGAACCATAAACAGTGCAATCCCCCCAGCCCCTCCAGGTGAAGTGCAGGGACCCAGGAACTTTACCAGAGAACTCAGGAAGCAGGAGCTGGGTGACTTGTTCCTGGGGCTAGAAAGATCTGGGAATCCCTGTAGATCCCAGAGATGAATATGTGCATGCGTGTTGGGGAAAAGTTGAAGAGGGGTTGAGTCTACACCTGTAGCATCTAAAAGTGTGTGGCACATGTGGATCTAGGAGAAATTCCTCCCTCTGGGGTCTCCTTTCTAGACAGTTTTTGCTTCCTGATGTCTGTTTGCAAGAATGCTGGGTTCCCCTAACAGAGCTCTCAATTCTCCCCCACCTGGTACAAACAGGGTCTCTTCTCCTTTATTCCCAGGGGTTCCCCATCTCCCCCACTCCTACTCTCTGTCCTTTTCCTCTCCCCATGTTGCTCTGCCCAGAATAGGTGTTTGGGGGAAGGCACCTGCTTTCTTTTCATTTCTGGGGTGCTCAGATGAGCCCTATGAGGATGTTGATTGTGATACAACTGCTGGTTTCTTCCACCAGCCTTCAGCACCCCTTTCTGGCTATGTGCTCAGAAATCCCTCCTGGCTTGGGGGACCATGTGGGACCCTGGGGGATCAAGCTGCCAACAAACTGCCAACTGTCTTAGGCCAACCTAGGTCAGCCAAGTGCAAGGCAAACACACCCTACCGCTGAACCGCCCCTCAGGCCCTGCACCCCTTTCTTAATCAGCCAAATGAGGGGAGTTAGGTTGATTGGTTCTAGAGGCCTGGGACTTGTAGGGGGCTGGGGGCTGGTGACACTTGACTACCAGACACCATCCGCCACGGGGAGGGAGCCATTTAAATAAGTCATCACCTTGCAGTGAAGTATGTGCTAATGTTGCTAATGTGTCGCCATCACCAGAGGAGCTTTGGGACTGGAGGGCCTGTGCTTCCTGGGGCAAGGGGTGGGAGGAGGTCAGTGATGTCTCCGCCCCTCTCAGTGTTGGGTGTCACTTGAGCCAGGGGTCCCTGGCTGGCGGGGCTGGTGATTAGGGGTGGAGTTCCCAAGGCCTGTGTTGGTGCGGTATCAAGGGTGGGACACTCCTTGGAGTGTGAGAGAGAGAGGACTCTATGACAGTTTGTAGGGGAAGTGATCTCCAAGCTCTCAGCCTCTCCATGGCTCTCTTTGTCCCTCCCTCTGTCCCCAGAGGCTCTTCAGAGCTGGCCCTGGGCCATGTGCCTGGGAGGAGGGTGGAGCCCAGCTGTGATTTCCACTGCCTACCTCCTTGTCGTCGTCCCCCCCCCCCCTCTGGGGAGGGCACAGTTGACCTTTCTTCCCCCAAGTGGCTGGGTCTCCTTTCTCCTTTTGGGTAATTCCCTAATGACGGGGTTCTGACCCACCCCTCCCCCATATTTAATTCCCATCAGCCCAGCTCTCCACTTTGCTATTAATGATAGCAGCCAGCAAAATAGCTTTCAACATGCCATTGACAGTCTGGTTTAAGAGAGCACTTGAAGTAGTGCTAGACAGCTGAAAGCACCCATAATTGTGTACCAGAGTGAGAACTGCGCGCTCAAGGGCCGTGTTTTTATATGCTTAAAGGGACAATCTCATGTTTTCAACACAGGGCTCTCAGCTGCCTGCCGTCCTTCCTCCTCCTCCTCTGTGCACTCTTCCCCCTCCTCCAGTGGAATTTAGAGGAAGGAGACTTACCTATCTCCACAGAAGGAGTCTTGGTGTGCTCTTGGAGGGTCTGCAGTGACAGAGAGCAAGACAGGGGTCAGCTGTCTTCTGACCGCTGGGCCCTGCTGTTCAGGCAGCTGGAGGTAGACTGGGGTGGAGTGATGCTCCCTAGGGGGGACTGGTTAGGAGAGCAACCCCTGCCCCCTCTTCAATCTGATTTTAAGAGGTAGTTCAGCATGCAAGAGAGCTTTTTGGAAACCTTGAGGTTTTATACTGGCTGGGACTCAGTATTATCCTGAGTTTAGGAGGCCAATCAGGGACCCCCATTTACTGCAGAGAGCAGAGAATGCTTCTTACTTTCTCACCCCAACCGGTATCCTTGCAGCCTTTTGAGATGAAGCCCCTTTCATCCCAGAGGACCCCTTTACCACGTGGTGGTAAAGAAAGAAGTGGGTTCTCTTGGTTTTGGACTGGGCTGGTATATGCTAGGCAGCCCCCTCACCTTAACTCACAGGCATGATGACTAAGGATGTGGTGGTGGGGTTTCTAGTTGGGGGGGGGGGCTGCTGTGGCCAAATGATCCCCTGGGGCCCTTCAACGAATTCGATGGTTTTACATCTCCAGAGATTATTGATCTTGCTGACTGACCCTTTGACTTTCTTGGTTGTTTGCAAAGCAGATTAGACATTTTCATCATAGAGGCCAAAAGTAATGTGGGTTTACATCCTGCTCAGATACCAGATGAGCCTCAGAGCTGGGCAGAGAAGCCAGAGTACATTTGGGTCCTGGAACAGTGGACTTCTGCCGCCGGTCCTCAGCAGTATAGAAAATTCAGGAACACAGGTTACTCACATGATGCTTCCAGGGAGGGATACAAGACATTCTGAGAGAGGCTTGCAGGCTGCAAAGTTGGATTGGAACCCACATGTTTGGGGGGAGGAGGAGATGTAGAGGTCACTCCTGGTGGTGCTAGGGAACCATATGGACTGACCAGCAGCTCCCACCTGCTGGCCTGCATGCCCTCTAGTCCTTGAGCCTTTTCCCTGCCCAGTCCTTTATTTTAAAGTGTCTTTCTATGACTTAGATCTCTCTTTTTTTTTTTTTTTTGAGTCTGTGGGTAGTTAAGTGTGAAAAGAGAAGAGGGGGTTTGAGGGGGAGAGAGAGATATCTTGGAGAGAGAGAGAGAGACAGATATAGAGAGATCTTGGGAAGAGAGATGCTGAAGCAGAGATGTGAAGGGCTTGGGTGGGGAAGAAGAGAAGCCTTTGGATGCTGGGAAGAACTGAGCAGCTAAAAGTCAGGATCCGGGGCCCGGAGAGATAGCACAGCAGTGTTTGCCTTGCAAGCAGCCGATCCAGGACCAACGGTGGTTGGTTCGAATCCCGGTGTCCCATATGGTCCCCCGTGCCTGCCAGGAGCTATTTCTGAGCAGACAGCCAGGAGTAACCCCTGAGCATCGCCGGGTGTGGCCCAAAAACCAAAAAAAAAAATAAAATAAAATAAAAGTCAGGATCCAAGACTCAGAGGCCAGAGGTCAGTGGTGGATGGTGCTCTTGTCTGGCATCCTCTAGGTAGGCAGTGCCAAGTGCAGAGGCCTTCTCTCACTGCCCAGACATTCTTCCTCACCACTGCGCACAGCTCTGCTCCTGCCTGCTTGGTGTGCTAGTTTTTTTTTTTTTTTCTTTTTCCAATTCTGAACGGAAGCTAGACCAGCCTAGGGGGAGTCATGTGGGTTTTAGTTGGCACTGAAAGCTGAAAGACTGAGAGTTGGTTCTTTGCTGCAAGAGCAGCAGGGCAGGGGAGCTGTTCCTTCCTGGCCCATCCGATTGATCCCTCTATCTCTGGCTCCTGCTCCCAGCTGGGACTTATAGGATGGAGGAATTGGTCTCCTGAACATTTGCCCAGAGGAGCCTCTGTAAGTCTGCCTGGTCCTGAGTTTGAGCTCCACCATCCCACCAGGGCTGTTCTTGGTAAAGACAATGTGATTTCTGCTGTGGAAGAGGATGAGAATGTACAGATGGTGGGTAGGGGTGCCAGGCCTTCATTTGGGGCTGAATCAGACCGCCTGGCTAGAAAAGAAGTCTTGGGCAGGAACCAAGGTGATCCTTCCTGCTCTCAATCCTGGGCATCTCCATGGCATTGCAGGGAAACGAGGTTTCCTGAAAACCACTGTGAGGTGTGAGGAGTGGCATTAGGACATGGTGAACTGTCCTCCCCAGCCAGTCTGCTGGACCAACCCTGTACACTGGAGTCCCCTCCTCAGAGGGGGGACCCCTGAGCACCTGCCTCACTGCTCATTGCCCTGAAGACCAGGGGCAGGCACTGATCAGAAACCAATCTGTCAATGTTTGGACTTCTGGCTAGGAGCTCCTCAGAAAATCTTTCCCAACACACTAGACCATGAGCCACTGGTGTTTTCCTTTTGGGGCACAGGCTGACCTTTGAGGTTGAATCACCTTTGCCTGGGAGTTCCTAGGCACACAGGGTGCTTATGCTTACTACCCTGGGTCTCCACCCTCCACCCTGCTGGTCAGTGAGACATCCTCATGTCTCTGAACCATGAGGTCCCTAGCGGACAAGAGTCTTGCTCTGGTGTTGGGGTTCTGGGTCATTCCTCAGAGTTGCTGAGTGACCACTGGGCCTGATAAAGAAAGGGCTGACTGTTGTGAGGGTCTTAGAGGGACTGACCACCAGTGACACCCATTTCTTACTTATTTGGAGACTTTGGCCCCTTTTCTGATCTAGAGAGAGGACATTCCAGATCACCCTTCTGAGGTCAGGAAGGGGACCTACCTGCCCTTTGGTGGAGAACAGGTGGTAGGAATGGGGCTCTCTTTCTATCCACTGTTTTCCAGAGCACCTCCGTCCTCTCAAAATCATGTCAATCCTTTCGTTTGTTGTGCTGACCTGTGAGGAGACCCTCCAAATGGAGGCTGCCACCTCTGCAGGGTGCCAAGATGCTCACTGCCTGCAGAGGGACCAGGGGAAAGTCTTCTCGTTTCGAGGGGGATTGGGGGTTGCCATGGCAACCCCTCAGGGATGAATTGAGAATTTTCCTCCAGGCAGGAGTTGGCTTGGGGAGTCTGGGAAGGTGGAGGAGGGGCAGGTGGCAGCCTGGGGTGATTTGGCAGTAGGGGACCCTGTGATCTGAAAAGACCTTCCCTGATCCGGCCTCAGGGCAGCTCTGACTGGGCTCCTCTGGAGGGAGTGGGGGTGGCAGTCAGCAGAGTCTAATGTGTTTGGGAACCAAGAAATTAAAGTGAGCAAATATTGAAAGATTGGATCTTGTTAACAGGAAGCCCCGGTGGAGGGAAAGGGAGAGTGAGAGCAATGTGAGTCTCAGCATGGGGTGGGGGGTCGGGCAGCTGTGCTGTGGGGTACTCCAGGGGCCAGGGTTGGGGCGCTTGTTTGTATTTGGGGGCCCATTTTTACAGCTCTTCCTCTTAAATTATACCCTAATCTGCCTCCTCCTCTGGGCAGACGCTGAGTACTAAGGGCAGAGTAGACCCAGAGGGGATCCAGACTGTGGGCCCAGTTCTGGAGGTGTGTGGGTGAGTGGAAGGCGGGGAGAGCAAGGTTTAAATAAAGGTCCCCAAGGTGGCTGGTCCACGGGTGCTGGGGCAAGTAATGTTGGGGTCTTGGAGCCTGGCTTCCTCACCCCACTCTCCCATTCTATCTAGCTCTTCTCTCACTCCCAGTTTCCTTCCTCCCTGGACTTGTGAACTTTCTGCTGGGGTCAGATCTGCACAGCCTTGAAGAATCAGGCCAGCCCTTAGTGTCCCCACTTTCAGCCTGCCCTTACACTATCCTAGCAGGCAGGGGGCGAGCGTGAGGCATCACCCTGTGCAAAGAACAGCCCCCCCCCCCCCCACGCCCCACCCTTCTCTGCAGCCCTGCCAACACCCCTCTCTCCTCCCCTGGGAGAGACCCATCCTTAGGCTTACACCAGGGCTGGTCCTTTTCTTGTTCCCAGTCCTGGCATAAAGAATTCAGCAGGCTTCCTCGGAAGCCGTAAATATTTAATGGCGTTGTAGTTATATATAATTTGATCAATATGTCAGTGCTAAAAGGGCTTTAAGGAGGCTCACCTATCACTGGGTGGTCTGGGAGGGAGCAGGGGTCATTATCTCCGCAGCTGCTAAGTGGGTCATTTATTTGCTCCCTTCTTGAAAGGCCTGGTGGCACTGTTGGGCCCAGCAGCTGTGATGGGAATGGAACATGGGGGCTTTTGGGCTTTCTCCAGTGAGGATGATGTTCCTCCCTATCCTTGGACTTGCCATCCAACAGCAGTAAAAATCACTTACTCGCTCTCCAAGTTCAACCTGACCTGGCAGGGAATGGCATCTTGCAGTCCAGTAATTGAGGGCCTATCAATTTGGAATTGCTTGGCCAGTGTGGTGGAGGATGCACCACTTAAAGGGCCCAGGCACATGGTTCTGTGCTCTTCCAAGCTCGGGGAGGGTGATGCTAACTCCTAACAGCTGCGAGTTGTCTGTACCATCCTCCCACCTCCTCTGCCCCCTGTCCCTGTCAGTGCCCCTTGGACTTAAGTCAGGATGGCACAGATTCAACATGGATGTGGAACACCCTTGAATGTGAGTTTGAGAACTGGGTCCTTAAAACCAGTTGCAAATTTGAGGAGCCTGCAGTGTACCTAGTCCCTCCCTTAAACATCAAAAGAATGACAGGAGGTCAGACCAAGCTCCTCCGTGTCTGTCTGTTCCCACATGGCCGCAGTGGGTATCTAGACTTTCCCTCCCTCCTTCCCCCCCAACCCTTTTTCTCCTAAAGGAAGTGAAAGCTGGAACCTCAAGCCTCAGAGGCATCTGATTGATCTCATCTCTGAGGGTTTGCTTACATTTTCCGCTATAGGAGGCACCTTGGAGATGGCTGGGGGTTTTGCCCAGTTCTTTTTAAGGTTATGGCCTATCTTTCTTTGGAAATCCCCAAACCAGCGTGAGTGTAGGGAGGACTTGGCATTAGTTTAGATAGGACAGACCTTGGTCTCTGTGACCTGAATGTGCAGGTTTGCAGAGCAACTCCTGGAAATGTTTATCTGTACTGAGAAGACCTGTCATTGGGCCATATTGTACTTGGTCTGTACTTCACCAGAGTGCCCATTCATGGTCTCCTGCCTCTTGTGTGGAAACCTGGAACTTTTGGCCAGGTGCTCTGTGCCTCACAGCAGTGCAGGAACAGTTAGTGCTCCCAAACGCTCAGTGGTCGTCCTGGGATGAGATCTGATGCCTGGTACGTCTCCTTGTGTGAAAGCCACAAAGTGGAAGCCAGAGAAAGGAGGTGCTTGGCCCCAAGCTATTGACTATATGTAGGAAGAGTTAGAAGTCAAGGCCAGATCCATGCTAGGTTTTTTTGGGCATTCTGTACTTCCAAATGACAGCTTTCTCCTATTTCTACTAGGGTTGGGGTTCAAGTGAATGCACTGGGATTGAGCAGATAACCAGACACTTCATTTTTTTTTAATTAGTTTTATTGTTATTATTTTAGTTTTTGGGCCATACCTGGCAGCACTCGGGAGTTACTCCTGGCTCTGTGCTCAAAAATCACTCCTGACAGGCCTGGAGGACCATATTGGATGCTGGGGATGGAACCTGGATCCATCCCAAGTCAGCCTTGTGCAAGGCCAAACGCCTTACATCTGTGCTATTACTCCAGCCCCCATATTTGATTTTTTTTTTTTTTTTTGGGCCACACCCGGCAGTACTCAGGGGTCACTCCTGGCTGTCTGCTCAGAAGTAGCTCCTGGCAGGCACGGGGGACCATTTGGGACACTGGGATTCGAACCAACCACCTTTGGTCCTGGATCGCTGCTTGCAAGCAAACGCCACTGTGCTATCTCTCCGGGCCCCCATATTTGATTTTTATAATCTGTATGCCACACCCAACTTGCTCAGGTCTTACTCCTGGCTCTACTGGTCGACTCAGGAAACGATATGGGGTATCAAGGGATTGGACCTGGGTCTGCTGCATGCAAGGCAAGTGCTCTCCTCACCATACTATTGTGTGGCCCTCTAATGAGACACTTTTTTTTGTTTTGTTTTTTGGGGTCACACCCGGCAGCGCTCAGGGGTTACTCCTGGCTCTATGCTCAGAAATTGCTCCTGGCAGGCTCAGGGGACCATATGGGATGTCAGGATTCGAACCACAGACCTTCTGCATGCATGGCAAACACCTTACCTCCATGCTATCTCTCTGGCCCTATTGAGACATTTTTGTGTCTGTTTGTTTGTTTGTTTGTTTGGGGGTTATACCTGGTGGCATTTAGGAGTTACTCCTGGCTCTGTGCTCAGAAGTCGCTACTGGTAGGCTGTGGGGGAGAGGGAAACACCATATGGAATGCCAGGATTCGAACCGGGGTCCATCTTGTGTTGGCTGTGTGCAAGGCAAACGCCTTACTGCTGTGCTATCACTTCGGTCCCTAATGAGACATTTTAAAGTTGAGAAGACTGGTGATGTTGGCTATTGACTATACCTTGAGTAATCAACTTAAATCTACACCCAAAATCTAAAGCTCAGCTAGGACCAAAGAGCCTACCCAAATCCATCTCTTAGTTTCCACTCCTGGACCAGGGCAAGGCTTTACCACCCTACTTGGAGCATGGGACATGGTGAGAGGAGCTAACAAGGGTGTTGAGGTTGTTCAGGTGTACCCTCAGTTTACAGTTCCCCATTGAGAGGTCCTACATTAATGAGGAGACGAGCTTGCAAATGGAAGCCGCTGAGGCACATTGAGCAGATTGCTCTTTGGGAAATTACACTGCCCCCCACTATCTTCCTGCCTTTCATTTATTTGCCTAACAATCTCGACAGACACACAGGGCAGATGTTAGTCCCAGCAGTGCCCAGTTGGGAAGGCAGCTCTTGAATTTGCCCAAGAACTCCGAACCCCACTCCCGCATCCACCCCCTCCATCCATGGCAGCTCAGCTCATATCTCTGTGTGTCTGGTAGATTCTTTCCTTCGTCAGGTGTCCGTTTTCCACCAGCAAAGCCGCCTTCTTTGAAGTACACTTGAAAAGAAACGTTCAAAGACCGCAGCAGGCTCCCCAAACACCTTTTTCCAAAGGAAGCCACCTTCCCACCTTCCTGCACCCCTTCTGAAGTCCAGGGCTACGGCTCAAAGCTGGTGGCAGCTTGGGGACACGCTGAGGCTCCGATGGAGGGGGCTCGCCTGCCACAGCTGCCTGAGGCAGCACACAGCCCCGAGCTGCTCTCAGGCATTTCCCTGCCTCTGATCTAGTTCCAGGTTGGGCCACACTAGTGACCTGTCCCCATCTATGTCCCATGTGGTCCCTCCTTTCCCCCTTCCGTTCTCACCACTGATGTTTAGAGCGTGTTTGAATTGGATCAAATGCTGTTTTAACAGCTGTTCTAATTGGAAATGCTGTCAATGATTAACCTCGGTGGTAGTTTTTCATTGAAAAATGCTTCTTGAAGCTCTCTGTAATGATCTGTCTGTAATCTCTGTCTGGATCTGGCTTCTTGGGAGGAAGTTGTTTGGTATGGGAGTTTTATTGTGGGCATCAGTTTCCTTGCCTGAAAAATGGTGGCCAGCTTCGTATCTGTTCCCTTTGGTGATGAGGAGCTACAGGTGGAAAGTGATGGCAGTTCTGACCTTGATGGTGGTCCTTGTAACCATGACAAGTTGTTCTTTTTGGGACTGGAGAGCTGGTACAGCGGGTAGATCAGCCTTGCAGGTGACCGACCTGGGTTTAAACTTTGGCACCTCATAGGATCACCCCAGCAACTACCAGTAGTGAGCCCAGAAAGAGGAATAAGCTCTGAGTACTATTGGATGTGCCCCCCTCCCCAAAGTGTATCTGTCTGGCCTGCTTTCTATTTCTGACAGTTCCCTGTACCACACCCTTCACTCCTCATCCCCCCCCCCCAAAAGGAAAAAGCTTAAGAAATGAATCTGAGGGCCCGAAGAGATAGCACAGCGGCGTTTGCCTTGCAAGCAGCCGGTCCAAGACTAAAGGTGGTTGGTTCGAATCCCAGTGTCCCATATGGTCCCCGTGCCTGCCAGGAGCTATTTCTGAGCAGACAGCCAGGAGTAACCCCTGAGCACTGCTGGGTGTGGCCCAAAAACAAAAGAAATGAATCTGAGCAACAGTTAACTACTTCTTTCTTGGTTTGTTTGCTTGTTTAGGGGCTATACCCAGCAGTGCTCAGGACTTAATTCTGGCTCTGCTTTCAGAGATCACTCCTGCTGTGAGGCTCACAGGGTCCTAGGTGCTGGGGATTGAAACCTGGATTTCTAGCAAAAGCCAGAGCTTTCATTCTTGCTTTTCTGCTCTTTTCTTCTCGTTGGTTCCTTGGTTCACCAGCATCCTGTGCTGTGTACAGCCACGATCGAGGGAAAGAACTCATCCCTACAGCCCCATTTTGGGCAAGGAGGCCTGGGTTTTTGTTGAAGGTTCTTCTGTATCAAGCCTCCAATCTCTGCCCTGAGCAGCTGAGATAAGCTTCCCTGCCTTGCAGCACGCCCCCAGGAAGAGGAGAGCACCAGCACTTAGTTCCTGGAGTGGTGCTGATAGTTGAAGTAATTGAATGTTGGGTGGAGAGGAAATGCTGAGGCCAGGATGTGTCTTTGGTGGGAGCTGCTCAGCCACGCAAGAGCCTCACTTCTAGAAGCTTGAGCTTATTTGCTGGAGGAAGTGGAGGCTAGCTGGGAGCTCTTCAGTAACCACCCACCCCAGAGTGGCCTGGAAGCGCAGAGCCTATGAAGCCTCCTTTCCAACAGTGGGGTGGGGACAGTGGGCAAGAGACCACACATGATGTGACTTGTGGTGAGTCTGACTTGACCACTTCGTGGGTAATGGGCTTGGTCTGTCCCCACCCAGAGAATAGCCCCAGGTCCTTGGCCAGGCAGGAGATGCTGCTGTGTGGGGCTGGGAGAAGTGCAGTGCGTGTGGCTGGCTTCTTGGGGCCTCTGTTGTCAGAACACGTTCTAGATGCCAGGCACCACTCGGCATCTGTCTTTGCGTCCCATCTTTAGCGCGAGCTCAGAGCCACGGGTGCCCTCAGCATCCAAGACCTGCTTTCGTTTCATTGATTGTTGCTTGTTTCTCTTTGGATCTCTCTGTTATTTGGCACAAACGTGCATGACTGTCGAGCAGCCGTGTGGCTTGCCCGCCGCAGCTTGGATGGAGACACGGATGGGCTGATTGTTTCTGGAACTTCTGTGAACACCACCTCCGTGCTCAGATTTCCTCCTCTTTCTCCTCTCATCTGTGTGGGGGAGGACAAGGCACAGAAGCATAGAGCCTGTTGTGGAGCAGAATTCCTCTCGCTCTGCTCCCCGAGATGAGTCACCCAGCCCCGACTTCTCATGGTGTCCTCCCCAGGCTCCTTCGAGCAGGAATGCCAGAGCTGCCTGCCGCCCACCCAGCCTGAGTGCTCTGGCCCCCTGCCCCCTTGCCTGAACACTAAGGCTGCAGAAGGTGGAGCGATGCCGCATCTTTGCTTGTGTGTACTCCAGATGTGCAGGTGTGGTTTGGTACCCTTTCTGCCTCTGCCAGGAGTTTGGAATCAGGGACTCCAGTGGACACACAGAATCTGAAAAACTAGGGAATAATCCTTCAGAGAGCAAAGAAGCTTTCTGTCCCAAAGGTCTAGCCTGGTGGTGTGCCCTCTGGGTAGTCCTGACCCCTTTCTTCAGAGGTCGGGGTGTTTCGGGAACTCCAATGAGGTGGGTGAGCTGTTGCCCTTAGGGTGCTCCAAAGCCCTGTGTCCGAAGTGTCCTGAGGGCCCAAGTAGCCTCAGGAATATAGCACGTGGTTGGAGGTAGGGGGTGGATTGTGGGTACTGCTTGCCCTCATTTTCCACTACGCCCCCCATCTGTGTGTGAGGCTTCAAGTGCAAATGGATCTCTTCCTCCAGAATCATTTTGACCTGCAGATGATCAGAGGTTTCTAATGGCTGTTGTTATGGTTTTGTCCCTGAAATAGCTATGGGCTGATGCAAGCTTTGAGGCCAGCTCTGGGACCTCATGAGGCCTGGGGGATTCAGAAGGAGATAAGAAAAGCAGTTCTTCTATTTTGTTTGTTTTTGGTTTGGGGGCCATACCCGGCAGTGCTCAGGGGTTACTCCTGGCTCTGCACTCAGAAATCGTTCCTGGCTGGCTTGGGGACCAAATAGGATGCCAGGATTGAATCAAGTCAGCCCTGGGTTGCTGTATGCAAGGCAAACACCCTACTGCCATGTTATTTCTCCAGCCCCTAAGAAAACTAGTTTGGGGGCCGGAGAGATGGCATGGAGGTAAGGTGTTTGCCTTGTATGCAGAAGGTCGGTGGTTGAATCCTGGCATCCCATATGGTCCCCTGAGCGTGCAAGGAGCGATTTCTGAGCATAGAGCCAGGAGGAACCCCTGAGCGCTGCCAGGTGTGACCCCAAAAAACAAAAAAAGAAAAGAAAAGAAAAGAAAAGCAGTTTTGAGCCTTGCCTGCCTGTCATTGGTTCTGGCTTCTCTCTCTCCACTCCTTTTAACTGCTTAGCACTGTTCTTTTTCAACCCTTTTATTTCAACTGGGGTTCACATAGGAGCTTTTCTGGGACTTTAGGTAAACAGAATGGCTCTGTCTTTCTGGTAATACTGAATGAAAGGTCACATAGTGTCTTCCTGAGTTGCTTCTGCATGGCAGAGGCAACCAGTCCCACCTGTGGGACTGGTGGGGTGTGCAACATAGGCAGGTTGGCCTGGGCGGATTGTCAGCAGTGAAAATTGGGGGAGCCCTTCTTCCTCTCATGACTACAAATAAGGCTTGCCCCAGGCTCTCTGTCTCTCCTCTGAGAGGTCATAGACCTGGTGGTAAAGATTGTGGGTCCCCCCGATTCCCACAGGTGACCAGGCAGAGGTGGGTCTCTGATATGGTGACAATGTGCCCTCCACATCTGTGTAATACTCTGGTGAGTGGTATTTGCCTGAGTCCCACGCAGTCTTTCTTCTTTCACAGACAGAGATCGCGAAGAGGCTGAACACGATTCTAGCACAGATCATGCCTTTTCTGTCGCAAGAGGTAAGAAAGAGCGTCTTTGACAGTCACTTTCTTTCCTTTCTCAATCAGCGCTGATGGCTGGTGGGGTTATCGGCAGCGCCCCAGCCCCACTGGGCAACCCATGCTTGAATTTACTGAGCCTCCTTCAGGAGCTGATGTGGGGCATAGGGAGTGTTTGCTTCATGTCGTTTCTGGAGGCTTAGGACTGGCCAGTCATTGACAGGAAGTGTCCTTGGCTCCCAAGTCCATCCACGGAAGTCTTGGCTTCCATGTGTCCTAATTCACACAGCTAGAGAAAGCCAACTGGTGCCCTGGCCAGTGGAAAGGATTGCACCTGATGATTGCACCATATCCAAATGGGGTCGTGGCCCCTGCGTGAGCCCTGGCATCACAGCCTCCCCCCCCCCCCCAAGTGTCCTTGGGTGCCTCAGGTGATCCCCAACATCAGGTCCTCATGCCCTCATGTTGATATTTGGCTAGATTGGCTACGAATCACCATGTGGAGTCCCTAGGCCTGAAAGCTTCTTTTGAGTCCCCCCAATAAAAAATATGTAAACAACGGAAGTCAGCTGCGAGCTCTAATGCTCAGCTCTTTGAGCAGACAGCTGAGTGGAACAGGTTCCTCAGCTGAAGGGAGCAGATGTACTCAGGCTTCCTCAGGGACTGGATTTCTCAGCCATTTTAGGTTCTGGCAACACTGAGTGGAAGGTCAGAGAGTCCCCAGTCCTGCCCTGCCTCCCTGTGCTCTCCCCAGGGGCATCGTTAACCAGGGACCAGCCCACACCTTCTCCTCCTGGTAGCCACACCTTGGAGTTTATGTCACCTCATTTATTTTTAGTGGACAGGATTTGATTGGGATTTGGGGGGTGTTTTGTTATACCTGGCAGTGCTCAGAGATGATTTTGTGACTAGTCAAGAATCACTCTTGGAGGGGATTGGGGGGGGGGGGCCCTTTGGAGTGCTGGGTTCAAACCTGGATTGGCTACATGATGAGCTAGTGCCCTCCATCCTATACTTCTTAGTGGCCCTAGTTTTCAGATAAACTGATCTGAAATCTGTGGTCTAATTTAGATCATGGCATAGTTTTCTCCCAAATGTGCAATCCTCAGATCTCCTCTCTCCCCCAGCTGTGTCTTCTTCAGGCAGACACGTTCCCCCTTACTACTCCAAGTGGACTGACTGTTAATCATCAGTCAGTGTCTGGGACCCAGCTCAGTCCTATTCGTGCGTGTAAAGTGGGTTTGGGGGTGAAGGTGGTGGAGCAAGGCTACTACCAGAGCACCAGATCTTGCTTCCTGCCTAATTTTACCTAACACCATGTAAGGGAAGTTTTATCACAAGAGTCTTGTATGCTTCTTGGAAAAGACTGAAAGAAGAAAGCGAGGGGCCCCCAATCTTCATCTGCTGGGACTCTGGGTATTTTCCCTCCATGTTTTGTGTGTGTGTGTGTGTGTGTGTGTGTGTGTGTGTGTGTGTGTGTGTGTTGCATCTGACCTTTGACTTAACCCTGCCTCTTTCCCTCCAGCACCAGCAGCAGGTGGCGCAGGCTGTGGAACGTGCCAAGCAGGTCACCATGACAGAGCTGAACGCCATCATCGGGGTACGTGGACTCCCCAATCTGCCTCTTACCGTGTGTATAGCCCTTTTATTCCTCTCATTTGCCATAGCAGAGACAGCCCTGACCTCAGCCGGCCACCAAGAATGGCGGAGTCCAGGTTTACCTCCCATGCCCACTACCTCACAGGATTGCTCCCCATCTCCTCACTGGCTACCCCTTGCCTCAGACCTGAGGTCAGAAGCACCAGACACGCCACCACTACCACCAGCAATCTCTTCCAGTGGGTGCTGGTTCCCCCTCAGGCCTGCCTGAGCCCCTTATCAAGGAAGGTCTGCCCCTCTTGGGCTGCTTGGGGTCAGAACTGTCTCTGCTGTGCTGTGGGTGGTGGAGCGTGCTGGGTGGTGGTGGGGAGTTGGTGGATTCTGGCAGCTGCAGCGAGACAGGGCCTCCCTAACTTCCTTGAAGACCCACTGCTGTGAGGAATGGGGTACTTTGTGATCCCCTTGGGCTCTCCCTGGTTTGCAGGCCACAGGGTCAGGCACCTGAGGGAGGAGTACTAGGCCCCGAGTCTCTCCCCCACAATTCTTATCTCCCTTACGTGGGACTCTTGAATTTTCCCTTTCTGCATCCTTCCAAAGGGTACTTGGGCATGGAAGCAGTGAAACTGCTGACTGAGCTCCCCTTGGCCCTGACATTCTAGGGTCCTGCTTGCTCTTTATCTCCTTTTTTAATTCTCACACGAGGTCCTTATTTCAAGGGAGAATTTAGACATCTGGAATGTTCTTGTAGCTGGTGGGATAAGGGGTGCCCTGAGGCCATTTTACCTGAGCATTTTCTGGTTCTAGTTGATTCCCTGATTTTCTGGTTCTAGTTTCTCTGTCCTGGGATTCTCTACACCTGTGGGAGGGATGCCAGTGACCCTCTGTCTTGCTGATGGTACTTAATGATAATTCTGTGGCTCAAACTGGGGGTAGCTGCTAAATGCTGAGAGGGATGGAATCAGGGAACAGGTTTTTTAATGGGGTTGGTTGGGAGTGGGGACAGCTTCCCTTTAGGTGTGGGATGTGGGAGAGCATAAACAAAGGACAGTGAAACCCTTTGAAGGATTTGAAGCCCAGGAAAGTGCGGCTTCTCCTTAGTCCTGTATGGCTCTGCAGTATGGAATATGGGTATTTGTAGGGGGCTGTCCCATGGTTGGAGGCCCAAACAGAGTAGGGGTACCCGAAACAACATATCTCCAGATGTGGCTTCAGGAGCAGTGGGACTCTTGTCACTAGCTGTGCAGGAAGAAAACAGATTTAGAAGTGCCTCTGGCCCCCCACCTGGGGGCCTCTGACTTCTGTCTGGTCACTAGATTCTGACTTAGTTCTGCATCCAGGGACAGGGACAGGGACAGAGGTGTACAGGGTGGGCCATCCAAGGTGAACGGCTATACCTGTGGCCCCCACCCACCTCCAGACACCCCCAGGGTTTCCAGACCTCACCTCTCTTGTGCCCACAACCCAGCACTCCCTCTTTGCTGCTGCCTCTTAAGAGATTCAGGAGCTGTGAAGGGAGTTTGGAGACCTTCTAAGGAAAGTGGGGAATTGGTAGAAGCAGCACTGATGAGGATTAGCTCCACTTCCTTTAAGTCGTATTTAGGAAGCTACAAGTTAGGTCCAGGAGGCTCAAGGCAGATATTGGAATTCAATTAAAGCCAACGAGTGGGGCTAGTGACCCCCATTTTCAAGGTAATTGCCTCTCTGGCTCCAAGTGAATGCCGTCCTAGCCCTGTCATTAAGCAGGCAGCCATCTAATCGCCTAATCGCTGCTGCTCCTGACAGTGGCTGTGTAAGGTGCCCATGCCGATCGCCTCCCGGGCAGCCTGGAGGAGAAAGGAGGGGCTGTGCTGTGGGAAGCTTGTGGATGGCGTGGACTGGAGTGTCCACCCAGCATACAGAGAGGAGTGTTTCTCAGCTTGTGAAAGTGTAGGCAGGAATGTTCCTTAGCATATGGTAGTGTTCTCTGGGTAATATAGGGTAGGGGCCTCTATTAAAGCCAGTTTAGGGAAAGGTCCAAGAAGCCCTCCCAGTTTACTCCTCATCCCCGTGGCACTGGAGTGAGATTCCAGCTCTGGGATTTGTGCTGGTGGCTTGGTCACTTCTCCCCTTTGTGAGTGGTGAGAAGCTGGGAAAGAGCAGGTGGTCTGGTGACTGAGCTGGACCCAGGAGTTGAAGGTACCAGGGGAAGGATGGTGATTCCTGCTCATGAGCAGCATTTTGTGGGCCTCAGGATATTATAATGGGGCCCAGGTGAGAATTGCATCAATAGGGGTCATAGCATGCATGAGAGGAAAGGGCAGTGGGTTGTGGAGGGGCAGCAAGGAAATGGGTTGGGAGGAATGATGGTGGGTGTTTCTTATCTCTGGTGTTTCTTATCCTGTCCTCCAGTCTTAATGAGTTTGCTTTAGTATGGAGCCTCTGGCTGCAGGAGGTTGAAGGAAGGAACATGAGCGAGCTGTTTGTGCCATTTGAAAGTACAGCCCTGGGCTGGAGCAGTAGCACAAAGGGGAGAACATTTATCTTGCACGTGACCAACCGGGTTTAACCCCCAGCATCTTATATGGTCCACCGAGCGTGCCAGGAGTAACCCCTGAGCATCCCTAAGTATGGCCTAACACCCCCCTCATGATAAAAAAAAAAAAAATAGAGTTTGTGTGGCCTTGTCCTGCATCTTTACTCAATGTGACATGGCCCTGGAAGTGTTTGAGGGGATGTTACTGTGCTTCCAATTGTGTGTGATGCCGGCTAGAATTGTCCCCTAACTCTGAGCTCCATTGGTAGCAGCTGAGCCTCTGAGCACACAAGGCCATCGCCCTGAGGTGGTCCCACTGGACCCACTAGGGCACAGGCAAGAACCCTCATTGGTGGGCTTGGGGCCAGGCCTCCAGTCCCTTCCTTTCTTATCACGCATGGAGACATTCCATCACTCTGAAATGAGTCTGTGACCATGAGTACAGCAGGCCTGATCTGTTTCTCCTTCGACAAAATTGGGCATCATCTTGGAGACTGGAACTGCAGCCTGAGACTGGCCAGGGTCCTGTCTGCTGGTCTGGATTGGGCTGCAGTGAGGATAGGGAGGCCACTGGGCCCTATAGCAGTCCCAACCATGCCAGTGAGGAAGTGAGACTTCCTTGGAGCCCTCAAGAGCCTTGGAGGCTGCTGTGTGCCCTCCCATTTCTGGGAAATCCCTTCCAGCTATGTATGGATGCATTTCATATTTAACAACAGTCACATGCAATTTTCCTGTCTTCTCTCAAGTGAGAGACCCTTATCCTCGGCACACACATGGCTGGGATTTAATCTGCTAGTCTGTCTCTGCGACTCAGCAGCGTTGACAGCCAGTGTCACCTTTATCCTGAGTTCCTGCCACTGTGGCGATCACTGGGTTCCCTTTGGAGGACGTTCTGTCCCAGCTTCTGTTGTAGCCACAGCTCAGTGGGCTGGAGGTTCATGGAGCTTGGGTCAGAGCCTCCTGCTTCCAAGCATTCCTGCATAGACCTTGTTGGAGTTTCACTTACCTCTAGGGTATCAGGCTCCATGTGAACACAGGGGGTGGATAGACTTGGGTCTACCTGTTTGGAAGATGGGAGTTGCCAGGCATCTTCACATCAAGGAGAGGAGGCCTATGTGTTTGTGGCCCATGCTGTGGTCTGTGCTGCTGCTCTATAGTTCTTTTCTTTCTTCATTGTACCTCCCTTGAGTAGTATTCCTAAAGAGATGAACTGTGCCTAGACATCCACTGTGCAGATGGGAACACTGAGGCTAGGGCAGTGATGGTCTCACTGAAGGTCATAGCCAATGCTGCAGGAATAACCTGGGTGTCTGCTAGGACTCTTGAACTGGACTAGGAAGTGGCATTGATCTAGGACACTAGGGGTAAATGCTTCCATACAACAGTCAAAGTCAGAGCCCTGAATCCATTCAACTATGGCTCTCCAGGGGCATAGCCTCTCCTGTAAACTCTGTTTTGGGAAGAGTCATTCTCATCCTGAATAGCAGAGAGATCTACACCTCCCATTTCTCCTCCCTATGGTTTTCTTGGGGCTGTGCACTATGAAAGTAGACTAAGAGCCTGGGTTGTGATTCAGTGAAAGATCACAGGCCTTGTATGTCTGTGTGAGTTCAGTCTCTGCATCAGAACAAGTTATAAAAAAGTAGATGAATAGGTCCGTTCTGGCTTTCTCCCTTCTGTTTGTTTGGGCACCACATCTGGTAGTATTCAAAGGCTCTGTGTATGGGCATTGCTCCCGGCAGTATTTGGAAGGCCTCCTGGGGCCAGGGATCAAATCCTGACCTGCATGCAAAGCATGTGCTGCAGTGTGTTGGACTGTCAGACCTCCTTTCTGAACTTCCCTGGTGAAGGTTCACTAAAACTAGATAAATAGTTGGATAAACCAGCTACTCTGGAGACTGCTATGTAGCCTTTTCAAAGGAGCAGTTGGAATGCTAGTACAGCCAGGAGGCCATTTGCCTGGCAGCTGATCCATGTTCAATTCCTGGCATCCCAGATGGTTACCAAGTTCCACAGAGAGTGATCCCTGAGCACCGAGCCAGAAATAAACCCTGTGCACCGCCGGGTGTGACCCAAAAACAATGCAATAAATAAAAAGGACACATTGGCCACCAGGAAAATTTTACAGGAGTTAAGGCACTTGCCTTGTTCCTAACCAATTCCTATTCAATCCCTGGCACTGCCTTTGGTCCCCTACCACTTCCCTTGAGCATAGAGCCAGGAGTAAGCCTTGAGCAAGTAACAAGGACCCATTGCTTTTTCAGAATATTTAAGTTAGAGTCTGGTTGTATAGTAGAGATGTGAAGGAACCCATTTATATAGAAATATATTTGAAACGTGTAGATTTTTTTTTTTTTTTTGGGCCACACCCGGTAATGCTCAGGGGTTACTCCTGGCTATGTGCTCAGAAGTTGCTCCTGGCTTGGGGGACCATATGGGACGCCGGGGGATCGAATCGCGGTCTGTCCAAGGCTAGCGCAGGCAAGGCAGGCACCTTACCTTTAGCGCCACCGCCCGGCCCCACGTGTAGATTTTTATAAAACAGAATTAAGACAGATTAACTATAGAATCTACTTCTAGGGAGAAGGATCGAAGGGTATTGGCATTTTGTTTGTTTGTTTGTTTGTTTGTTTTGTTTTTTGGGTCACACCCGGCAGCACTCGGGTTCCTTCTGGCTCTACGCTCAGAAATTGCTCCTGGCAGGCTCAGGGGATCATATGGGATGCCGGGATTCGAACCACTGTCCTTCTGCATGCAAGGCAAACACCCTACCTCCATGCTATCTCTCCCGCCCTGAAGGGTGATTGTTTTAGGAAAAAACTTCATACTCTCTCCTGGCAGTGCACATGCCTCTTGCTTTATGTAACTTGCTTTTTGTATTACATTTTCTAATGTCAAGGAAGAAAGGATAGAGTTTGAAGAGAACTCAGTGGACTTGAGTGCGGACTATGTATTTGTGGGGGTCCCTGGTGGGCTTAATCTCTGCCACAGCATGGTCCCCTGAACACCATCAAAAGTGTTGGCTTTGGGGTGGGTCAGCTTTGGAGGAAAGCAGGGTGGGAGGGGAATTGCATTCATCCTGATAGCTGGCTCCTCCTCTTAGACTCTTGCTTCTGACTCCTTGCCGCTCTCGTGTCTGACTTACCCCCGTGCCTCCTCAACCCCTGACCCCCATTTTCTCACTTTGAAGGCCTCCTTGAGTCACGTTCTTGGGGTGATATGAGTAGTAACTGGGGGTCCTTTTTCTCGTGCGGGCTGAGAGCTGCTTTGTGTCAGTAGGGGTGTGATTTATCATGGGGCTGCAGTTCCTTAAGAAGTATTTGGACCTGCTGTAGCCTGTGGTTCTTGACCATGTCATAAAATGACAAATGGGCATTTGGGAGACTGCCAAGGCTGTCCAGTCATGTGGACTTCTGAAGGGGATGGCAGGAGGAAGGGTGTAAAGAGGAGACCTTGAAGTTCGTGTGGGGTGGAAATGTCTGGGCCATCCTGGCTGGACACAGAGTCCTTGCTAGGGTTGGACCTGATGAGATACAGTCTGTGAGGCTACTAGAAGTAACTGCTGTTGACACTGGGTTGGTGATCCTCAGAAGAGGGGGGCTCTTCATTGCTGTGAACTGTAAATAGAGCTGCTTTCTGCTTGGGAGTGACCCCGAGGTGGACACTGCCATCTCCTGAGGCAAGAAAATTGGAGACTCACATGGTCACAGTGACCCACCCACATAGCTAGTAAGCACCAGTTCGAGTACTTGAACTCGTTTCTCGTTTCTTTCTGGTTCTTTTTCTTTTACTTCATATCCATCTTTATTTGGAAAGAAACATCTTGTCATTCTGGTATTCCCTCTAATATCTAGTGCACTAGCTTATTCCTCTGGCCTGGAGCCCCTCTTACTCTCAGAAGACCTTTCTGCTTTGATCTCCCGACTCTGAGAACTCTGTGGGCATCTTCACTAGGGCATAGACCCCAGAAACCAATGGTCATGACCATAAGCCACTTTGTAAACGGGAGTTTACAAAGATGGGGAGGGACCTAGGCATTAGTAATAAGGGTAGTGGGAAATGTTGGGGTGAGGGGGAGGCAAGGATGAAGATGTAAAATGCTGCCCCAGTCATCATCTGCTAACTGCCTTTATTCCGAGATAGCACAGGACTGAGCTGGGAGCCCTGTCCCTCACTCAGCTCTGCTCCCCCAAACTTCATTACAGCAGCAGCAGCTCCAGGCCCAGCACCTCTCCCACGCCACGCACGGTCCCCCGGTCCAGTTGCCACCCCACCCATCAGGCCTGCAGCCCCCAGGGATTCCCCCGGTGACCGGCAGTAGCTCTGGGCTGCTGGCGCTTGGGGCCCTGGGCAGTCAGGCCCATCTGACGGTGAAGGATGAGAAGAACCACCATGAGCTCGACCATCGAGGTGGGGCCCGGAGCTGGGCAGTGGGGAGCTGGACTGGGGGGCATCACTTGGGTGGGCAGGGGCTCAAGGGTCAGCCAGAGTCCTGAGTGGCTGTTGAATCCCTGTTGCATGCTGGCTCTGGGACACCCCCATTTCTGCGTGTCCCTGGCATTATCTATCTGAGGTGCCTTTATGGCCTTGGCAGGTCTCCTGGATTTAAGACTTAGTGAGCCTGGTGATTCTGCCCTCCTGGGAAATGTTTGTGTGCCCTAAGCTCGGGAGTCCTCTGAGCAAAGGACCAGACTTCTGGGCCAGCACTGATCTGGGCAGGCCAGATAGGATTTAGCACTCAGGCTGGACTTGGTGGCTGACAACAAAGGAAATGCTCTGGCCACTGCAGGACATGGTCAGGAAAATCTGCATTAGTCCAGTACTTTGCCCCTGACCTCCCCTCTGGCCAGTCCTTTCCAGTGTTGTCCCTGTATGGTCTGCCCTGGGATAGATTTCAGTTATTGTGCTGTGATGGCTGTAATGTTGTATAAGCTTAGGTAGACAAAGTGGCCGTTAGATATCCAGTAGATGTTTTTCCAGGGCGTGTGGAAGGAGGATGCCACATTCGATGCCATTGTGATGACCTGGAATGTCACTCCTCCCCCAGTCCTGGCCACACAGATGGGGGCTGCTTTTCCCTCCCTCTGCTGAGAAGGGAGGAGGCCCTTCCCATAGCAGACAGGATAGTTAGGGTGCTTGTTTGGGCAAATAATTAGACTTCAGTTTCCAAGGGCCTTAGCTGTTTGCTTTTTTATTTTTTGGCATAGGATCAAAATAGTATAATTACAAAATAAAAGCATCCAAAACTCCACTCCTGTGATTCATTGATCCATTTAAAGAAAAGCCAAACGAATGTCCTCTGCAATCCCAAGTTTACAGATACTGCATATAGAACCAGCCTTCTCAGACTTGCAGCTTTAAAAACTGCTCGATAGGGGATGGCAAACAGCTCAATAGACCGAGCGCATGCTTTGCAGGCAGGAGGCCTGGGGTTTGGTTCCTGGCACTGCCCTTTCCCCCCACACATCCCCCAAAGCAGCCTCCTGAGTACAGAGCCAGGAGTAACACCTGAGCGCTATCGGTGACTCCCAAACCAAACTGAAGCAGATAAACCCTGCAGAGCAATTAGTATTGTATAAATTGGGCACTTGCCTTGCATGGCTGTCACCTGGCGTTCAGTATGGTCCTGCAAGCACTACCAGGAGTGATTCCTGAGGGCAGAGCCAGGAGTAACCAATCCTTCAGCACAACTGGGTGTGCCTGCCCATCAAACACACACACACACACACACACACACACACACACACACACACACACACACAAACCAATTCTGAGTGCTCTGGATAAGATGCTCTTGTTGGCATGCAAGATGTGCTGTGCCTAGGCCCCATGTCCCATCTGAGAAGTTTCTACTTCAGCTTTTAGCCTATGAACTGGGAAATCAGGTTCCTTCAACTTCACCTCATGTCCCCCATCCCCTTTACCCCCTGCCTTGCCAGGTGTAGCTCTAGTCATCCCCAGCAGCCCAGAACTCGGACAACACCACAGCCTCAGGCTTCACTTTCATTCTGAGCACCATGGGGAATATTGCATCTTCTCCCCCGAAAAATCCCGAGTTTAGCAAAGCAGGGAACATGCTGCAGGAGACTGACTTTTCTCCCTTTTTGTCTTTATGCCACGCGCCCTTCAACTCCCTCCTGTCCTGGCCTCCTGAATCCAAAGAGAGAGAATCCAGTACGGTAAGTGCCAGCGCCCGGTGCACTGGAGTGGTGATTGTGGGAGGTGGGAGGAAGAACCATGTGGGTCAGAAGGAGAGGGCCCTGGGGTGCGGAAGCCTCTTCTATCCCAGTGTGTATTTCACAGGGCAGGCACTGAGTGGGCCGAATGAGCCCCGTGCGGTGCCCTGTTTTATGAAAGGTGATAACCCCAAGGGCTTGACTGGCTAATCCAGGATCCGGGGAGCCACTAGACTGACTGACCCCAGTACTGGGATTCAGGTGTCTGCACCCTGGCCCAGGGATTCTCCGCATCCCCCCCGTGACTCTGTGATCCCTTCCCCCGTGCTCTCTGTCTCTGCCTGAACTGTGTTTGAGTGAGCACGAAGGCCAGCTGCCTGCGTGTGTGCCAGCGCCGAGATTTGTTATAAATCTTTCTGATCACACTGAGGCTCAGATTCTGTTTCAAGTGAATGAGCCTTGTGAATAAGCACAGTGGAGTCTGGGTTTAAAAAAATAAAAAAAGTCCTCCAGCGATTAGCAGAACTGGTTTATTTCTCATGGCCTCCATGGATCTGGCACCGGCTGATCTGTGGGGACTGCTCGGTTGATCACTTCCCGTGAAGCAGGACGTGGAAGGTCAGGCGATTGCCTAACCATTCAGCATGCAGTCCCCCACTGGCCCTCCTGCCTCCCCATCCCCAAGGCTGGCTCCGTCCCCCTCAACTCTCCTCTTTCCCCCTCTGGACCACCCCGCATGCTCAGAAATTAGACCCACCTTTGAGCCCTGGGGTGAATGGCAGAGAAACGGAAATTGTTAGTGTTCTTCCAAGTGGCATTTGGGGCAGGGTCCCTGCCCACATGGAAGATAGCACCAGGGCACCCCATAGCATTAGGTCCATCTCTTGCTGTCTCTTAGCTGCTTCTGGAGCTTCTATGAGCCTCATTTTCTTTATCCATTATAAAAGCATCATGCCCCCCTTTCCCTCCTCCCCTTCCAGCTCTGGCCTAGGACAGTCTGGTTCCCCCTAGGCCTGCCCCTATGTCCCTCCTTCCTCTTTGGCTTTGTGCCCGGCTCTTCATGAACGCCCTCTGTTCAGAGAAGCCCAGGGACCCCCCAGGAAGAGACAAGCTCTCCACTGCACTCCACCCCCCCACTCTCCACACACATCAGAGTCTCAGAGGGGCCATGGATGGGGGTCGGACAGAGTGTGTGGTTGGTGAGAACTAGTCGAGAAGCCATCCCCGGGTGCCAGAGGGCGAGGGCAGGTTTTGGCGTGAGGATTGGCTGTGCCATGCAGTACTGGAGGGGTTCAGAGGGCCGCCCGCAGCCCTTGCGGAACCGGCTGTCAACAGATGTGGCCTCAGGCAGGAAGGACGGGGCTGGCGGCTGTGCGGCTGTCCCACCGGGCTCCGTCTGCAGTCCAATTAGAGGCAGCTTCATTCATATTTCCTTGCCTCGCCGAAGCAATAAAAAATACTTAGCTTTTTGGCAGCCTGCCAGCCAGAGGCGGGCTGGATCGATGCCGCTAAATGCCTGACATGACTCTGGTAGCAGGGAGGGTTTTCAGCCTGACTGCAGGAGAAGAAAGAGCTTGCTGTGTGCGAGCTGCGGACTGGGTAGCCGCGAGCACCCCCCTCTTGCCACCCGCCCGCCTGGAGGGACTCAGGCCACATCTCCCCAGGCTGGAAGCAGGCCCGCTTGTGTGGGGGAATATGAAGTGAAATGACGGTGATTTTTCTGCCGGTGGGCGCTCGCAGCGGCTAATTGAATTGCGGCTGTGTATGGAAGGCTGGGCCTTGCTTCCGTTGGAGCCGCTGGTTTTGTCTTTCCTCTCCCCGAGAACCTGCCATTTTAATTCGCTGCAGGCAGACACTTGGCAGGGAAGGGCACCCAGAAATGGGTGTAGGGGGGAAATGAGGTTCTGAGATGCTTCCCATCTCGCCCCCAACCTCTTTTTCTTCAAGTGCCCATTGCAACCCACAGCTTTGGGGCAGGAGCCAGGGCTCCTCCCACCTGCCTTTTGATACCCTTCATGTCTGTGGATATCCATCACTGCCATTCAATGCGGCCTGGCTTTGTGGATGGGCATCTGCACCACTTGGTTCTAGAGAGTCCCCTTGGTCCTCCATCGGGGCTTTTGAGCCCCCCCCCCCTCGAAAAGGGGGCGTTAAGCAAGTGACATTTCAGAAGGAGTCTCCCTACCCCCACCAAGGAGCCTCAGCACAGAGATTTGCTAGCCAGCTTCCCTGTTGGTTGTTGATGTGAGTGCTAATGGCTACAGGAGTACACTGTTCTGGCCACTGTCAGCACGCTGGGACAGCTGCTGTGTCTCCCGTTTCTTGTGCACAAGAGATCTGGGAACTTGCTCCAGATGCCTTGCCTGCCTGCCTGCCTTCCTGGCTTAGGAGATGCCTCCAGGCCTGACTGGGGATTTTTTTTTGAGATATGACTTAAAGGCTTGGCCTGCCAGAGGCCTAGGACTATCTATCCTCAGCCCCATGTGATCCCCAGGTACTGCCAATTGTGCTCCCCCAAGCTAAGCTGGCTTTCCTTCATGTTGGCCTCCTTTGGGGCCTCTGAGAGGGCACTCACTGCCCAGCCTTGGTCCTTCCCTCGGCACTCTGTAGACTTAGACTAGCATCTCCTTTGCTCAGCCTCTGGCTGCCATTGGCTCTTCCTTATGGGTCTCGCTCCTGTTGGGCTCATTATTTATGTCCTGCAGCTTGGGGTGGGGCCCAGGGACAGTTTTACTTCACTATGTTTGGCACCACAAAGGGGTGATGAGCAGGATGTGCTCCTATCCAGGTGGTACGCAGCAGCCTGCAGCTCCTTGCCAGGAGTAGGATTAGGAGTGGCATTGTTGCTACAGGAGGCTAGGGCAGTGTTGTATCTCCCCTGGGAGCAGGACAGCCTCTGTGTGTGTGTGCAGTTCTGAGGATGCCGAGGCCTGCAGGATACGCACGGGGCCCACGTGCATGGATAGCTCATCCTGAGTCTTGTTGCTTACAGAATAATTCCGTGTCCCCCTCGGAAAGCCTTCGGGCTAGTGAGAAGCACCGGGGCTCCGCTGACTACAGCATGGAAGCCAAGAAGCGGAAAGCGGAGGAGAAGGACAGCCTGAGCCGATATGTATGTCGGGAGGTTCTTCTCCCTAACGGGCCCACCGGTGGGGTAGCTTCGGGACAGTGGGAGGTCTGGCCTAGCTCAGGCTCCTGCCACTTCCTTGTGCCTACATGACTGGAAGAGGTTCTGGCCAAGTGCTTTTTAACAGTAACACGAAGGGGCAGGTGTCAACGAGGAAGCCAGTGTGCTGGGCCAGAACACGGTGTGGAGTGGGGCTGGAGAAAGTGAGGGTTTATGCTTGTGCCCCAGGGGGAAGCCCGCTGAAAGTGGGGTGGGCTTGATGGGGTCAGCATTGCTCACTGCCTTCTCTCTGCCTTTAGGACAGTGATGGGGACAAGAGCGATGACCTGGTGGTGGATGTTTCCAACGAGGTGAGGGCTGGCCCAGGGTGCGGAGCCGGGCTGGCCCGGCTCCCCCAGGTGTTGACCGAAGTGGCCTGGTGGCTGCTTCTGTATAACCAAGGAGCGTGGCAGGGGCTAAGGCCCTGGCTTCAGGTGGGGCTTTGCTGCCTGGTGTTGGGTATTGAGGGCTCCTAAGATGGTTCCCTGGGGGCCGGAGCGATAGCACAGCGGGCAGGGCATTTGCCTTGTACATGACTGACCTGGGTTCAGTCCCTGGTATTCCATATGGTCTCCCAAGCATGGCAGGAGTAATTTTTGAATGTAGAGCTAGGAGTAAATTCCTCAGTGCCACTGGTGTGACACCCCTCCCCCCCACAAATGATAGTTCCCTAAGAGAGAAAGATAACCCCCTTAAAGGGGCCTAAAAGGGACTTGGAATACTCTGCCTTTCCTTGAGGGGACCATTCAGGGCTCTGAGAGATCAATTCCAACAGGAAAGGGTGGTGGAGGGGACCTACCTGCATGAGGCCCAGCAGCCCTGATTTGAGCCCTAAGCCCTGAGGACTCGACATAGTAGGAACCTGTCCAGCCCCAGCAGGATGCTCTGGTCCACGAGCAGCATCATTGCGCCTGTGTGCACTTGTGCCTTTCAGGATCCTGCCACCCCCCGGGTCAGCCCTGCACACTCTCCCCCTGAAAACGGGCTCGACAAGGCCCGGGGCCTGAAAAAGGATGCTCCCACCAGCCCCGCCTCCGTTGCTTCATCCAGCAGCACTCCTTCCTCCAAGACCAAAGACCTGGGCCATGTACGTTGGGGAGAACAGTCACCGGCAGAGGCAGGGGGCCTGGGGACAGTGAGGCAGAGGATGGTGGGGATGGAAGAGGCAGGGAGGTCCAATGAAAGAAAGGACAGAGGCTGCCCTTTGGTCTGGGTTCACATCCTGGCTTCACCATTTGGCCATGTGCAAACTAGTCAGCGTTTCTTTAGTTTTGGGCTCCCATTTGTGCTCAGGGAACCCTGTGGGGCCAAGGTAGAACTCCAGTTTCCTTGTCCTGTGTGGAGCTAGTCCCGTGACCCCAGGCAGTTTGTTTCTAAGCCTTGATTGCTGCCTCTGTGAAAAAGGGAACAAACCTTGCCACCTTTGCTGACCAGAGTTGAGCAAGAGTTGTGGCCATGGCAGAAGATTTAGAACCAGGGCTAGCATTGGGCTTCGTGTGGCAGCCGGTGCCCCACATGGAGGGCTGACCTCCTGATGCATCTTCCCTTTGCAGAACGACAAGTCCTCCACCCCTGGGCTCAAGTCCAACACGCCAACCCCAAGGAACGATGCCCCGACTCCAGGCACCAGCACAACCCCAGGGCTCCGGTCAATGCCGGGTAAACCTGCAGGCATGGACCCGATAGGTATAATGGGTAGGCACACTGGGGTTGTGTTGTGCTGGAGGGAGAGGGTCCTCCCAGGCCGCGTTGGAATCTTGCAGATGGGCCCGAGCCCCAGGGTGTGTTGGGGAGAAGAGGACATCTCTGACTGGGATTTATGGGGGGTTGGGGGGTGGGAGCAAGTACATGTGGGATTAATCAGAGGAAAGGAGTTGAAGACAGGCTACAGACCACATTTTAATCTGGACCACCATGGTCTTGTCATTGTGCTGGGTGCCTGCCCTCTGAAAAGGGGCAGCACATCTCTCAGCTCACACTTTGTTGGGCTGTGAAGATGAAGGCAAAGGGGAGAGGGTGGTTAAGTATGTACAGTCTGAGAGGACTACTTAGAGCAGGCAGATGGAGACTGAGAGGCAGCTGTGGGCCCCGTGTGACATGACTGTCTTGGAAGAAAGAACGAGGCCCACTCCCCCCGTCAGGCATCTTGATCCCAACTGACACAGGTCTCCTTGCAGCCTCTGCCCTGCGCACCCCCATCTCCATCACCAGCTCCTATGCGGCTCCCTTCGCCATGATGAGCCACCACGAGATGAATGGTTCCCTCACCAGCCCAAGCGCCTACGCAGGGTTACACAACATCCCGCCCCAGATGAGCGCAGCCGCCGCTGCCGCAGCAGCTGCTTATGGCCGGTCGCCAATGGCAAGCTTTGGAGCTGTACGTAGGCATTTGGGCTCCTTTGGTGGGGAACCTGGGCAAGGAGTGGGAGGGAGCTGCCCTGAGTGAGCTATGGATGCAATAGGGTGGACAGGAAGTAGGGTTTCCTGAGAGCCAGTGACCCTGGACTCTCCCCTCATATATGAACCACAGCACCACCCAGAGATGCCTATTTCCAACCAGGGAAATGGGACACTCCTGTCTCCCAGGAGGTCAGAGGGCAGTAGGGCTGTGAATGGAGACCAGGGCAGAGTGGATGGTCCCTGCAAAACCCTGGTTGTGTTTCCAGGGCCCATTTTACTGTTTCTGCTGGGCCGCCCTGCCCTGGGTTCTACAGAGGCGAGGATGTGCGGGGGTCCCCGGAAGTGGTGGGGAGGAAGCGGGTGGGGGGGGGGGATGCAGGT
Organism: Suncus etruscus; assembly: GCF_024139225.1. Taxonomy (NCBI): domain Eukaryota; kingdom Metazoa; phylum Chordata; class Mammalia; order Eulipotyphla; family Soricidae; genus Suncus; species Suncus etruscus. The sequence goes on along the minus strand of NC_064848.1, from coordinate 9,113,935 downwards.
GGCATTTCTCGCTAAGGGTTGGCCTTGTGTTACCTTGCAGGTTGGCTTCGACCCTCATCCCCCCATGCGGGCCACGGGCCTGCCCTCCAGCCTCGCTTCCATTCCTGGCGGGAAGCCGTAAGCATTGTTCTAGTTTGCACATGTGTCTGGGGTGGGGCCTAGAGTATCCGTGCTTTGAATCCCTATGAGATCTACCCCTCTGGAGGTGTCCACCACTGTTTTGGGCCACCCTCAGTGTTCTGATTCTGGTTATTAGGCTCGTTGGACGCACACTGGAAAGCACATTAGATGCTGGGCCTCCTAACTGAATGCTGGGCCCCCACTATGGCTCCTTTGGGCTCTTGCTGCAAGAGCTCCTTATTGGCTCCCTAGAGCCGAAGTGGCTGGCATATCTCCCTAATACCACTGACCCTCAGAAGGCATTTGGGTTGCTTCCTTCGCAGGCTTGGAGAGCTAGGAAGGGGCCTTCTGGGGCACCTGTGGGGTGTCTGAGGCCAGGGAGCAGAGATAGAATTTGGGCTTCTGGAGGGGCCGGAGAGGTAGCATGGAGGTAGAGCATTTGCCTTGCATGCAGAAGGATGGTGGTTCGAATCCCGGAATCCCATATGGACCCCCGAGCCTGCCAGGAGCGATTTCTAAGCATAGAGCCGGAAGCAACCCCTGAACGCTGCTGGGTATAACCCAAAAACAAAACCAACAACAACAAAAGATTTTGGGCTTATGGAGTATCCTACCATGCAGGAGAAAGGGGCCCTGGAGTCTGGCCTAATATTAGGGGCCCGGGGGCAGCACTGACCTGCAGGTGCTGGGAGGCACAAGCAGAATGGATGGCATAGGGATGCCTCTTGCCCTCTCCAGAGCCTACTCCTTCCATGTGAGTGCTGATGGGCAAATGCAGCCTGTGCCCTTTCCCCACGACGCCCTGGCTGGCCCCGGCATCCCCAGACACGCCCGACAGATCAACACGCTGAGCCATGGTGAGGTGGTGTGCGCCGTAACCATCAGCAACCCCACGAGGCACGTCTACACGGGCGGGAAAGGCTGCGTGAAGATCTGGGACATCAGCCAGCCGGGTAGCAAGAGCCCCATCTCCCAGCTGGACTGCCTGGTGAGGGCCTGACGCGTGGGCATCCCCCCCCACTCCTGTGCATGGGCTTGTTCAGGAGGTGCCTCCTGCTCCCCGGGTGGAGACACTCAGACACTCAGCCCTACTCCATGTCCTTCCAGAACAGAGACAACTACATCCGTTCCTGCAAGCTGCTGCCCGACGGGCGGACGCTGATTGTGGGCGGCGAGGCCAGCACGCTCACCATCTGGGACCTGGCCTCGCCCACACCCCGCATCAAGGCTGAACTCACCTCCTCTGCGCCTGCCTGCTATGCCTTGGCCATCAGCCCCGACGCCAAAGTCTGCTTCTCCTGCTGCAGCGATGGCAACATTGCCGTGTGGGACCTGCACAACCAGACTCTGGTCAGGTGAGAACAGGGATGGATGGACAGATGACCTTGTGAGGGAGGACAGATTGACAGACAGACAGACAGACCCCGTCTGACCATACCCCGTCGAGAGAGGCCAGGAGCCATGGAGGCCTTGTCCTGGGTCTCATCCCGCTTGGCCTTTCTGCTATGTCTGGGCCTGCCCTGCTGCTCTGAAGGGTGAGAACTGTGAGGCCCAGGAGCTGGCTGGTTCTGAGCGGGGGGAATGGTGACACCCCAGAAGGGGCATCAGAATGATGACAGTAACCATGGTGCTTGATGTCCAGCATGGGGCCATGGTAGCAGAGTGACTAGTGTGACTCCTGTCTCTTGTGTCCTCCTGCAAGCTATGCTTCCGTTTCCCCATATGTACTGGGCATCATGAGGTGGTTCCTGAGAATGGAAGTATAAATGGTGCCAAGCCAAATCCTGCTGTCTATGCAGGAGGGTCCAATCAGCTGCCAGCCCAGCCCTGACTCAGCTAGTCGAGGTTCCAGGGCAAGTGCAGAGTCACCGAGGTCTGAGCAGGCACCCCTGTTGGGCAGAGTCCCATTCTCCATCTGAGCAAAGCCCTCAAGTGCCTTGAGTAGAGCCCTCACAACCTCCTCACCTGTGGGTCTTTGACTTTGACTGTGACCCTTGGGGAGCCCATGTCAGCAGTGCCCAGAGCAGGGTGATTCTCCTCTTCCTGTGACCCACAGGCAGTTTCAGGGCCACACGGATGGTGCCAGCTGCATAGACATTTCCCACGATGGTACCAAGCTGTGGACAGGTGGCCTGGACAACACCGTGCGTTCCTGGGACCTGCGGGAAGGCCGGCAGCTGCAGCAGCATGACTTCACCTCACAGGTGGGTAGCCTCTTCTTCCTCCGCTTTTCTCCCCTCCCCTCCCCTCCCCTCCTGGACTCCCACTTACAGAGATGGGCAATTGCGAGTGCGTGTGAAGCCCAGTTGAGCCATCTGAGAAGGCTTCCTGGAGGAAGTAGCAAGGCTGTGGAGTGACCATACTTGATCACTCAGTTCTGATCCCATGCCTGGCTCCTTTCTCATGGAGAGTAGGAGAGCCATGGTATCGGGCCAGCACGAAGCTCACAGAAAGTGTTCTGTGATGCCCTTGTGTATGTGGTCATGTCCCTCAGCTGTGAATGTTGATCATAGAGATTAAAATGTTGTATTTGCTCCCGTGTCTTTCAAAGAAACGTCAAAACCAGCAGACAGTGACTTTGAAAGTGACTACGTTAGACTCGCAGGAAGTTTGCGTCCTGGCTATGGCACTTCACAGCTCTGGATTGTGATGGGATGGGGAGGGGGGGCTTAGAGAAATGATGGGGTGCTTCTGACCAGTTCTTGCTGGGCTCACCCTTTGTCCACCCTGCAGATCTTCTCTCTGGGCTACTGCCCCACGGGGGAGTGGCTGGCCGTAGGGATGGAGAGCAGCAACGTGGAGGTGCTGCACCATACCAAGCCGGACAAGTACCAGCTGCACCTACATGAAAGCTGTGTGCTCTCCCTCAAGTTTGCCTACTGCGGTGAGTGGGGTAGAGGGAGTGACCGCACAGGGCCTCATATCCCCCCACCCCCAATCAGGCCGGAGCCAGTCCTTGCTGAGCAGGGCCAGCCCCATGGGCAGGTGTTGGAATGTTCACAGGATTTCACATCCCTGATTGGGATGTCAGCATCTCTGTGGACAGAGAGCTACTTCAGAACCCAGCCGTTCTCACACTGGCTAGGCAGATAGGTAGAACCTCCACAAGCCCTGATGGCTACCTCGCCCCACAGGCCTGTCTTGCCCACAAGCAGATGGTACGAGCAATCTTCATCATTTTCTAAAGAACCCCTGGGTTCTTTTGCAGTGGCTGGGCGAGCCGAAGCTCTTCCCCTGCCTGGACTACTGAGGCACATCCTCCGCCTCCCTGTGCTTGCACAATCCATTTGCCAGGTGTCTCCCCCAGGTGGAGGGAGCCTCTAAAGACTTGAATGGGGTTCCCACAGTATAGGGTGGCCTGATGTCTATCACTTCTTCCCACAGGCAAGTGGTTTGTGAGCACGGGAAAGGACAACCTACTCAATGCCTGGAGGACGCCCTACGGAGCCAGCATATTCCAGGTACAGTGGCTAGGACCAGCAGGGCAGGGGCCTGAGAGTGGGAGCGTTTGTACCATGGGACCTGACGTGTTGCATCCTCCCCCACACACACACACGCCTGACACACTATTCACATGCACACACTACACTATGCATACATCCAGTGTACATATATTGTACAGATTTCTCTTGCGGTCCTCTCTCACACATGCATACATCTTACGTATACACTTGGTGTGTATTCAAAGCCAACGAACCACTTTTTGATTGTTTGGGGGGCATCTTGCACTAGCCTTGGTGCCCATTCAGCATCATCTCCTTTACAGTTAGACTAGGCACCCCAAACTCAGTATGGATCTTTCCCAACTCAGACTGAGGCCAGACCTTGGGACTGTTGGCAGCTCAGAACTGAGCCCCATCTCCTCATATTCCCAGGCAGAGAGACCCCTGCCCTAAGAACTCTGGGCTGATCATACTTACAAACTTGCTCTAGGCCTGAAGCCATAGTACAGCAGACAAAGGTCTGGTCTTGCAGGAGGCTGGTCTGGGCTCCACCCTGAGCACCAGCAGGAATGATCCCTGAGAAAACAAACTTGCTTTAGAGACCCCTGGAACCTCGGGTGTGTTATGAGCTTTTTTCTCATGAGGGTGAGTGGGGTACCAGCTGTCACCGAGTACCCCATTCTGGCCATGCTTGAAGGCCACAGGGCCCACTGAGTGGGTGGCAGTGGGCACTGGCGATGCTCGGCGTAACCTGAAATCTGTGTCTCTTTCCCCCCACTGCCATCCTTACCTCTCCAGTCGAAGGAATCCTCTTCCGTCTTGAGCTGTGACATTTCGGCGGATGACAAATATATTGTAACAGGCTCTGGTGACAAGAAGGCCACGGTTTATGAGGTCATCTACTAAACCAGGACTCTACAGAGCTGTCAGACTGTGGGAGAAACAGACTTGCTCTGACAGGCAGACCCAGCCAGGGCTCCCTGAAGACTGCGGGGGATGGGCTGCACTCTGTGGGCTGAGCCAGAGGCTCCATCTGGTCCATTCCAGCCTGGACTCCTCATGGACTGCATGGGTCACTGCTCCACAGCACCGTCCTGGCAGGAGCCCCCATAGATCTTTTTTGGTGCCTCATGGCGCTAGCCCCCATCCCACCCCCCTCACCCATCCCTCTTTTTTCTTCCCCTCTGACCTGTCCCTCTGGCTGGGGTTGGGGACTCCAGAGAGGACCCCAATTCTGTGCTGGGAAAGAGGGTTCCCGTGGGCCCTTCGGGGCAGCACGCCTGGTCTGTGAAACATGTACATAACAAACTCCTATGGACTGGTCGGCGGGGAGGACCCTCGCACCAGAATCGCTCGCTGTGTATTTCGCCTGCTGTATTTGTGACCCACGCGTGGGGTGGCTTTCGTGTTTTCTTTCTAACGAGTTCCCATCTGGGAGAGGGGCAGAACAAAGGAGAAGGGATGCCGAGGAGACAGCTGCAATGCAGCACCGGGAACATGGAGCCAATAGATGGTGGATGTAGCCGGACGGTGCTTCTGCTGGGCGTGTCCACACCACCCATCGCCCGGCCATGCCCTGCTCTCAGGTGCCTGCCCCCTTCCACTCCCCCTGCCTCTCTGGTGCACAGTCACTCCTCCCGATGAGACATACAAGTTCAAGGGAACACCCTGTCCGCCCTTTCCCATCAGGAACATGACTTAAAAAGGACAAAGTTAGAAGCAAGCATAGCAGCTCAGCTCAGGGAGCTTCCAGAGACAAATAGTAACTGATATGATTTTTATTTTTTTTTTAATTGGAATAAAAAGAATTAGAAGTGATGCTCTTTTTATAAAATAAACGCCTTCCTTTCCTGCCTCTGGCCCCTTCCTCTCCCGAGAGGGGGTAGAGTAGGGCAGGGCACAGCTGAGACCCACAACCAAGGTTCCACTGTCAGTCAGTGTCACTGGCCTGGCCCAGTGAAAAGGGACACAGTCTCCTACAGATGCTACTTGTCCCGAAGTATTAGGACTCTTAGTTTTTTCTCCTTTGATTTTTTTTTTTTTAACCCAACTCTGCACCTCCATCCCCTTTATTTTAAGGAAAAGTTAAAGACCTTGTGAGTTCTGGTGGTGGGGCTCTGGAATAGCATATGGAAGAGAATTTTTATACTTCATTTTTATGGATTATTTTGTAATGCGCAATTCCATCTGGAGAGAAGGAAGGGGGCATGTCACCTGTGTCCCTTAGCTGAGCTTGTTGGGGTGAGCAGCCCAGGCTCCTCTGGGCTTTTCTGAGTTTGGGGGAGTGTCTGGAATCTGGGTCTCCTGAGCACATGCCTGCCCACCATCCCCACCCCATGGTAAGGTTTGGGCTGCAAGGGAGGGCAGGGGTCAAAGACAATTCCTGAAGAAAACAGAATGAAAAGTCGTAATGAGCTGTTTTTATATTTTTAAAAGTTCCTATTTAAAGGTTGACTTGACTGTTGTGTTTTGATTGTCTTTTCGACCTCCCCACGGAGATGCAGTCTCCCCTCCATCCAAAGAACTGGGGACTCCCAGCATCCCAAGCTCCAGCTCCACAGTGTGAGACTTCACATTCCAAAACCCTCCATGTTCCAGTGGGACTGGCAGAGCAGTTATAGGAGAGTTTTTTATAGCATTTACCAGGGATGCCATCTGGGTATGAAGGGAAGGGCTGGGGTTGACACCAAAGTGTACAGTAAAGGTTGGGATTGGGGAACGAAACATGAAGTTGACATCACAAAGTGTGAACATTCTGACCTCGAAAACCATTATTTATTCAAGCATAACAAATGTAAATGTTAGGATTGGAGGGGGGGCGCTCAGGGTGTGACCTCAAACAGAGGGTAGACCCAGACTGATTTCATGGACCCTTTAGAGAATGTTACCTAGATCTGGGCACAAAGCTGAATCGAAACCCCTTGCTTTGTTACCACAACTCAAGTTCATTTTCTCCAGAAAGGATCAAAGATCCTTTAGAAAGGGGAGCACATGCATAAGGAAGGCTCTGTGTTCCATTCGTGGGAACACCAAAACAAAACCACTGAAACCGTACAATCAGAACAAAGATTTTACTAATAGAAGTTGGGGGTTGAAATTGCACATGTGGGGCTCTCAGGCTTGGCTCAGCGCTCCAACAGGTAACACAAAGAATCAGAAGCTTTGGCTGAACTCACTACTCTGTCCATCCACTACATGGATTTTTAGGGAATATATATCCCTTGAACCCCACTCTTCATTTTCCAAGTCTGCGTTGCAGTGGAGGGCCTGAGGACACTATGATAGAATCGTCTAATGATTCGTGCCAGTATCTGCCTATCAGCACCATGAGAGGCTGGAGTTGGGACTGGCAGGAGAAAGTTTTGACAGGGGGAATGCTGTGTCAACTTTGCCTTTCTGAAAAGGAGGTGATGTGGTCTTTGCAAGGCCAAAACAATCACACCATGGTGACAGTACACAGCCCCTCTGCGTGAATGCCAACCTGTGCACTGGCCCCAATGCTCTGCCTTTGGACAAGTTTCTAAACGCTGACTCAGCACCAGGCGGCTTTCCCTTTTGACACTCCACATCCACCATTCACTAATTCTTTACACCTGGGGATGGATGATGCAGAAGCTCAGAACTCACTTGCGCAGTTAAAGCCAAATCAGCATCCCTCACCCCTATTTCCAAAGTGCTGAGGACCAAACCCCATTCATACAAGAGGATAAACACCATGTTGGCACCTTAACCAAGTGGTAGAAGGTGATTTTCCCTGGCAGCACAACTCTACTAGTCTAAGGCGAGGGTCTCTTTTTGGTGGCCATCCATTCTAGACACTCCATATCTATCTTCATGCCCCAGCTTCTGTCCCCTGGGTCATCAGCATGACAGGAGGCCTTATTACCTCCTCAGCCTTTTAGGATCACCTCTAGTATTTTCCTCTTGTGAAACCAATCCAAGTTCCTACTCATCATTAGCATCATTTCTCTTCTGCCTGTGCAGTTAAACTTGTTTTCGTGGAGGGCTTCATGCCATTAGTCCAGGGAAGTGCCATGACCTCAATGGTTGGCTACCTGCTGGAGAGGGTCCTGTGTTCTGGGTGAATTGGCCTGCCCAGCTAGGGAAACTGAGACAAGGTTGATAAGAGTTTTTTCATCCATCATGCTGCTGCTTCTCAAGCATAGTGATGCCTGGGGGGGGGGGGTGCGGCGGAGTAATAGGAGGGCATGACTGGGGGCCAGGTTTTGTGATTCTACTTCACATGGATGGGCCACAAAGTCAGGTCTTGTTGGCAACAGCTAGCCAGCCCTGACCCCAGGTTCTGGGATACTACCCTTGTACCTTGTGCCTCTCGCCCAACAGAGTTTTTCCTAACCTACAGGATCTATAGGTAAACTACAGGATGTAACAACTGGACAACAGGAAGGCAAGAGAATTATGTGCTAACTGGAAGCCTGGGATGTGCAAGAGGGACCTTCCCCACACACACACACACACAACAGTGTTTACAAATAAACCTTACTTTTCATGTAGAATGTAGCAAATTTTACTGCCTTTTCTCCCCCTAGCCCTCATTAAGAAATTTTTTTTTTAGATTTTGCTGTGCCAACATCAAACTCAGGTTCTCACACTCATGCAAGTCACTGAGCCACATACCTGGTCCCCTCTGCATATTTTCATGGTTTAACATCTGATGTTTTCTGTGTACATATGAAAATGTGTTAAGGACTAGAGTGATAACACAGTGGGTAGAACATTTGCCTTGCACATGGCTGATCCAGGTTTAATCCTCAACATCCCATATGGTTCCTCAAGTACAGAGCCAGGATTAATAACTGATAGCTGGTAGGTGTGGCCCAAAGGAAAAAAAAATGTTTAATTATAGTCCCACAAAACATGTAATTTTTGTATGACACCAGTGGGTGCATGGTTTGCACCTGGTGGTGTTCCGGGAACCATGTAAATTTACTTTTTCCTTTGTTTATTTTGGTTTGGGGTGGAGCCAAACCACCATCGGGTTTACCTCTAGCAGTGGTTGGTAGACCATGCAGTATCTGAGATCATGTCTGGATTGGTTATATGTAAGGTAAGGACCCTAACCCCTATACTTTTTCTCTCTCTGGCCCATTGAAGTTTTTGAAAATATTGCACCCAGGGTTAGAGATGTAGCTCACTGGTAGATACTGAGTTTCACACAGAAAAGACCTCAGGTCCAATCTAGACATCAAAAAACAATTTTAAAATTACAATATTTTTCATATTTGAAGGTTCATCTATCTTAAAACCCTGATCTTATACTTGAAAGTTTATACCTAGTGAGTCACAGCCTAGGGTGAAGTTGGTTTTTGTTTGTTTTTTTTTTCAGCCACACCTGGTGATGCTCAGGACTTAACTCCTGAATCAGCATTCAGAAATAAATTTTGGTGGTGCCCAGGATTCCATATGGGATGACAGGGTTCAAACCTGAGTTGGCCTCACACTAGACAAATACCCTACCTACTATTTCTCCAGCCCCCTGGACTGAATGAAATTAGACTCAGGCCTCTCCTCTAACTACCTACTGTCACTCATTCAGGAAACTGGAAGCTGAGAAGCAGAGAGAATGTCATTTGGGGAAATCAGTCCAGGCAGTGTAGTTTACCCTTTCTCCAACTGGATTTCCATCAGTTCTGTGACTTACACATATTTTGCATGAAATTAAATGAAAGCAATTTGACTAACTTTCATCTAATTTCATGCAAATGAAAGGATCCTCTCTTGAAAGAGAGGAAAGGGATCCTTTAATGTCATAAAGAAAAAGCCTTTCAAAGCAGAGTGAGAAGCCCCCAAGCTCAGAACAGTACCTGAAACTACACAGAGAAAGACAATAGCATGGGAGTCTTTGACATGCTACTAAAGGAAACTGGTAGGTCAAGCTGAGAGAAATGTGTAAGGACATAGATTTGAGCAACATAATTCGTGGTCTCAAAGGCCTGCACAGCCAGTTCTTGAAGAGGCCACATTATTTTGCAGCATCTCTTGGAAAACTTAGTCTTTCTGATCAAAAGGGGCAGAAGAGGCATTTTACAAAATTCAATTCCATTCATGGCATTTCTTAAAGTACACATTAGGACTTGAAGAGGGATCTTTAATCAGACAATGGAGCAAGGCCAGACCAGCAGGCCCCATATAGATAAAAGCTAAATTTTACAAGAATTCTTGTTTAAGTCATTGACAAATCATAATGCTCATTATTACTTTTTTCTCCAATATAGTGCTGGAGACTAGTCAATACCATTAGAAAAAATAAGTTAAAAAAATAGGATGATTGAAGTAAACTATTTTTTCCAGCAATCTAGCAAAATTCAAATCAATTTTATCTATGTAACTAAATAAGCTGATATGAATATATATATACATATACACATGTATACACATGTATCTATGTATATATTTCATATATATTTCATATATACATTTATGAAAAGCAAAGGACTAAGACTTGCAAGTTGCATTTTGAAGAAATATAAGAGGTGGAGAAATACTGCAAGAGTATGGCATTTGCCTTGCATTCAGCCAATCCTGGCTGGAATCCCTGATGTCACATATTGGTCTCCTAATACCATTAGGAATCATCTCTGTGCAAATAGCTAGGAGAAAACCCTAAGAATTGCCAGGTGAGGCCCCCAAATCCAAGAGAAGTAAAAATAATAAAATTTTAATTAAGAGGAATAAGAAAGAAAGATTTGTCCTCTGGGTAGGAAATACTATAGATATTTCTTAAATTCAGCAGGAAAGTGATCTTTTTTGTTTATTTGTTTGTTTGTTTGTTTTTTGTTTTTGGGTCACACCCGGCAGCGCTCAGGGGTTACTCCTGGCTCTATGCTCAGAAATCACTCCTGCAAGCTTGGGGGACCATATGGCATGCCGGGATTTGAACCACCATCCTTCTGCATGCAAGGCAAACACCCTACCTCCATGCTATCTCTCTGGGCCTGGAAAATGATCTTTTGATGTATGTGATGACAAATAGGCCAATAGAATAGAATTGTATCCATAAACAAATTGCTGTATAGATGTGGATTTTTTGTGTGTGTGTGTGAGTTTGTTTTTGAGTCACACCAGGCAGCGCTCAGGGGTCACTCCAGGATCCACGCTCAGAAATCGCTCCTGGCAAGCTTGGGGGACCATATGGGATGCCAGGATTCTAACCACTAGCCTTCTGCATGCAAGGCAAACACCCTACCTCCATGATATCTCTCTGGCCCCTAGATGTAGATTTGACTATGACTTGGGTGTTTTTACATGTATCATTGGAAAATGTGTTATTCACAAAAGTCCCAGGAAAATGGGCCTTTTTTTTTTTTTCGGCCACACCGTTTGATGCTTAGGAGTTACTCCTGGCTAAGCGCTCAGAAATTGCCCCTGGCTTGGGGGGACCATATGGGATGCTGGGGGATCGAATTGTGGTCCTTCCTTGGCTAGCGGTTGCAAGGCAGACACCTTACCTCTAGTGCCACCTCACCGACCCCATGAAAATGGGCCATTTTTATGTGAGGAAATGAATCTCTGTCTAATAGATAAGTCCTAGGAGATCAGTGTCATACCAAAAGCAGAGTCACAATAACAACAAAATGCTATCCTTGATGAACACAGATACAAAGATCCTCAACAAAACAACAAATAGAACCCAACAACTCATCAAAAAGGTGAGTTGATGATGATCAACTGCTCATCATGCTGAGGCTAGAATGATAGAACATTAGGTAGGGCACTTGTCTTAACACATGGTTGACCAGGTTCAATCCCTGGCATCCCTGAGCCCTGCCAGGAGTATTACTTGAGTATCATTGAGCATCTCTGGGTTTGGTTCAAAAAAAAAGTTATGCCCCATGATCAAGTAGGATTTACTCCAGGGATGCAAAGATGGTTTAACATACACAAGTCAATCAGCATAATACACCGTATCAATAAAATTATTTTAAAATCATATGATAATATTAATAGATGAAAAGAAAGCATTTGATAAGATCTGGCATAAGACTAAGTTGCCCACTCTTGTCACTTCTGTTCAATATAGTACTAGAAGACAAGTATAATACTTTGTTATTTCAAGGTGACTAAATTAAAAAAAAATATTCGGGAGACTAAGATCTTGAGACACAGGATAAAATATTAGAGAATAACCGTTAGGACTCCGGGGAAAGATGGGATCACAGGCCAAGATACAGAAAACATTATCAGCTGGACTCCCTTAAGAAAGAAAACATAGACAAGAGATCCTACAAAGTGAGAAAAATGTGAAAAAAGTACAAGGTGATTTAAATGATAATTTTTCCAAATCAGGACATTAAAACAAATAACCATGAGAAACTGGGTTGAGGACAAAGATGGATCTGTATGAAAGAGCAGGGTCAGGCAGAATCGTCTACTAACATATAACAAAGCCCATCTATACATAAAAGCCCCTCCGTAGTGCACTGCATTGGTGAGTATGTTGAGTTTTGTTTGTTGAATGTCAGGAAGGTTGCTCATAAACCCTAGATGACTTGCAAGTGTCAAAACTGCTATAGGAGCATAACTGGGTCACTTCCTTTGTAAAACTCTTTGGCAATTGTTGGTGGAGGAAACACAACCCTATGACCTATTGAACATTTAGGTCCATATAGGCGCATCCATCTTTCACTAGGTACAGCAAGTACCCTAGGGAAACAGGCAAATGCATGAGATTTTGCAGAGACAGGCATTGCTTGTTTGAAACATGCTAAATAACCTGTCCTTTATTGGAGAAATAGATCTCTTCCTTTTCATATAATGAAATTGTAGCTAGGCATTAAAATGCATCAGCTAGAGCTTTCTGTTTCAACTTGGCTTAAGCTCAAAAACACAGTTGTGTAAAAAGAGCAAGTTGCAGAAGGAAATATATGATATGATACTATTTATGTCAAAGATAAATCCACACAAAACAATTCTAAATTTAAGTATGTATAAAAACATGAGAGAAAACATTCTACCAGAATAATGCTGATAGGAAGGCAAAGGAAGAAAACTGAGGTTGTAGGGGAAGTTCAGTGATGTCCTTCTAGCACATTCTATCACCTCTGGAGACATGCATGGTGAAGACCCATTTTTGGTTTTCTTGGTTTTTAGATCCTTGTGGTGGTTTTAACAGCGTCATTTTATTTCCTTTCCTACATGATTGAAATAGTTTATAATTAAAGATGACATAAGCCAGCCTTAGAAGGTGACTTTGCAACTTAAATGTCTGCTTTGTATGTATGAAGTTGTGACTTATTTTGTGGTGCTCTAAGCATGGCCCTGGTATTATATGTCCTAGGCCATCACAGGCCATGAGATCTCTCGTACACAGCCAGAGGTTGTGAACAGCTTAATTGAAGTGTATGACCTTGGGAAGCACCGCAACTAAAATATGTGTGAGCACCATGACCAGGAATTTAAGTCCTGACAAGCATACATGTGAGCCCCTGAACCAAGAAGTGGGATCTCCCAGGAAGCTTCACCTCCAGATTCATCTTAACAACAATGTCAATGGAAAGGGGAAAGGCAAAGGGACTAGGGAAGATCAGGATTAGTCAGAATTGCCCAGTGCTAACATGGCATCCACTTGCTCAAAGGGAGTGGTCTGTTACTCAAGACCAGTTACAGAAGGACCAAACTACAGATCCACTACATCTTTTCACACAAACTTGGGTTCATTTTTGCTTCCTGAGCCCTCCCTGGTCCTGTCCAGATTGGCTGCTTCATGGCTCTAGTCTCAAGTGTATAGGAAGCCACAGAAGCCATGTAGATAAAATTTGTTTAGCATTTTACAATGAAATACGGCAGACAGATACAGAAGTAGAGAGAACAGTATGATGAATCGTCATACTCTTGTCGTCCACACTTAACAGAGAGCCTTTGGGACTCATTTACTATTAGCTTTACCCCTCTACGTCCACCCAGCCACCATTGGGTAAGTATTACACAGCAACTATTAGATAGCTTCCTGTTTGATTAGTAAATGCCTCAAGATATGCTCAAAGAGCAAGATTTCAAAGGTATAATTCTAATATTTATTCACCCAGTACAATAAAATAATCAAACTATTCAAACAGTAAATTTTCAGATTTCCCCAATTGTCTGCTTGCTTTCAATTTCCCTAATTGGTCAGGGGTTACTCCAGGCTTTAATCTCCAGGATTACTCCTGGTGCTGTTCCAGGAAGGCTCAAGAAATCACACTCAGGTCTCCTGTGCTCCTGCCACTGATCTATCTCTCTGACCCATGTCTTCATTTTTTTTTCTTTAACGTTCATGTATTTGAATTAGTATTCATTTTTTATTTTCACTCAGAACAAGTATAATTGATGCCTTCTAGCTTCACACATAACAGTTTTCCTTCCTTCCTTCCTTTCTTCCTTTCTTCCTTTCTTCCTTCCTTCCTTCCTTCCTTCCTTCCTTCCTTCCTTCCTTCCTTCCTTCCTTCCTTCCTTCCTTCCTTCCTTCCTTCCTTCCTTCCTTCCTTCCTTCCTTCCTTCCTATACACACAGTATTTATTTATTAATGGACTACACAAGCTTGCCCATAGAATTTCCCATAGTCTAAACTTTGCCAACTGCTACAGTATAGTTAGATCTTGGTATTTGACTAGAGGCCCTAATCAAACCTTGATTCAGGGCGAGAAAAGAGTGTCATTGGCTGATTAGTTATACATACCTTCTAGATGTTTCTCCTTTTGTATTAGTAGCCACCTATAGTACTTTAGATTCATGAATACCTTAAGGACTGCCCAATTTGCTATTTGGACGCCATCACTCTATTAATCATTTGGCCACCAAAAAGTGTATAGGGGTGGTGAATGTCAGGATGACCAACAAAATCCTGTGACCTGGCCCTGGTACCCAGCAATATAGACATATCTGCTCCTTGAAGGTGATGCATCTTTTGTTTTATAGGGCTTGTGCATGGTGCTTGGCAGTAAGTATCCCTGCCTCAAGTTTTAGGTCAAGATAAAAGTTTGGGGGCCGGGTAGGTGGCGCTGGAGGTAAGGTGTCTGCCTTGCAAGCGCTAGCCAAGGAAGGACCGCAGTTCGATCCCCCGGCGTCCCATATGGTCCACCCAAGCCAGGGGCGATTTCTGAGCACATAGCCAGGAGTAACCCCTGAGCGTCAAACGGGTGTGGCCCAAAAACCAAAAAAAAAAAAAAAAAAAGATAAAAGTTTGATCATTTGCTTTATTAGCCAGTTTTCAAATTAGTTTTCTACTATCTTCAAAAGCTAGGAAGTAAGATTTCTGTTGTTATAAATCAAGATTTGTATATATATTTTATTTTTCTATTGTTCATAAGGCTGCATCCAGCAGTAAAAGAATGTAAGTCCTTTGAACCCTTTGAATCCTCTGAACATAAGACATCACACAGCAAAGCCAATGTTTTGCTACTATAGTCTAGGTGGTGATAGGGTTACAATAAGTTTACATTTATGGTATTGATGCACAGTTATGCACACTACCACCTCTGAAATGCCTATGACCCTCCAGTTCAGTACCGATGTCACTTAAAGTCCAATCTTCCTCCCCCACCATTATTTGTTGATCAACAGTTGTAATTTTAGTGCAGTCTGTTCCCTCCCTCAGCACTACCATGGGCTCCACACCCTCCATTTATGCTCCCATGTCTGTCAACCTAATCACCCCCTGTTCTATCCCCCAAACCTGGCTTTCTCAAGGTTTATAATACAGCATCTTAGATTTTTTCTTTTATCAGTTGATATTGACTTTACTCTTGATTTATTTCTCTATTTTATTTCTGATATTTACCACAGATGAATGAGATCACCCTGTATTTGTTCTGCAGCAGAACTCTTTTCTTCTTAAATTTTTTGGTTTTGGGGCCAAACCTAGAAGCGTTCAGAAATTACTCCTGGCTCTGCACTTAGTTATTACTCCTGGTAGGCTTGCTGAACCCTATAGGATGCCAGGGATAAAACCAGGATAAGCTTTGTACAAGGCAAGCACCCACCCACTCTCCTATTGCTTTGGCCCAACACAACTGCCTTGTTTTACTCAATGATAGCTTCTCATTCCAGCCAAATGACCATAAACTACATGAGTTCAATATTTTTGTGTGTTTGCATAGTATTCAACTATGTATACATGTACCACACCTTTCATCATTCTTCTGTTGTTGACACTGGATTGCTTTGATATCTTAGCTATTGTACTAAGAACTTCAGGTAACATAAGCAGGCAAATGTCTTTTTGAATTAATATGTTTGTGTTTTGGGAATAAATACCTAGAAGTGGCTAGTTGGATCATATAGGAGCTCCATTCTTACTGTTTTGGAAGAATCTACATATTATTTTCCATAGAAGGAGGATCAGGTGACATTTCCACCAACAGTGAATGAGGAATCTTCGTTTGCCATGTTCCTGCCAGCACTTGTTGCTTCCAGATAGATAGACAAATATGGATACAGATAAATATATAGATATAGATTTTATTTTTACTGTCGTGAGTTGATACTTCATTGTTGTATTGATTTGTTTTCCTGATGTTAAGTGATAATGAGCACCCTTTTATATGCTTATTGGCTATCCATTCGCCCTTTTTGTGGAAGTGCCATTGTTTTGGCAGAATCAGGTGTGTGTGTGTGTGTGTGTGTGTGTGTGTGTGTGTGTGTGTGTGCATGCGTGCATGTATGTAAGTATATATTTGTCAAAGGTCCAAATGCATGGTAAAATCTACTGATATTTCCAATCCCAATTCCGAGTTGTAGACTTTTACTTTATTGATCTTCTACCTGAATCTTCTTTCAAAGTAGATTAAATTTGGGAATGATTTGCATCTAAGTGAAATGAATTTCAAATCCTTCCCTTGACAGTCTCCATTTGCTGCTATCTACATTTCCCCAACCTTACTCTGGATTTTCTGTAGACAGAAATCAGGTTTGATCATTCTGTGTCTCTGGATCCTAATGGAGTACCTGTCACAGTCTAGGTGTTTAGGAATAGTTTGTTGAATGCCTGAACAAATGATGCTTTCATAAAAAGCTTTAAGTCCATCTTCCCATCCACCTATCTACCATTAATACAATAGATATAGACTGCTATTTCCCAACATAGGCAATATTCACTGTGGGAAGGGCACTGGAGAGACCCAGGAGAGTAGTAGCAGGCTATGCCTACAGCAGAATGCAGCTGTGGATACTGTCTGGTTAAAGAAGGTAGATTTTTAGGAAGGCATAGCCAAACCTTCATTTATTCTACACCTTCTTTGTTTAGAAACAAAGAAGAAAGAGGGCCACACTCAGGGGTTACTCCTGGTTCTGGACTCTGGGATCACTCCTGGTGTGCTTGAGGGACCCTATGGGATGCAGGAGACTAAAGCCCAGCATCCCACAAGGCAGTCCAAGATGGTGGAAAAGTCAGCTCACTCTGCTCCTGAGTTATTTTGCATCTTAAATTCCCCCTCCGAGTCCCCAGCCACCAGCATCTTTACTCCATTTTCTCTTTCAGTTTTCTGGGGGGAATTCCAGGGACAGGGCTGCACAAGTAGGGAAGGTGGTGTGCCTGGCTCCAGCACCCACTTCAAGTCAGCCCAGCTGACTACAATCCATCCCCAAGGGGCCCGGCCCCGCCCACCTCCCCTTCTATGCCTGCACAGGAGAATAGGTTGCAGCCTGCCTGCTCTGTGCCTCCGTTTTCTTCCCTAACCTCAGAGCCCCATCCCTGCCTCAGTTGGCTCCTTTCAGGGAGAGGTACGCCATGCTGGGGTGTTGAGGGGTTAGTGATGTTAGAGTAGGGTGAGTGTGGCTCTCTCAGAGTGCACTTCCATTAGCATGCTGTGCTGGAGGCCCCTAGGTGACCCCGTGCCCAGCAGATGGAGGAGAGGCAGTGGCCGTCAGCTGCTGCTCTCTGTGGCTGATGACATGAAGAGTAAATTTTGTTGGCAACACTCACTCATGCCTCTGCGTGCCACCAGCTTTAATCACTGTAATTGGGTTATAATGAATGATTGTGTGTGTGTGTGTGTGTGTGTGTGTGTGTGTGTGTGTGTGTGTGTGTGTGCATTGCCTGAGCTGGGCCTGCCACCAGCGGCACAATGCGTGGGGCTACCCTGCCTTGAACGAGGGTCCCCACTGACAGCAAAGAAGCTTCAGGTGTCATTTGGGGCTCAGCTCTGGGCTCTGCCTCTGCCCTTAGTATAGAGGTGGCCCCCGCACAGTAAGGGAGTGACCTGGAGACTGGTTTTCTGTTTGCTTCTTTTTTTCAGATGACAATGACTTCATGAAGGTAAAGAAGGGAGAATAAGGGTTGGGTGGAGGAATTCTTTTTTTTTTTTTTTTTTTGGCCACACACGTTTGATGCTCAGGGGTTACTCCTGGCTAAGTGCTCAGAAATTGTCCCTGGCTTGGGGGGACCATATGGGACGCCGGGGAATCGAACCGAGGCCCTTCCTTGGCTAGCGCTTGCAAGGCAGTCACCTTATCTCTAGTGCCACCTCACCGGCCCTGGGTGGGGGAATTCTTGCCTTTAGGGGACAGCCAGTCCTGGCCCTGCTCACAGTTCTGGGGAATAAGTGGTCAAACTTATAGCCAAGCAGAGAGTTCCAGATTAGCCTGCCTCATCCTGCCACTCCCTAAACAGCCCTCTGCCAGCTACTGGTCTATATATGATTTGTGCAAAGATGGCCCTAAACACCATCACAACATTTTTGTAAAATGGTGCCCACCCTTCCCTATTATATAAAAGGAGAGACATCTCTGGCAAACAGCACTTCAGCAGGGGCCATGCTGTGAGGTCTACAAATATAAGGACTCTCTAGGCTCCCCAAGTGCCCAAAGCTGCTTCTAGACCCTAAATGTTCTTCTTTTCAAGGGGGGGGGGCGGGTGGGTAGTGTCTCCCCAGAAAAGTGAGTACCTTTTTCTGCTCCAAGAACTCATACCAAACCCAAACCTCTGTAAGTAGTGGGGAGAGGAACCTGGTAAGTTATTGCTCCCATGAGTAAGTCAGGGTGAAGGTAGACTTTCTGGGGGTTTCTGCCTGATTGGGGGTTTCACAAGATATGGGGGTTCTGCAAGGTTCCTTTGGGGTGGCTGAAAGGTGATGCTAACATGCTGGGTAACATTCCCAGCCACGTGCCCCCTTCCAGCGACATTCCTTTTGTCCAAAATTATGAGCTTTGGCGTGGCAGAAGTGATTGCTTCTAAGTAAAGAGGAAGTCATGGGGGCCAGTAGACAGGGGTTCCCATACATGGGTGGTATAGGGGTGAGGTTTTTCTATAAATCTAAACCAGCACCAACAGCACTGAACACAGGAGATCCAAACCACAACAACCAAACTTAAAAATGAGCCTGTCGGGGAGGCAGGAACCTGTGACAGTGGTGGAAGGAAGTTGACACTAATGGTGGAATATTGTACCTTGAAATTCAATTGTGAGTAATTTTGTAAATCATGGTGTCTAAATAAAAAGATTTAAAAGAAAATAAATTTAAAGAAAAAATAGTAGTGATACTATTCTGCTAAAGAAAGCATTATTCGGGGCCAGCGAGGTGGCACTAGAGATAAGGTGACTGCCTTGCAAGCGCTAGCAAAGGAAGGACCGCGGTTCGATCCCCTGGCATCCCATATGGTTCCCCCAAGCCAGGGGCAATTTCTCAGCGCTTAGCCAGGAGTAACCCCTGAGCATCA
The DNA here is from genome assembly GCF_024139225.1 of Suncus etruscus. Classification (NCBI taxonomy): domain Eukaryota; kingdom Metazoa; phylum Chordata; class Mammalia; order Eulipotyphla; family Soricidae; genus Suncus; species Suncus etruscus. The sequence continues at coordinate 9,094,721 of NC_064848.1, read as the reverse complement.
AATGGGTGTGGCCCCAAAAACCAAAAACAAAACAAAATAAAAAGAAAACATTATTCATATTTACATCCATATACATAAAGCATATTTTATAGTATCTAAATCAGTGGAATTTTTGCTCGGTTTGGGGAATCCCACTTGATAGTGCTCAGGGACTACTTCAGACCCAGTGTTCAGGGACCATGCCCTGCAGGACCTCAAATACACTCCTACTGCATGTTGAGTGTGCAGTGCTGACCAATCAGCTAGCTCTCCCATCCTAAAACAGTGCTTTCCAATGTACAGTTTCACAGACATTTCCTGCTGGTCCTGGAAAAATGTATCATTGTGTAAGTGAGTGGAGAGGAAGGGTGGAAAACAAACTATGATGCTTCTCAGAACCAGAGTGATAGTACAGTGGGTAGGGGACTTGCCAAGCATTCCATATGGTCCCCCAAGCACCACCAGCAATAATTTCTGAAAAAAGAGCCAGAGTAACCGCAGGTGTGGCCCCCCCAAAAACAAAATGATGATGATGATGATGATGATGATTCTTCTCTGGAGGGCTGATACCCACTGAGACAGCAACAAATGCCCCAATGCATCCTCTCGGTTGTTTAATTCCTTATATAAGTGTGGTTCTTGGGGCCAGAGAGATAGCACAATGCAAGGCGTTTGCCTTGCATGAGGCTGACCCCGGATGAACCCTGGTCGATTCCCGGCATCCCATATGGTCCCCTGAGCCTGCTAGAAGTAATTTCTGAGTGCAGAGCCAGGAGTAACCCCTGAGCACTGTTGGGTGTGGTCCCTCAAAACAAATCAAACAGATAAAAAAAAGTGTGGTTCTTTCCCACCCTGACTTTAAAATCCACCCAGCAGAGATGCTGGGGTGTAGCTAGTGAGGAGGAAGAGAAAGAATGAAGAGGAGGAGGGAGAGGAGGAAGAGGAGGAGGAAGAGGAGGAAGAAGAGGAAGAGGAGGAGGATCGGGACCCCGCCCACCCACCTGTCTGGTGAATGAGCCTCCTGCAGAGAGATGGAGGAGGGGAGCCCTCCCCAGTCAAAGGGTTTGTTCTTGTTCAGAGCATTTCTTGCTCTGGTATTTCAAGTGCCCTTCAGAGACTGCTTCTCGGTGAAAACAATGATTACTTTCCTCAAGTGTTCTTGGTAAACAACATTCCCCAGGTTTCAGGTTTTCCAGAGCTTTTAACTTTCTCTTTTGATGGTGGTTCTGGTTTCCAGGATCAAAAGTCTCTTCTCCTGGTGCTGGAGAGCGAGAGCACCCCAGGGGCCAGCTTTTGCCTTCCTAGGAGCCCTGGGGTCACCAGGACAGCACTCAGACAGCACCCTGCATCTATTCATGGCCTCTCAAATTCATGCAGATGCCTTACCTTTATGTAGAAAGGGAAACACAGAGCTGGAGAGTAACTGACAGACCAAGTATGTGGATGGGCCCCATACAAGCCCCACCTCCAGAAATAGTCACAGACCAGATCCTGGACACACCTCCATAGGTCACCCCTGGTGACCATCCCCACCAGCACACGGTCTTCCCAACCACACCCGTGGCTGCTGCCCGAGGCTGGGCAAGTCACTCTGTAGTGGAGTTGAGGAAGGCCTGAAGGCCACAGAGATCCTTCCAGGAGCCCCTGAGACATTTCTGTTCAGCTGTGACTGTGCTTTTCTCCAAGGAGAGAAGCTGAGAAGATCCTAAGAGTGACCAGGGTCCTCAGCTTCCCAAGGGCTGTGCAGAGGGTCTTTCCTTTACATCAGTGTTTTTCAAACTTTTTGTGCAAAGGCACGCTTTTTTTATGAAAAAAAAAAATCACGAGGCACACCACCATTAGAAAATGTTAAAAAAAAAATTTAACTCTGTGCCTATATTGACTCTTCAGGGGTCTCAAACTCAATTTACCTGGGGGCTGCAGGAGGCAAAGTCAGGGTGATCCTTGAGTCCAAAGTCAGTAGTAAGTCTTGAACATTGGGGGGTGTGACCAAAACAACTAAAACAAAGCAAAACAAAAAAAGATTCCTCTAGAGTAGGGCCACAAAATGTTGTATGGAGGGCCGTTTACGGCCCGAGGGCCTCGAGTTTGAGACCCCTGCAAGTCATTCTTTTGAATAGGAATCATATAAACACAAAGAAATTATTTTATAATTTCTTTATTATGAATAACAAATGAGAATGTTTGGTCTACTTATGAGCCGAAGCTACATGTTACGGATGAAATTGGAATTTTCCCATGGCACACCAGACAATATCTCACAGCACACTAATGTGCCGCGGTACAGTGGTTGAAAAAGACTGCTTTACACATCCTTTAGCTCCAGCTCATAGATGTGAAGACACAGGGCAGCCAACATATCTGCCCTTTTCTTCCCCCTGTTCCTGGTGCATGTGGAGGGTAAGGTGGGCTCCCAGACCACTCCCAGAAACCCACTGGGCTGAACCCTCTTTCTGTGCCACCCACATCATCGAGAGCTGGCTGTCTTTGGCCCTGGCCATGCCAGCTCTTCCGAGGGCCAATTCTGCTCAGCAGATCCATACCTTGGTTTTGCAGCCAGCCTAAAGTCTGATCGAGGTCCCGCTGCTAGCTGATCAGTCTGGGTGTTTCCTGAACCTCCCTCCCTGCCCTTTGTCTATCTATCAGACGCAGGAGAAGGAACAGGGCACTTAGAGGCCACAGGGGACAGGTGCAGAGCCTAAATAGGGCTAAGGATGAAGGAAAGTACTGGAAATGCCAGCCCAAGTGGTATCTCTGCTCATGGCAACACTAGCTGGTCTCCAAGACTGGCTGAAACGCCACCCCTCCAGAGCAGGGACAAGGAGATGATTAGGGGCTACTGAATGGGGAACTTGGCATTAATTGGCCCAGAAAGTCTGTACCGGCTCTGAGGAGCCAAAGCGCTCCTGCCCTTCTATAGATGGTTTTCAGAACTTTCTCCTCAGACTACCCTGTTTCTGCCCTCCACTAGCTAAGGCTACTCACTGGCCTTCCTGGGAGCTGGACTAAAACTACTTATTGTGGTGGGTGATTATCACAGATGGCCAGGGCAGGAGATCTCAGGGGACAGCTGTGAGGTGGGAGTGGTCTGATCCAGAGAAGGAGGCCATTGGCATCCAGTGCCACGAGTGACCATCACTGATGCAGGTGCTGCTGTCCTGCCCCTATGGTGTCCGTGCCTGCATATTATCTGTGCACTATTCAGTCTGTCTGAGAGTGTACTTGTGCCGAGAGTGGGTTGGAGCAAGTGATTGTGTGTGTGTGTGTGTGTGTGTGTGTGTGTGTGCCACATGTGTGTTAGGTATCTGTGTCTATGTGGATCTGTGCATATCTGGGCATCTGTGTGTGTATCTGGGCATCTGTGTGTGTCTGTGTGTTATCTGTGTGTGTCTGTCTCTATGTATATCTGTATGTCTGTGTTGTGTTTATCTGTGTGTGTCTCTGTGTGTATATGTGTGTGTTTCTGTATGTGGATCTATGTGTCTGTTTCTGTGTGTCTATGTGTGCTTATGTGTGTATTTGTATCTGTTTGTTTGTGTGTCTTTGTATCTGTGTGTTTCTGTGTCTGTGTCTATACCTGTGTGTAGGTCTGTGTATGTTATCTGTGTGTCTGTATATATATCTATGTCTGTGTTTAACTGTGTATGTCTGTGTATGTCTGTGTGTGTGTGTCTGTGCATCCATGTGTATCTGTGTGTGTCTGTGTCTGAATCTGCATGTGTCTCTGTGTGTCTGTGGCCTGTGCTGTGGGTGTGTCTCCGGGGTGTGCGTCTGTGTCCCAATGCTCCAGGGGCCCTGTGGGCGCTGAGGCAGAGGCCCAGAGCCGAGCCGCCTCCTCCGTGGGCAGCTGAGTTCCGGGGGGAGAGCACAGCCGAGGATTGTCCCGGAGACGGTTGGCTGGTGGCCAATTCGTCTTGTAAAAAAGATCCCCGGTGCCTTTGGAGCCAAGATGAAACAATTCTTTGGAATTAAGCAAGCTAATTTTGACGAGCAAACATTTTGCTACAATGAAAGTTTTTATTGTAGCACATAAAAGTCAAAACAACACCCAGTCCCCCTGGGGGAGACGAGCAGGGCGAGAAGAAGAAAAACAGCCTCGCACACAAGCTCTAACTAATCATGGTGAAATCAAAAGTGTTCAGTGCTGCCAAATTAAATGTGACTAAAAATACCGGGGGAGAGAAGTGGAGGCGGCCGCAGCTCGGATGCAGCATCCTTGGGGACCAGGCGAGGAAGGCCTGGGGGACCCACCACCCGCCAGCTCCACGTCCTTCCAGCGCCCCATGGGGGCCTCCTTTTGTCACTTTTGCTTCTTATTTCTTTGTGGTGTAGGAGATGGAATCCAGGCCTCACACCTGGGAACTCGCCCCACTTGCCTTGTCCTCTTTCTTTGTACTTTTGTTCTGATCACATGCCAGTCAAGGCAGTCCAGGGTCCTTCCCACAGGCCCCTGAGACCTCTGTGATCTTCCTGGTGTCCCCCACCCTGAAAAAGCCTCATTTTGGGGTGCAAGTTCTCTTTGGTGAATCAGGGCTTATGTGTTCTTAAGTTGCTCAAGGGGGAATGTGGCCACAGGTAAGGGAGAATTGACCCTGGGGAGATGCTGGTCTCACAGTGATGACACAGAAGAGTAGCCATAATGGCTTCCATTCTGCTAGGTGCTGAGAACTATCAATTCAAGTAGGCTTACTGGAAGAAGAGACCTGTGAGCCCCCTTCCTGGAACAAAGATCTGGAGGGCATAAGAATTGTTCTTCCCAATGTCATTCACTGCCTCTGGGGTGACTGTTTAGAAAGGTTAAAGACAGCTAAGCCTCTGAAGGGCAAGACTGGTTTCCCCCAATGCAGGCCCAGCCCTGTTATCTTCAGTGATTTCAGCTCCAAAATACACATTTCAGCCTCTGTGTACCAGATATGGGGAATTTAGAGATAGAAGAAGAGGAGTTGGAGCCCCAATTTCCTCTGAGGGCCTTCCAGTGGAAGCCAGCTAGCCCAGGGCAGGGCTGTGGTGGGGTGCACAGGTGTGTGTGTGTGTGTGTGTGTGTGTGTGTGTGTGTGTGTGTGTGTGTGTGTGTAGGGGGTTGGGGTTGGGCTAGGCCTGGGTTTAAATCCAGTCTCCTCTCCTTGAAAGTAGTGGTTATAGAAACAAAATCCTCTCTAGATTATCTCCCTTTTCTTTTAGCCTTTGAGGAAGGTTGTTTGGGCCACACCCTGCAGTGCTCAGGGGTGACTCCTGACTCTGTGCTCATGAGTGATACACTACAGTGCATAGGGGACCATATGATATGTGGTATCAGGGATTTGAATTGCTTTTGATGGGTGGCAAAGCTAGAGTTAACTCCTATACTCTATTGTTGGCACCAAACTCAGCTTCCTGATGTGCCTACTTCATAAAGCATAACGTTATCATCATTATCTTGATCCCTCTTTATCAGTTAAGATGATCCTGGCCACAGGTAATAAAATTATAGACAATGGCATAACCACAGTCATGGATGATCCTGTTAAGACAAAGAATTCCAAAGACACAGTGACTCAACAATGCCAGTCATTGCTCTGCCACCTCAGCAATGTTACCACATGGTCCCATTATGTTTGCCACAGATCTAGGCTGAAAGCACCAGCAAGAAGCAATATGGAGGCAGGAAAGGAGGAGCACAGGGCTGCCTTCTGTGCCTCCCTCTTCAAATAGAGGCAACACCCACCCTTCCCACCCAGTGAGTGGCCCAGTGGGTTCCTCTACCTTCCTGTCCATTAATTAGTACCAGGTCATTTGGTCAGAGCTGGGCCAATCTCTGACAGTGAGGCAAACGATTTATACAACTGATCTATCATATTTTGGCTCTTGGGGCTGGGCCCCTTGAGTCCTGCACAGAGATCTGGAAGGACAGTCTACAGATGCCTGATCCTGAGCCTTGCCCAACAGACACATAGCTGGAGTGAATGCAGAGCCTCATCCTTGCCTAGCCCAGGAGATCAGGGAGAATTTTCAGCGTGTCTCAACAGAGCTTGACCATAAAGTATCAAGGTCATACCTGGATGATTTAGAAAAACAGAGAAGTCTCAGGAACCTGCCAGAATACACAGGGCCAGTAGGCGGGGCCCAGGGCCCTGCCCTAGGGGGTCATTTTGCCTCTCTAGTCTTCAGTGTCACCTCTGAAGGGAGTAGGACTTCTCTGTGCAGACAACTCGGCCTGGGAGGACTGGTCAGATGTAGGAAGTTCTCACAGATGCTGTATCAGGCTCGAGACATGTAGGGAGTCCTAGGCAGCTAGCAGTGGTGGCTTTGGCATACTTGACAGCATTTTCCAGCCTGAATGTGCCTGGCTTCCATGCTCTGTGAAAGGCTAAAAGGCAGCTGCCAGGGTTCACCTCAGTACTCCCCCATTTGTGAGCTGTGACTTTGGCCATGTGGCTTTACCTCCAGAGTCCAGCTTACTTATCTTTTGGGGGATCACCTAAGGTTTAGAGCAGGCATCTTGGGAATGGCACCTGGGGGGAGCCTTTAAAGTGGTTCTTGGCACCTGAGGGGATGGGGAAAATAGGGACTGCAAGATATCTTGGGCCGGTTATCTTGGCTGGGTATTTGTGATATCCAAGAACAGTTTCCAGAATGAGAAATTACTTCCCATTCCTGTCCCTTTCGGGGGAAGGACCTTGGTATTATATATCCGCAGCAAGTAATAATCCACACAGACAAGAACGATAGGGTTTTAAAAGATCGGGCAAAGGAGAGCCAGAGAATCCTCCTGGCAGCCAGCAGCTTTTCACAGAAGGACCCCTCACTCCCTGTGCCCTCAAAGCTATTTATTGCCAACTCCACAGCGCCCACCTGGAAGGGTTAGGTGGGGCAAAAGTCACAGAACAATCCTAAGAAACACTTTTATATACAATTCCAAGAATCATCTTATGGAAACTTTTTCATATGCTACAAGGGACCCCAAGGATCTGCTGAATGATATGTCTCCTGGCAACTCTGTGAACAAATGATGTCCTTATTTTAGAGGAGTCATCAAGGCAGGGCTCTCAAGGGGCATGTCCAGGAGCTCCCAGAAAGTGCAAAGATGGAGTAGATTACAGGATGCCTGTACCCTCTGAGTCTGATTCTCATCTCTTCCATGATATGGCAGTCTCAGGGGATGTCTGCAGCAGGGAGGGAGGGAATTCCCAGGTGTGGGCGGAAATCTGGCTGGGAGATCCTTGGCTAGTGCCTGAAAGATTCTCTTGCTTGGGATCCGGTTCATTCCATGGCCCAGCACTTTTTTTTTTTAATTTTGGTTTTGGGGTGGTGCTCAAGGGTTAGTTTTAGCTGAATACTGAGAAATTACTTCTGGCAAGCTCAGGGGACCATTTGGGATACTGGGGATCCAGCCCAGGTTTGCCTGGCAAAGACCTACCTGCTGTGCTATTGCTCTTGCCCCATGGCCTAGTACTTTTTTTTTTTTTTTTTTTTTTTTTTTTGGTTTTTGGGCCACACCCGTTTGACGCTCAGGGGTTACTCCTGGCTATGTGCTCAGAAATCACCCCTGGCAAGGGGGGACCATATGGGACGCCGGGGGATTGAACCGCGGTCCTTCCTTGGCTAGCGCTTGCAAGGCAGACACCTTACCTCCAGCGCCACCTACCCGGCCCCATGGCCTAGTACTTTTATCTGCTTCTTGCTGTGTCCATGTTGGGCTTGAAGCAGGCATGTAGCCCACTGACAGGCCTGCAGTGAATGTGTCTTCATCTGGGCATCTTGGTTCCCTGGAGCTTCCTGTTGTATCTTTCTCTAGTGTGCATTGTGCCTTCCAAGTGCAACCCAAGAGCCCCCTTTTCCAGGAAGTTCCCAGGGATTTCTCAGAATTCATCTTCCTCAACAATATGAATCCACTGGTGACTCTGTTTGTCTTTTAAAATGTCACGTAGAGAAATGTTCTGTTGCCATCTTTCCATCTGGGTTATATCCACTTGGAGCATCTCTCCTCCCCCTCACCACCAACATAGGAGGAAGGCATTTGTGAAGTTCTGGGGTGCACTCTACCCATCAGAGCATGCTAGTTAATCTTCCCAGGTTGTCTCCTATGATGACAAACATCTGAACCTCAACGCAGGGGTTCTGTTCTCATGCTACTGCCACCACCAAGGAAACAAGGGACCCAGGACAGTGGTGAGGACACCTGGGCTGGCTCTCTCTGCTGGGGCTTGGCTTTTGTCATCTCCATGATCGAGATCTCTCTAGTCCCTCTTCTGGAGCTTTCCTTATTTAAGAAGCAAACAGACCAGAAAGACAGTACAGTAGGAAGGCACTTTCCTTGCACATAGCTGACCCGTGTTCCATCTCCAGCATCTTATGTGGTCCCTTGAGCACCACTAGAAGTGATTCTTGAGCACAGAGCCAAGAATAACATCTGCGCATTGATGGGTTTGTTCGTCCGAAATGAAAAAAGGAAAGAAAAACAGAAAGCAAGAAGTACTTATATGTCCATATAGGTAGGGTTAGGGGACAAGCCAGAAACTTTTCTGGCATGGTGCAGACCTGAGACTCCTGTCATCTGGCTCTTGTTCTCGCTTCTCTTTCTCAGGAGATGGCACCTGCGCTGTGCCCTACATCCTCCAGCTCCTTGAGCCGGCAAGGCCTTCCTGTCCCAGGAGTGTGCTTCTAGGCTGGCTCTGTTTGGTCCACAGGACAATGTGGGGGCTATACCAGCCTTGGCTGGGATTCTGTGACAGCCCCCACGGTCTCCTTACTCAGAGCAGAGACGCAAGGGCCATAACCTTCTTGTGGGTCTGTATGTCCCCAATCCCAGCAAGAGCTGAGCTAGTCTCAGGCCCTACAAAAGGCAGAGGCCTACTCTGGCTTACCCCCCATTGGGACAGTGCCTGTGATTTTTACAACCAGTAGAAATGCCCAAGAACCTAACATCGATGTGGACCGGGTTAGTATGTGGATCAGAAGGGGTTGGCCTGAGTACTAGGGACTCTTCAAGGTCACACTCAAGGTCAGCCATAACAAGTGTAGGATCACAGAAGGACACAGATGGGCTCTCAGTAGTGTTTGAGTTTCTAATAGTGCTGCTAGATGGACCCCCCCAAGTTGGGGAAGCTGAGTCAATGGGTCCTTAGCAGAACCCATGAGGCCCTGGTAAAACCTTAAGCTCTAGGGCCACAGATACTGATGCTTAAATTTGGTCTCCAATTTGCTTTCTGACATGCCCTTATTCTACAGGACATAAGATCACTCCCACCTCACTTTCCCGGGGGGTGACATGAAGGAAACTAGAGCAATCATCAAGATAATTCCTATGCCAAAGTCCTCACAGCGTTGGTTGGGAGAAGATGGGGGTTGCAGGGGAAAACAACCCAGAGCCTTTGAGGTGGTGGCCCCATTGGGTGGAGGGGTTGTAGTTGGTGTGTGGACAGAGGGGAGGTGGGACCTCTGGACTGGAGTTCAGTAGGACAGAAGTGAGGTAGGGTGGGATGTTGGGCTGAGGGGAAATAGGGTGTGGAGAGGGAGGGGTGGAGAAGGGCTATTTGCGGGCAAAAAGCCTACAGGTGCTGTTGAGGGCCCTGGCCAGCGACGGTGGGGAGGGACGAATGCCATTTTTCTCCCAACCCCTCTTGTGTGCTAGCGTCTTTAATAGATGGAGGGAACGAATTTAAATCATTCCTCCTCTCTCCCTCCACTGCCCTAGATTTGCCCTACGCATAAATTTGTTTTTAATGACAGTTTAGAAATGAGCAATCTTCGGGTGACACTTTTATTACCTCCAGAATACTTTTAATAAGAGGTTTCAGTAGATTGCGTTCCAGGCGAGGGGGAGGAGAGGGGGCCAGAAGGCTGTATCCCTTGGTGGTGGCGAGGTCCACCCCACCACTACTACTCCCACACCCTCTTCTTCTGAGTTTCACTACTCTTCTGACCTCCACTCACCCTCTGGGTACGTGTACAGCTCCCTGCTCATTCTTGCTCATCTGTGGAATCTTGCCTGGTGCAAGAGATAATTAGTGCAGCCCTATTAATAATGGTTACAAGTAATTAGCTGCTGACATTTGTACCACACCTAGTTACTCAGACTGGCAAACTAGCAAATCAGGTTCTTTCTTAAACTCGACTCTGAGCTCGTTGAACTGGATTTGAGAGCTTCGATCGGGTCACTCATGATGAGCCGGAAAGAATTTGGTCACGAATGAGTGGAGAGTGGGTGGTGTGGGACCCATGACCACACCCTGGGATTGATCTTTTGTTCTGGGAGGTGAAAGTTCAGCAAACTTTTTTATTTTGTGTTTGGGGGGGGCACACCTGTTGGTCTTCCAGGCTTACTCCTGGCTCTGTGCTCAGGGATCACTCCAATTGGGCTTGAGGAAACATATGGGATGCTAGGGATCGAACCTGAGTTGGTTGCTTTGAGTGCACGGCATTCCTGCTCCAATCAAGCCTCTTACAGAACTGCCTCCAAGATTTTTCAGTGGGGCTGAGGAAATAGGAAATTTGTCCGGAATGAGATGATGGCAAAGAGAAGTCTGTAGGAGGGGTGGGACAAGCAAAGGAGCCTATTGTAACTTCTGCAGAAGGTATTGACTTCCTGAAAGGGAATATTGATCACATGAGGGTTGCAGATTACAGGGGTCTCGGGGGCTTGTGACTGATGAAGAATGAAGGGAAGTCTGTTTTTATTTTGGTTTTGTTTTTTGGGTCAAACCCAAAAGTGTGCTTAGCAATAACTCCTAATGGTGCTCTGGGGCCAAAAGGTAAGCTGAGGATCAAACCAGATATCAGACACATGCAAGACAAGTGCCTTAACCACTGTACTATCTTTCCTGTTGTTACTTCTTTTTCTTCCTTCTTTCCTTCCCTCTCTCCCTCTTTCTCTCTTCTTCCTTTGTTCTTCCTTTGTTCTTTCTTTCTTTCTTTCTTTCTTTCTTTCTTTCTTTCTTTCTTTCTTTCTTTCTTTCTTTCTTTCTTTCTTTCTTTCTTTCTTTCTTTCTTTCTTTCTTTTCTTTCTTTCTTTCTTTCTTTCTTTCTTTTTCTTTCTCTTTTCTTTCTCTTTTTTTCTTTCTTTCTTTTTCTTTCTTTTTTTTCTTTACTTTCTTTCTCTTTTCTTTCTTTCTTCTTTCTTTCTTTCTTTTTTCTTTTCTTCTTTCCTTATCTTTCTTTCTTTCTTTCTTTCTTTTTTCTTTTTTTCTTTTCTTCTTTCCTTCTTTTTCTTTCTTTTTTCTTTTTCTCATTCTCTTTCTATCCTATTCCTCTTCTCCTTCCTCTTCTCTTTTTTTCCCTTTCCTTCCCTCCTTTCCTCTCCTTATCTCTTCATCTCTCCCCTTTCCCCTCCCTCTTCTTCTTTACCCTCCTCTCTCCTCCCCTTCCCTCCTCTCCCTTCCTTTCCTTATTCTTCTTTTACAATCCCGAGCAGTGTTCTAGGCTGCTCAAGGCTCAGTGACTGGGTGACTCAGCAGCTTTTTTGACTTTGAAACAGAGCTGGTCTCAGGACCAAAGGCTGCAGAGAAAATCCTAAATGCAGTTCATGGGAGATGAAGATGGCTCTGCTCTGCTTCTGTTCTTCTTCGCTCTCTGCTCTAAACAGGCTTAAACAGCAGATGAAAGGCCATGACTGCCTTAGAGTCTCTGGATGGTGGACAATCCCAGAGCTCCCTACACCCTGGCCCCTCTGGCTTGCAAAATGCCACTAAACTGTCATTCAGCAGGCTGTGGTGCTTTATGCTTAACTTTGAACCAGATTCAACTTTTTGGATCCATAATTGGTAGTTATTATTACTATGGCCTTAACTATAGATCATTAATTTATAGTTTAAAAAATGCGTTACCTATTTCATTTGGAGCTATTTTGTTGCGGAATTTATTGCAAGGTTCTCTTCTGGGGGTGGGGCCCATGTCCTAGGTTCTGGTTCTGTGGCTCTGGGGGCCTTGGCAGCTCTGCCTTCAAGTACCCCGACTTCATGTACCCACAGGATTATCTCCTCACCTTGCAGTTGGGCAGCAGAAGCTCTGAGATTCTAGATGCTTTCAGTGGCTGGCGATCAGTACTGGCTGTATCTGTCCTGAAGTCCCTGTATCCTCTCACAGGCAGGAGAGGCTGTCTCTGCCCCTGGGGTGAGCACCCTAAACCTGTGCCCTGGACAGCTCTTTAGGGAGGATTTGAGATGGTTCAAATGGGCCCAAAGATGCATGGATTAGGAGGAGGTGCCAAGTGTACCCCCACTGAGCAAAGGGGATTAATTTCTCCTCTGGAATCCCTACAGGATATCTGTCTGCCCCTCATCTTCAAGTGTTCAAGGGAGCAGATGTGATGTAGACAGCAGAGCCTTCATCCAGGCTTTGTCTTTCCTCAAGCTGTGTATCTTCTTAGGACCCCCTAGCAAGAAGTAGTTATGCCCTTCCAACAGGAGTATGGACAGCCCATCACTGGCTGTGATGACCTTGGGCAAATCACTTTACCTTCCATCCTTGATTCTTTAGCAGATAGAGAAAAACAGTTCCTCATCTAAGATTTCTGTGCAGATAAACTGAGTCTAGAGGACAGCCTCTTACCACTCCATCAGAAAGGAAGACAGGCTTCCCTTTTCAGGCAGCAGGAAGACTGGATTTTTTTTATTTTTCTTTTTTATTGGACTGGGGGGCCACACTCAAAAGTGCTCAGGGCTTACTCGTGGCTCTGAGCTCAGGGATCACCCTGGTGAAGCTCAGGGAACCATATGTGGTATAGGGGACATTGGCCATATGCAAGGCAAGTGTCTTCCCCGGTGTTGCTCTGAGCTCCACTCTTCTTGAATTCCAGATGGCCCCGCCATGTCCTATGTGGTAGCTGCTTGATATGGGCAAGTGACATCCACCTCTTTGCTGGCCCAATCAGAATAGTTTGCTGACACAATAGGGTCTCTGCTCTCAATGTAGCTTCCAGGATGCAGCCATGAATGCTCAGCAAATGCTGATGATTAGCCCTCATTACTCTCCAGGTCCTGTCTCAATGGTCCCCAAATCCCAGACATGTGCAGGACCCAGACCTTTCTGAAAATTCTTTTGGTAACGATATTTAGTTTTTATTTACCTCCATGGACTGTGAATATTCATTAGTTTTTCTCCAGACATGTTAATGCATTTGATTACCAGACCCTCGCTCAGATCACGATGTAGTGATGATGTAAAGACAGGGATGGTTCTGGGGTGCTGGTCTCCTCATCATCCTACTTGCACTGATCTGGCTGGGTTATTGCTGGGGGCCAGCTGTGTATATGTATGCATTTATGTGCATATATGTGTATGTATGTACATGCATGTTATGTATGTGTATATCTGTTGTATGTGTGTATTCTATTTCTAATGTCAGAAAGCTTTCTAAATCATAAACTCATCTACGCTCAAGGAATTCAACAAGAAATGAGGCACTTAGGGCCAAAGCAATAGCACAGTGGTAGGACGTTTGCCTTGCACACAGCTGATCCAGGACTGATGATGGTTTAAAGACCAGCATTCCATATGGTTCCCCCAAGCTGGAGCGATTCTGAGCATCACTGGGTGTGGTCCAAAATCCAAAAAAGAGAGAGAGAGAGAGAGAGAGAGAGAGAGATGAGAGAGAGAGAGAGAGAAAGAAGAAGAAAGAAAGAAAAGAAAGAAGAGAAAGAAAGAAAGAAAGAAAGAAAGAAAGAAAGAAAAGAAAGAAAGAAAGAAAGAAAGAAAGAAAAGAAAGAAAGAAAGAAGAAGAAAGAAAGAAAGAAAGAAAGAAAGAAAGAAAGAAAGAAAGAAAGGGGCCGGGCGGTGGCGCTAAAGGTAAGGTGCCTGCCTTGCCTGCGCTAGCCTTGGACGGACCTCGGTTCGATCCCCCGGTGTCCCATATGGTCCCCCAAGCCAGGAGCAACTTCTGAGCACATAGCCAGGAGCAACTCCTGAGCGTTACCGGGTGTGGCCCAAAAAACCAAAAAAAAAAAGAAAGAAAGAAAGAAAGAAAGAAAAAAGAAAGAAAGAAAGAAAGAAAGAAAGAAAGAAAGAAAGAAGAAAGAAAGAAGAAAGAAAGAAAGAAAGAAAGAAAGAGAGAGAGAAAGAGAGAGAGAAAGAGAGAGAAAGAGAAAGAGAGAAAGAGAAAAAGAAAGAGAGAAAGAAAGAGAGAAAGAAAGAAAGAAAGAAAGAAAGAGAAAGAGAGAAAGAAAGAGAAAGAAAGAAAACGAATAAATAAATAAATAAATGAGGGACTTGATCCACTTTTTATTTTTCTGGGAATTTTATAAATGCATGAACTTGATCGAGAGACAGAGAGAATCCCTGCTGCAGAGATATGTCACATAACATATGTCCTGAAGCTGCCCTTGGTTGGTAGAATAGGAGAGATTTGAGTCCTACTCTCTAAGTGCAGTTAGGACACTGGCTTGCTCTCAGCCACAAGGTCTGTGTGCACCTCCATTTAAAAGACTCTGCAATCATGCAGGGCCTGGCAGGTGGAAGGTCAATGCAGGAATTTGGGCAGACAGTCTACAAGTACTTCTGCGGCTGCATAAGCCACAAGGGATGTGGGACTGAGGATGAACTCAATATGAACTGACCTATGCAGCCTGCTAATGTGTCCTGACCTCTAAGGACAGGAAGATTCAGGTCCATTTCTGGTTTAGCATCAGTTCACTCATTGGAACCCTCTCAGGGATCCTGAGCAATGCCCCTGACCCATCTGTGTCTTGGCCATATTGTGCCAAGGAGAAATATGTGCCCAGGAGAAAAAATTCCCATTCTAATTCAGCTTGGGGGGTCTTGGCAGGAGGTTGGAGCTACCCTGTTCCTGATTGGTGCTCAAGAATAACTGGAACTGCTCCTGCCAAGACATCCTGTCACCTGCTTCTCTGATTTGTTTCGTTTGGGGCTACACTGATGATGCTCAGGGTTACTTCTGGCTTTGCAATCAGGAATCACTCCTGGCAGTGTTCAGGGGGCAATATGGAATGGCAGGGATCAAACCCAGATCAGCATTGTGCAAAGCAAACACCCTACCCACTGTACTATTATTGCTCAAGCTTTTTTGAATTCTAAGGAAATCTAGAATTTGTAGAATCTTTTGCCCTCCTAATGCTCTATAAGCAATTACACCCTTAAAACTCCCAGAAAGTGCTAAAATCTGCTGCCCAGGGTGTTTTGTAGGGCTGCTTGGGCACTAAATTGGCTAGACTCTCCCACCCCAACCCCTGTGGTCCTAGCAAACCGCCACCTGGGTTCCCCTGAGACAATATAGCCTCTGTGTGTCTATATCAATCTGCCTACCCCTGGTGGTGTGTGCTGTGAGCACAGGGCCTCTGTTCAGTTAAAAGAGCTCCTAGAAGGGGGGGGGGGGCTGCTATTTCTGCTGCTCACCCTCACCATGTTCTGGAAGGTAGAACCCTAATATATCAGCTGAATTCTTGACTTACCTTGTCTAGCTGTTGCTGCAAGCCCCCCCCCCTCCTCCCAATTCCACTGTTGAAATAAAACATCCATCATCTTTCATTTGCCTAATAAGCCTCTATCTCCGTTCTGCAAGGTGATTACCCAGCTAGAATGTCATGTGCATCCTGCATGTAGTAAGGAGGGTGTTTAGGGGGGGTCTCCTGCTCATGGTCACAGGATGGGGACGGAAACAGTCTCATGCTGGCTGAGGCAATTGGTCCTTCCTTTTGCTCCATCTCCATTTAAAAAGAAAAAAAAAAAACTTTCCCCTTTCCTCTAGTGAAAAATGACCGTATGATTCCATTAAGTTCCCAGTGCAATAGCAATCAGTCTAGAGAAATTGATTGTGACTCTGCTAATGACTGCTTGGTCGAATGTTAATGTACCAGGGCACCATTTACACTGTCCTGCTTGCTATAGCTATAGCAGAGAGGGTTTCCCTGGGTGGGCAGGCAGACACAGAGCTCTAAGCTGGGAGGACCATGGGCATGTGGGCAGGGGAAGGTGGGAAGTAGTTTATTAACACAGAAATCATTTTTTACAGAGCCCCCGCCCCTCCACTGGTGATATCTAGGAGAAAGGCATAACTTGCTCTGCTTTGGAGGTCTTGCACGCTAGGGACTAAGTCTAACCTTTTATCTGCTTTTGTCCCTGATTTTTGCTGTCATGTGCAGCAAGGAGAGGGCAGGTGATAGGATCAGAGAGCCAGAGTTGCCCTCTGGATATCCGTGGCTTGTAACCTTAGGCTTCCTTGAACAAATTGGCATCTTTCGATGATCAGCTAATGAAAGCTCACTGGGGCAGAGGCCAAGCTCAATAGTTGGATTTTATTCTCTCTGCTTCCTGCTGGCAAAGCTCAGGTGTGTACATCAAGTGACCCAGAGCAGAGCAAGCAGTAGAGTAGGTGCTCTAAAGCCAGCCTTGGGATGCTCCAGGATCTGCCATGCCTGTGGTCCCACTCCATCAGACACTGTATGTAGGGACTTCTGGAAAAGAATTCTGGGCTCCTGTGCAGAGGACACCAAATCTGCTGTGTTGTGGACAAGCACCTCTTGCAAACATCCCCTTAGAAGCCAAATCCCTTTATCTGCTGAGGGCCTGAGACACCTGCTGGAGATGGCAGAGCTGTCTTATGCAGGGCCCTTGAGAACTGGGACTTGTGCTCAGCACGAAGGCTGCTTGAACAAAATATAGACACTTATTAGTCTTCAAAGGTCCTGATTTCCTCCTGTGTCCACCATGAGTTACTAGACATGCCAGCGAGGAGCTGTTGGAGTGAACAGAAATGATCCTAGGGGCTACAATGATAGTAGAGGGGAAGGCACTTGCCTTGAGTCCCTTGAGTTTTGACAGAAGTGATCCCTTCCCATGCATTTGTAGGTGATGAAAGAGCTATTGAAAGCTGCTCCAGCCCCTCCTCATACAAAGACTCCCACAGACCCTGAGAGAAATAGTGCCTGGCTCCTCACTTGGGTTGACATAGGTGAGCCAACAACCAAGATGTGCTGGGAAGGGCTTGTTTACAGATGGGCAATACCCCAGAGTGCCCCAGAAACTCCTGTGGGGCCTTACAGAAGAAGGTCCCAAGACTGGGGTCTTGCCTAAGCAGATGGAAGTCAGCATTTAGGATTGAGTACAACTGATGAAATCAACTTCTTGTCTTGCACACAGAGGTGGTGTGTGTGTGTGTGTGTGCGTGTGTGTGTGTGTGTGTGTGTGTGTGTGTGTGTGAGAGAGAGAGAGAGAGAGAGAGAGAGAGAGAGAGAGAGAGAGAGAGAGAGAGAGAGAGAGAGAGAGAGAGATCCTGCCCCTTCCTAAGCCCCGATTCCCAATCCCCCTTCCTCTCAGCTTCCCTGGTTGTTGAGAGGGGATAACCAGCTCCCTGCCTGGGCCAGGTCTCTCTCTATTGGAGTGATTTTTTTTTTTTTATGGCAGGGACCAGGAACAGCTTTGATATTTTTTTAAATTGATTCACTCTAATTGCAAATCAATAGAACTAATTTGCACTTTGGTAGGGTTTTTTTTTTTTTTTTTTACGTCTGTGACAGGGCCCTGGGGACTCCTCATGAGAGGAGCTCTTGAGGGGGAGAGATGAGATGAGACCTTTTACAAGAGAATGCTAGGTAGGTAGGTGGCAGTAGGTGGCAGAAGGAACATGGCAGGGAGGGAGCTGGCTCTTCTCACATCTTTTCGATACTCACAAAGTCAACGTTTGGAAATGGTTGGATACCCTGCAGGTCAGTGCGGCTGGTCATTAAGTTATTCTCTCAGACTTCTGAGAACCGTTTCTGGATGTCTCTTGAACTCTTGCCTGGCAGTAGTGAGGTAGCCCAGAAATGTGCTTGTGCAATCACACCTGTCTATTCCTGAGCACCTGCTCTGTCCCTATCTCCAGGTGGCGTCTGAGGGGTCAGCAGCAGATCGGGGTATGGGAGACCCCTCTCATAGAGATGCTGGCATTGGCCACATGTACAGGGCATGTTGCAGGTTATTAAGTTTCTTGGACCATGTCCTTGTTCTTTGTCCTTCTAGTGGTTCCCAGGGTTCCCAGAATTCACAGGTAAGATCTCATGATCTTCTTCTTTATACCACAGGCTCAGAAATCTTGTGTTCTGGGAGTGCTGAAGTTACCCACATAATCTAAATTCTGGACAGGTGACACAAGGGACATCAGCAGGTTGAGCCTTGGCTACCTGATGAACTCTACTGACATTTCTAGCAGGAACCTCCTGTTTCCCCACCACCAGCCCCACAGGCAAGGGAGTAACACAGTTCCCAACAGAGTTACGTTATTCCCCACAGCTTAGCTCAGCTCCTCCCTTCTCCTGGATATATTAAGGTTCCATTGATAAATAAAAATTGTATACAATAAAGGTATAAAGCATAACGTTTTCATATATGTGTGCTCTGTGAAATGAAGATCACAATTAAGCTAATGAACATAACTCACACAGTCAGTGTGTGTGTGTGTGTGTGTGTGTGTGTGTGTGTGTGTGTGTGTGTTTGCTTGCTACTGAGAATCCTTCCCCACCACTATCTCAGCACGTGAAAGCATGCAACATCACCAAGCTGGGCTTCAGGTCTTCCCAGCTTCATCCTCCTAAAACCCAATGTGTTTGCCTTTTACAATAACACTTTCCCCAATTAAGCCCCTGGGAACCATCATTCAACTCTGTTATTATGAGCTCAACTCAATTAAAAAAATATTGCATATAGAAGTGAGGTCATTTTTGTTATTTGTTCTTCTGTGTCTGGCTGATTTTTCTTAGCATCAGATTCTCTAGGTCTATCTATATAAACAGTAGGATTATGTTCTTTTTAAGACTGAGTAATCTCCCACCATCTCCCTGTGCCATCTTTGCTTTATTCATTCAACTGTCAATGGATAGTTTCCACCTCTTGGCAATAAAAACTAGTGCTGTGATGAGTACTAGGGTACAGAGAATTCTTTGATTTCCTCTGGATCTAGACCCTGAAGTGGAATTGTCTGGCTATATGGTAGTTTGATTCTGAGGAAATCCCTAATGTTTATGCAGATTTATATCCCTAATAACAGAATGCAAGAGTTGTCTTTTTTTTTTCCACATTCTTGCTAATCCTTGCTGCCTTTTTGATAATAGACATTTTATAGGTATCCCTTGTTATTTTTTAATGATTTTTATTTTCCTGATAATTAGTGATGCTGAGCACTTTTCCCACTTTTTGTTTTTGAATCACACCTGGCTGTGCTCAGGATTATTATGGATCACTCCTGGTGGTGTTTGGGGACTATATGGGATTGAATCTGGACTGGTGACGTACAACACAAGTTCCTTAACTGCTGTACTATTGCTTCAGCTCCAATGTTGAGCACTTGTTATGCTGTTATTTGTCCTGTGTATGGCTTTTTAAAAATAAATTATCTATGTAGAGACAGGGGGGAGAGATCAAGGGCTAGAGTTCATGTCCATCCAGAGGCCCCAGATTCTCAGTGCTGTGTGGTCCCAAAACACTGCTTGGCAGAGTGCTGGTGGTCTTTCAGTATATTTCTGAACCTGAGCATCCCACAGCCCAAACATGAAGTATCCCCGGAGTGCTGAGTACTGCTTCAGAGCTTCCACTCTCCCCAAATGTCTGTTCAGATGTTTTGCATATTTTTAATTGAGTTTTAATTTTTTTGGCTATTAAGTTACAGGAATTCCTCGTATACTATCATCTCACCAAATGTGTAGGTTGTAAATATTTTCTCCTACTCTATAAACTGACTTTTCCTTTTGTTGATCGTTATCTTGCTGTTAAGTTTTACTTTGATGTCATTCCTTTGTTTATTTTTACTTTTGTTGCCTGTGCTTTTGATGTCAAATCTAAAATATTTGTTGCTATGTGAAGTGTCCAAGAGAATTTTTTCCCTTTTGTTTTACTTTCAGTGTTTTCTTTAATGGGGATGTCTTTCAGATCTTATGTTTAAGTCTTTAACCCATTTTAAGTTGATTTTTGTATATAACCAAGGACCAACTTTTATTATTTTTCATAGAATTGTCTTGTTTTCTCAGCAACATTTATTAAAGATATAATTTTTTTTCTCCACTGTGTATTCTTGGGCCTTTGTAGGAAAAATTTTTGTTTTGTTTTGTCTTGGGGTCACACCTGACAATGCTCACAGGTAACTCTTGGCTCTGCACTCAAGAATTATTCCTAATAGTCCTTGGGGGAAACTTATGGGGTGCCAGGATTGAACTTGAGTGGGCTTCATTCAAGGGAAGTGTCTTACTCCAGTCCCCCAATTTTTAGCCTTAAGTTCATAGGTTTATTTCTGGGCTCTCTGTCTGGTCCATTGCTTTTTGTGTCTCAGTAGCAATACCACAGTGTTTTAATTATTATAGCTTTGCATTATACTTGTAGTCAGGCGATGTGGTACCTCTTTTTTTCTTTTTGCTCAAGATTTCTTTAATTCAACATTAGATTCTTTTTTGTTTTTGTTTTTGGGCCACACCCGGTGACGCTCAGGGATTACTCCTGGCTATGCGCTCATAAGTCGCTCCAGGCTTGGGGGACCATATGGGACGCCGGGGGATCGAACCGCGGTTCGTCCTAGGCTAGCGCAGGCAAGGCAGACACCTTACCTCTAGCGCCACCGCCCGGCCCCTAGATTTTTCAATTCATAAAAGCTTCTACTTCCCAGTGCCTGTCCCAGATAGAAATCTGAAATCACAAATCTGAATCTATGAAGGTTGGAACCAAAGAACATACATTTTTTTTGCAGTCTTTCAAGGGACCTGGGACTTGTGCCTGGTCTGCAAGGACCATTGCTGAAAGCATCCAGGTAGGGGACTTCCAGTGTGGTCAAGGGACATCCATGAGTCTCAGTATCATGAATTGGTTTTGCCTCTTGTTCTCATCTAATCTTATAATTCGAGATGTCCTGCATTGGAGACTCTGTTTATTGATGTAAGACCAGCTTTGCTGTGTGATATCTTTGTTGGCTGAAGGTATATTTAGGAGGCAGAATCTAGCGATCCCCAGTCATTAACATTTCAGTCTTTTCTCAAGTTTTTCAAAGGACATTCAATGGGATTTAGATTTAAAGTCCATAGTAATACTTTTGTTTTAATTTTGTTTGGGATTTGGTTTCCTTTGGGGACCATACCTCTTGGTGCTCAAAGACTACACCAGCTCTATGGCAGTGACTTTTGATGGTGCGAGAAAGAAATCAAACCTGGGCCTTCTGCAGGCAAAGCTGGCAGCAAGTACTTGGAGCCATCTCACCAACAATTTCGCCACTAATACTTATTAACCCTTGCTTCTCTCCTTACCATTTCTCTTCATTCTTCTGATTCCCCTAAATTTCCCCAACCTTCCTCTCCCTGTATCTCTTGTCTTTTTTTTTTTTTTCTTTTTTCTTTTTTCTTTTCTCAGTACTGGGTACTTCTTTGTTTTGTTTTTATTTTTCCCATTTTGAGAGCCCACCTGTCAGTATTCAGGTCTTAATATTAGCTCTGCACTCAGGGATCACTCCTTGGCAGTACTCCTGGGGTTTTATGGGGTGCTGGGGATTGAAACCAGATTGTGTACCTTGTACACAGACAGTCTCCTACCTGCTGCTGTATTTTGCTCTTGCATAGTACTGAACAATTTTCAGATCCAGTGAGACTTCGTTTTTTGTCAACAGGAGCTGCCCTATGGTGAAAGCAGGAAAGAAAGGAATGGAGAATGAGGGGCTTTACTGCAGGGAGGGAGGTGGGGTTACAGGAGGTTGGATGCCCCACTGAGGCAGAGTGGGGTAGCTGGGTCAGTTCTGTGCATGTAGAGGAGTCAGAAGTCCAACTTTTCTGTGTTGATGGGGAAGGACTCTTTTCCCTCCTTCTTCCTGTCTCACTTTTCTCTCTCTGCTCATCATTCTCTCTTATACAGCTGATTATTCTTGTGCCCTTTTTTGCTGATCTGTACTAATTAATCTTTTTTTTTTATTAGGTGGAAAAAATGGCACAGGCAGAGAAAACTGAAGTTTCCTTGTGTCTGAAATGAGGACTCACATAAACAGAAAGGCCCTTTGGGGGTTCACCATGAGGGGCGCTTGTCCTGGCACCTTTTCCCGGTGGGGATGGTGATTACTGACACTCCAAACAGCTTTTGTTTTTTGTTTCTAGACCTGAGAACTGGAGAGGAAGGAGGGTCTGAGGTGGAGAGGAGTGTTATGAGTCTGTGTGATTGAGTATAAAAGTGTAAACATGGTATGCTGGAAAGACCAGCCTCACCTGGACCAAGTGCCCCATTGTCCCTTGTCATTGCTATGTCAGATTACCTCTCTGAGCCCCAGATAGAGTACCTGGACAAGGCTAGAGAGGGCAGGGAGTAGGGAGAGGACAGGAGGACTGAACAGGGAAGAAGCTGAGGCAAGGGGACAAAGAACAGGGGAGAAGTTGCCAGGGGCAGAGAAGGGGAGAGGCTGGGGAACAGAGCAGGGGAGGGGCTAAGGGGATATGGATTCAGGGAGAGGCTGGGGGGACAGATAAGGGGAGACACTGGGGGTACAAAATAGAGGAGAGGTTGGGAGGGCAGGTAGTGGGAGAAGGGAGCTTGAAACTAGAGGGCCTGGCTAGGGACGGGGCAAATATCTGCTGCTGAAGGGAAAGGGGACCCTGAGTCACCCTATAAATGAGCAGAGAGCGGAAGAACTTCAGGTTCTGGACAGGTTCATTCATCAAAATCTCCATCAGTCAGGGATACCCCAGTTCTCCCCAGTCCTACTGTGCCCAGCGCTCTCTCTCACAGATGTAGGATGTGTCCTACGTTCCCTATCCCAAAGGCCCCTGTCTGTCAGCTGCCAGCCCTGGAGCACATAACTCAAGACCTGCTGGATCCCACTGATTGGGGCTGGGTTTAGTTCAGTGATTTCGGACTAGGGTGATGACTCAAAGCATGTACTTTGCATACAGGAGATCCACATTTGATCCCCAGTAACACATGACCCCCTGATACCACAAGGAATGATTCTCAAGCACTTATTTGGGAGTATTCTCTGAACACGGTCAGATAGCTTCCCCCCAAATAAACTAAACTAAGATAGAGCAATGTGATCTGTGTACTGGTACTGTCCCACAGAAAGTCCCTCTCAATTATTGGTTATTATTGCTACTTATCTGGCTGGCTTTCAGTTGCTGGTCCATGCCTGGTGCTCTCTGTTGGCGTAAAGAGGTTGAAAACCACCAGTTTAGATACCCAAGGAGAGATCGGGTAGTGTCAGCTTTGGTGGTTTGGCCAAGCTCAGAGACCTGTTTAACAGCTTGCTGTGGGCAGCATAGTCCCTCCCTAACCCCCCCAATAATAGTCACCTGGGTTACTGTCCCTAACCCAGAAGGCCTTACAAAGGTGTAGCAGGGTGATAAAACAAAAGGCCACAAGACCATCCTTGCATGACCCTATACCCCTCTCCTGAATGTCCCTGTAACCCATCCCAGGCTGTCATCTGTCAGTTCCCTTGGCTTCCTTGAGCTCAGTCTTCTCCCATTTCTTGCTTAGAGGCCCCACAGCCCTCATCCAACACAACCATGAGGAGCTCCTAGAGTGTAATGAAACCACCCCATTTCACAGCCATCACACACCCACCTCAACCCAGTTCATGTCATGCATGTGAGGAAAGATACTCAAGGAGGGCAGAGACCATGACCATAACCCACACTGATAATCCTCAAAAGAGGAGCAGGGAGAAGAGATCTCAGATGCCTCTGCATTGAGAATGTTTTTCTTTTCTTTCTTTTTTTGCAGAGGGGAGGGGTGTCACACATGGCAGCGCTCAGGGGTTACTTTACTCCTGGCTCTACGCTCAGAAATCATTCCTGGCAGGGTCGGGGGACCATGTGGGATGCTGGGATTCGAACCACCATCCTTCTGCACGCAAGGCAAACGCCTTACCTCCATGCTATCTCTCCAGTCCCTGAGAGTGTTTTTCTTTGCAGCAATAGAACCCTGAAATACAGATAGAGGGTACATTTTGAGCATATAAACATATGCTCAAAAGGGGAATTCTGAAATCCTGTGCCTTCAATAGGAGGGTCAATGGGTGAATTTCTGTGAATGGGAGGCACTTGGGGTTCATATTTCAGCAACAACAAAACACTTTCGGGGGGCTTTGGGATCACAACTGACAGATCTTGGGGCTTACTTCTGGCTCTATGTTCAGGGACCACTCTTGGCAGGGCTCAGGGGAGCATATGCAGTGTTGGGAATGGAAGTAGGATTGACTGCTTATAAGGCAGTACTTAACCCTTAACTTTAACCCTGTACTATCTCAATGGCCCCTAAAGCTTTTCTGTTCATGGGATCATTCAGTGAAACAGTGCCAAGGTGGGGGCATTGCCCATCTCTGTGGGTATAGCACACACACAGAAAATCTGGGCTCTTGCCCCCCATGGCCACAGGTGGGGGTCTTGGAGCAGCTGGACAATGGAGACCCAGAGAGATTATAAACTGCTGTGTAGACTGTTGACTCTGTGTGAGTTTAGCCTTGGGCAGGCCCCTGATTCCTGGCTTGGATATGTGACCTCCACTTCGGCCTCCAGAACTCTGCTTTCTCCTCTGCACCTCTAGGCAGCTCCTCACTCAGGATTATTGTGGGGACCAGGACAGATTCACTGATATAGCTGTTTATGCTTAGCTGTGAAGTCAGAGGGGTTCAGGTGCACTGACAGCTCATTGGCTGATAAAACAGTCGGAGAGGAGTGGGTGGGCTAGCCCACGAAGGGATGAGGTGCTTTTAGCCCATGGCCTGCTTAAGCAGACTGGGAGCTTAGGAACTAAGTAATTGCTTGACATTTCCAGGACGGGTGTTCTCAGATGAGAAGAAAAGGCAGGTTTGAGTCAGATAGGCGGATTTGGAACGCAGAAGGTGGGCCAATAGCAGACTGGAACATTATTCCTGTGTGGGAGCTCATGATGTGGGCTTTCCTTTAAAGCAAGCATTTAGCGAGGTGATAAACTGGAGTGTTCCCTCCACTCCTCTCTCCCCTGAACCCCAGAAGAACAATTATCTTGGAAAGAAGATGGAAATAACTTATGGAAGCGGATTCTAAAGCCAGAGAGTGGGCAGCCCCACTGTTGGAGCCATGTTAGCTAGGAAGGACTCAGAGAGCCCGAGATTGTCTAGGTCAATGGTAGCAAAGGGAAACCCAGGTCTCTCTTCTGCTCCCCAGTACCTCTGGCTTGGTCTGTCCCACCATAGGGATGGAGCTGGGGCTGTGTTTCCTGATCCCCTAATCTAACTCCATGTTCTGTGCCCAGCTCCAGAGTATATTGCCTGTGAAAAGGGCCACAGAGCAGGCACTTGGATGGAGAACTGGGTTTGGGAGTTTCTTCAAAGCTGCACACTCAGGAGACATCTGCCTTAGCCTTAAAGTCTCTGTCTCCAGCTGAGAATGGGGTGCTGCAGCTCTGTCATACTCACACTCACTTCCAGCGTAGCAAATGTAAGAGCAGTTTCACTGACTAATGAATCTGAGTGACAGAAAAGACAGGCCCCCTGGTCCCTCATTTCCTATGCACCTTCACACTCTCCCCACCCTCTCACATATCTCAGACAGATTTTCTTTGCAAGGCTGAGCACAGTGACTGCCCAATCCTACTCCACCACCCATTCAGAGATTATCAGACTGCTCTCGAATGGAAATTTTCCAGGAAGGACCCAGCCAAATGAGTTGCATGTCCATAGTGGATGGGGTGAGGGGTGGTTCTCTGGTGGGTGGTATTTTTTAACTTCACTGGGGAATAGAGGTGAGGCAGAGGGACATTTCCTTAATGGACTGAGAAACTGCACATTCAAAGA
This sequence comes from Suncus etruscus, assembly GCF_024139225.1. NCBI lineage: Eukaryota > Metazoa > Chordata > Mammalia > Eulipotyphla > Soricidae > Suncus > Suncus etruscus. The sequence goes on along the minus strand of NC_064848.1, from coordinate 9,069,049 downwards.
GAAGGTGATGAGCAGATGGGACAGGCTTTGCTTAAATTATACACTGGCATGTACCACTGGTGGCTCTCATTTGAATCTGACTTATTTTACACAAATCACCCTCATTCACATGTTGAAGGCCACTGAGAGTCAGATGTTCATCCATGTATAAGTGCTTCATACCCACTATAAAGGAAAGGACTGCTCTGGACCACAGCTGCACCATGACTTCTGGCTGTCCACAGCTGCACCATGGTGTCTGACCATCTGCAGAATCACCGTGATGTACAGTTGCTGATCTGAGCCCAATCTGGTCATTCTAGGACCTTGGAGTGATTGAATTGTGGAGGAAGGATTCATCTGTACATGCTGAGTGTCCATGTTGAATTTTGTTAGAAACAAATATTCGACAACTTTGGGACACAGACATGACAGGCCTTCACACAGAGAACACACATGACTGAGGAAAGAAGAGGAAACACGCTTTCCCAGCACATCACTTGGAATCTGCTTCTGACACGTGGAGTGGCTGACTAATGAAGTTCCACGCTAGGGGCTGTATCCCACCCCCAAAGCTTTGAGGAGTGTACGGGGAGACCTGTTCCATGGCTCTCTTTTGTGGCTACTCATTTCATAGGCGACAACACAGCAACTTTTTTTCTTTTGATCATGTTTTTTTTTTTTTTTTTTTTTTTTTTTTTTACCACTTTTCCAAGGATGTTTGTCATGGAATCACCTTCGGGAAGCAGAGTAAATGCCATTCCCTGTGTCTAAGGGCAAGAGTTCTGTGCTGTCCAATACAATAAAGAGAAGGTTCTTTCTAGGCAAAAGTTGGCAGGTTTGGTTGCAACCCCATTATCAGAGTTTGGGTAGTTTCCTGAGCTTGGGGTTCTTTAGCTGTGATAAAAATCCATTGTGTTTGCAGAATTTTCTTGGTTTGCTTTACTCCAAGAGATGTTTTAACCCCAAGGTTACAGGTTGGGGGCCAGGGAAATAACATAGACAAATAAACATGGATATCCCTGCAGTTGGCCATATCAGGAGCCATAAGGTTCTCCGTCTCTGACCTTGCAAGCAGGAATGTACTGTGCTTTGTGTGTGTGTGTGTGTGTGTGTGTGTGTGTGTGTGTGTGTGTGTGTGGTTTTTGGGTCACACCTGGAAGTGTTCCATATGGGACGCCGGGATTCGAACCGATGACCTCCTGCATGAAAGGCAAACACCTTACCTCCATGCTATCTCTCCGGCCCCTGTACTGTGCTTTTTATTTCTGCAGTTCCTTTTATTCTTGTTATTTAAAAAATTATTTTTATGTTTGGTTTTTGATGGTGCTCAGGGCTTACTCCTGGCTCTTTACTCAGGGATCACTGTTGCAAATCAGCCCCTGATGAGGTTGACTGATGGAGGGATGGAGGATGAGGCCTTTCTCTTCCAGCTCGGACCACGCTTCTGTTACCCTGTTCAGTCAGCGGTTCTGAGGTGAATGTGGCAGGAAGAAAGTCAACAGGCAGTCAAGCTTCGGAAGAAAACAGCTCTTTATTCCGTGAAGAGGCCGAAGCCTAAAGGCCTAAGAATAGGCCCCAGGAAAAAAAGCTCCTCACCTTCCACAGACCTTTACTTTTATGCCCCAGAATCAGGTACCATCCAATGGTGGGATCAGATACCACCCAATGGTGGGAGCAGAATCAGGTATCATCCTAGGGTGGGAGCAGAATGCCAAGTCACACTCTAGGGCAATCACCCATCAGGGTAGGGTCAGTAACATAATAATCCCATAAAAATGTTTACATACACAACTGATCACTCCTGGTGGGTTGGTCATATGTGGTTCCTGGGATCCAACCTCAGTTAGCCAAATGCACAGCAAATGTCCACTCACTGTTCACTCTGGCCACTATGATTAGCGATCTTCCCCACTCCCCTGTGATACCAGTGATCCAGCCCACAGCCTCACATAAGAGGCTCATTCTTTACTTCTGAGTGCCATCCCTGTCCCTTTTCTGTTCTTAAAAAAGCAGACTCAAGGGCTGGGTGGTCTGTATGGAGGTCTGCGGCCAGGTTTTTTTCTGATCACCATCCTCAAGGTCACATTGTGATCCATGAGGACTGGTCTCCACTCAGTACATGGAAAATAGCAGGAAAGGGGAAAAAAGCAGAAAGGAATATTGGCAAAGGTCCTGCCTCCCAGCTCCCCTAGATTTCTGGCACATAACCATTGACCATTACTGAGTCATGTAGCCTGACTCAGCTGCACAGTAGGTAAGGCGAGACCTTTGAGTGAGTGCTTGCTAAGCTTTCCCAGGCAGAGCATTGTTAATAAGGAAGAAGGGAGAACTCACATGTTGAGTTCTTAGTTTTTAGTTAGCTGCAAGGGACAGGGTGCAGGGCCAACGAGATAGTAACAGTGGTTAGGGCATTTTCTTCCAAGTGTCCAGTCTGGCTTCTATCCCCAATGTCTCAGATGGTCCCCTGAACATTGTCAGGAGTAATTACTGAGTGCAGAGAGAAGAAAATGCTTTGAGTATTGCTGGGTATGGCCCTTAAAAAACAAACAGCAAATCAAACTAAAACAAAAGACCCAACAAAAACCAAATGGGACAGGATGTAATCCCTAGCATTCCCCCCAGCGTAGGCCAAGTACAGAGAGGTAAGGAGTTAGGGTTGAGAAGGGATTCTAGATAAAATGTTCTTCCTGCCAGAATTCTGAATAGAAGAATGGAGCTGGACAGTGGTTGCTTGCACAGTTATCTTGGGAGCTTTGAGAGGAGACAGCAGCATTCAAGGGTGTCCGAGAGGGTTTGCTGGGGTCAGGCTGCCTGATTTGAGTCTGGAAAGATTCAAAGATGTTCATCCAACAAAAGCCTGTGTTTTCTGGGGTCGCCAGAGAAAATACCAATGAAGCCCAGTTCAATTTTAATGATAGACTAACAGCAACTCCTTCTTTATAAGCATAACTCCCATCTGACTTGGAAGGTGGGTGTGGAGGAAAGGTTATTTGCGGTTGATCTGAAACAGATTTGAATTAGAGTTCCAGTTTCTGTTTGTGACTCCTGGTTAGACATGGGGAGAGGTTCCAGACCCACCGGAAACAAAACCAGTGTGGTCAGCACAGCTGGTTGCAGCACTCCCCCCAACCCCAACAAGCCCCTGACAGGAAGGGAACTGAGGGTAGGTAAGGAGCAAGTGCCCTCCAGGAAGGGCAGAGACTGGAGTCTGGCAGGTGACTGTCCACTTTCTGGGAATGCAGAGCCTCAATTAGTCCACAGATATTGGAACAAGCAGATTGAGACTGAATCCTTTCAACCCCACCTCTTCCAGGAGCCTGCAGCTGGTTCTCTTCCCATTTCACAGAGGAGGAAACTTCAAGGGTGAGCCACAGCCAGGAAGTGGTGGAGCAGGGATTCCAGCGGGAGCCAAGGCAGCTGCCCACAGCAGGCAGGAATTTTCCTTGCTGCCCTCGCCTTGTCCCTCCCGCATCCCATCTTCCTGCCATCCTCCCAGTGGCAGGGTGGGCAGCTTGAAGCTGCCGGAGCAGAGCAGGAAGCGGGTGTTGCCTGTCTGTTCTGGCTGCTTCCGCCTGACTCTCACAAAAAAGCTGGCTCAGAAATCTTTACAGTGGCAGATCCTAGGGCATAGAGGAGGGGCTTCCCCTTGACTCTCTTGGGGCCCCTAGAGAGAAGGGGGCGGAATCTGAATGGAAAGAAATGATCAGTAGCTTCCCAAATACATGCCTGAAGTTAGAGTGCTAGTACAGCAGGTTGGGTGCTTGCCTCACTCCACCTACCTAGCAATCCCAACAGCAAGGAGTCATTCCTGAGCTCGAGCCAAAAGTGAGCCCTAAGGATCACTGGGTATGGCTGCCAAACATCAAACAAATAACAATAATAACAACAACAAAATCCCAAACAAAACAGACATTCTGGGGACTGGGGTGCAAGTAAGAGTCTCAATAAATAAGATCCATGTCCTGTTGAGGGCCTAATACCCCTTTCCCAGTGAGTGAAGTGGCTCCCCAGAAAAGTATGGCGGTGCCTACTCACACTGCATTGGGCCTTGAACAACTGTGGGGATCCGTGCTCCAGCCCCCTCCATTGTCCAGAGTACACAGGGAAAGCAGAGGAGACTTTGCCAACTGACACAGGCTCCTGAGAGGCATTGAGGACTTTCCCAGCAGGCACAGGGCAAGGGGTACAGGCCCAGGGCTCAGCCTGTCCAGACTCTCAGGAAGACAGATGCACCGAGGCAGGGCCCTGCCTCTGCCCCTGCCAGCTCTACTGCTGCCCCACCTCCACTCTTGATTTGGCACCGGCCTTTGGCAAGCAGGACCCATCAAGGGTCAAGGGGCTCCGCTGAGTGTTCCTGGTTCCAGGAGGGGTCCCATTCATCCCTACTCCAGGGCACCCCCCCAACCTACCAGCTCCTCTTCGAGGCTGGCTCCAGTGGCCTATTGTTGTCCGAGAAATGTTTAGGAATCAGCCATTTAATGAGAACAAAAGGAATTAATTGGTGGTTTAGGCCTAATGAGACCGCTGTGCAAATTAACAGTCCTCATCAGCAGAAACAAACAGAGCCCTTAAATGAATTGCCGAAGAACATTAAACTGAGTAAGCTTTTGCCGGATGATAAATAGCAGGTCAGAGGCGCCCATCTGGCCCTTCCAGCAGTCTCCAACTGGGAGGAGAGGTTGGGGAGGGGCCCAGCTGGGCCCAGAGCCCAGACACTCAGTCACACACACAGACACACACACAGACACACACACACACACACACACTCACGTGCACGGACACACAAACACACATGTGTACACTCACATTTACACACATTCACACATACTAACATCCATATACTCATACAACACTCACATACACACATATCTATTTACACACACATATACTCACTTATACAAACACACATGCCCATGAACTCATACTCACTGGGCCACACTTAAAGTCACACCTGCGTATGTCCACAGGCCTATAAGCATGTGTGTATACATAGACACATAAATGATCACACATTGTTGGCATTCACATGCATGGATCTGCATGTTTTTATGCACACATACACACAAAGGTGTGTGTTTATATACCTGGGCAGGAGATATAGGCTCTACCAGAATATTTGTCTCTGAGAAGATAGCAGGTGCTCTGGATTTGAGGCCTTCTGCCTGATCCACATATGTCCTAAGGTCAGAGTGAGCAGCAAGGGATGTGCTGAAGCTTCCAGTAGCCCACCTCATCCCACAGGCTAGGTGCAGGACAGAGAGAGGCCTTGTCACTCCCCACTTCAGAGTAGTCCTCTATGAGAGGGTACTGGGGTCTCTGAGCCCATACCTTCCATCTTCCCCCACTCACAGGATGAACTTATGAGTTCACTGGCCTCTCAGCAGTTCTTAGGTACAGGATATGAGCAATTTTATTTCTCTGTCTTTTGTGTTCTTGTGTTTGTTTTTTTGCTTTTTTTTTTTTTTTTTGGTGGCCTCCTCAGAGATGTGGGACTCCTAGAGATACATTGGCAGTGCTTGTGAGAACATGCAGTCCTGAGGATCAAAACTGGGGGACCCGTATAGGCCAGACATGTGTTCTGGCTCCTTGATCTGTAGCTCTAGCCTGTCCCCTACATTCCTTGCTTCTGTTCCTTGGTGCCTTCCACCCTAGAGGAGTTTAGTCACCTTAATGCGATGGGGAAATAAAATATGATCGTCAAACACATCTGATCACAGCCTCTGTGAAGGTTCTAGAGAACATTGGTCAAAGGCCCAGTCAAAGGCCCAGTGGTGCCTTCCATGTCAGATGGTGTCAGTTGAGTCTACAACATCTCATGGCCTATGCTGGGGTATAGATCTCTTGTTGCTGCCTAGAGCCTTGTAGGGAGGCCCTGTTCTTGGACACACTAGATAGAGAAGCTCTGGGTTGCCAGCTGCCCAGCTGGTCCTAAGGTAGATGTCTCCACACTGAGAAAAGTGAAGATGGTACAGAACTTGGGGAACTATGGAGGAGAGGGGTTCTTAGTAGATCAAGCCCACAGTCAGCAGTGATCAGATGATTTACTCATTGACTTGTTTCTTCCTCTGACAAGGTTTCTCAGGTTTTGTCCCTGTATGGGACAGACACAGCTTCACAAGAAAATAATTCCACTTTCCCAGGTATTGGGAGAGAGGAGCTCAGAAATAAGCACTAAGTGTCAGGAGGTAGTTGGTTTAGGTCAGAGGTCAGAGGTATCATGAAGGGACTAAGCTGGGTCCAGGGGATGGTCTCAGGGGTGTTTTTTCTCTCCTGAAGAAAAATAAATTCTGCCTCATAGACAATGAAGACAGGTGAATCCTGAGGCCCCAAGGTTGGTGTGTGGCCAGAACCAAGAGGAAAAGAAGATGCAAGATAAGTGTGTACCAGGATAGCCCCACTGCAGAGTTGCAATCAGCCTATGGTTTCCAGTAAAAGCAATGGGAGAAAAATTGAAAAACAAATAAACAAAACACAACCATGAGTGGTCCATGTTTGTGTAAATGACGGAGTGCCTCCATGGGCTGCTCCAGATCAGGAAAGCACGATCTGGGGAGATAGAGAGGAGACAGACAGACCCTGGCATTCCCTCTCCTCTTTTAGAGTATTGAACAGTCAGAGAAGAGCCCAGATTAACTGCAGAGAAAATGGGGACTGGTGGTGGTCAGTGCAGGGGGGTGGGCTGTCGAGCAGCATCAGGAGGAGGCCTGGTCAGGCTCGGCTGAATTTCCTGGGACACTGCAGCCTGAGCTGGACTTGCATTCATGCCATTCATGTCTATTGACCATATGCCATTTCTCACTCCTGCTCAGAGATTCTCTCCTGGGTCACAAGTCTATTTTTGACTGGAAACTGAGAGGTACAGAGGGAATTGGAGCCTTCTTGTCACCATCCATAAGCCCCAACTCTGTTTCTTATTCCTAAGGAGGAGATTTGAAACTGAGGGTCTTCTTAGGGTGACAGGACCAAAATTACAGGGGTCTCTGTATATCTTGCTTTTATGGATCGCCTTTCTCCTGGAGGAGGAGGGAGGTTGGTGGCATTGGTGATGGAAGGTTGCACTGGTGAAGGGCATGTAATTTTTATGACTGAAACTCAACTACAAATATGTTTGTAATCATGGCGCTTAAATAAAGATATTTCAAAGAGGCATTAGAGATATTTGAGATAAGAAAACTTAGGTTTTGATTGATTTTCTTCTGTTTTGCTTGGCTTTGGTTTGGAGGCCACACCTGGTGGTGCTGAACAATGAGGTCAATCTGGAGGTGGTTGGGGAAATAGTGGGGTACTAGGGATAGAATCCAGGGCTCCCACATACACAGCACACTCTCTTGCCCTCCTCTTGATATTAAGAGGAATGATACCATTTCTGGGTACTTCTCCCCATGTACATCATGGGTTCCTTGAAACCATGCCCCTGTGTTTAACAGAAACTAGGCTATCTCATGTTCTCCAAATCCTGCCCCCCCACCTCTGCAGACTCTAGGACCTCCCTATTCCCCCCTCTCAAACGCCCAGAGATGGCCCACTCTGCAAAAGAGATGCTCTCAGGACACTTTACTCTAGGGCCCCCGCCACTGAGCCGGGAAAGCAGCTGGACAAATAAATGGCTGCTATGAACATGGGTCTAGTACAGGGACAAGAGATTGCTTGTCTGCTTTCCTGGAACCAGAGCTTAAATTCGTTCGGCTGATAAACGGTTTGGCCTCCGCGATTAAGGCCACCGCCATAATTCACTGTGCCAAAGAGGCCCTGGGAACAGCATCTCCCTGGGGTTGTTTTTCTCCAGGCAGCAGAAAGCCAGGCAGCAGAGATGGAGATGCAGGTGGCCCGGCTTCCCTGCAGTGCAGCAGGGGGTTGGAGGAGTGGGGAGGAGGGGAGAGGCAGTGGCTGTGGGGATTTTTCCAGAGGCACGCCCAAGGCACCCTAGACTGGGTGAGTTCTTTTCCTGTCTCCGATACCCCAGAAAGCAAGGCATATCTATGCTCTGATCTGTGCGAGAGAAACACTATCGCCAAACCCTGCACTAGGCAGAGGGAAAGGGGATGAGAGCTGCTCCCCCTTCTTGCCCCTTCTCAAGCACAGGTGACCTTCATGGGACCCTAGTAGATCTGGACCTCTGAGTGAGGCTGCCTGTCTCACCAACTGCCTTCCTCTTCCTCCAGGAAGCCCATTAAAAAGCTCCTCCAATTAGAACTCCTTTATTTATTTTCTCTCTGTCTCTCTCTCTCTGTCTCTTTGTCTCTGTCTCCATCTGTCTGGCTGTCTGTCTCTCCATCTGCCCTGTAGGAATCTATGTTGCCCCCCCTCCGGGGCAATATACCCACCCCTCTCCTCGTCAAAACGTATGCCTGTGATTCTGCCATGGCATAGGAACCCCAAAGATAAGGGAGCCCAGCTGAGTCCTTTTTTCCTTGCATGGAGGCTTAGCATGATGCTGTGTACACTGGCAGGGCCTCCCTGTTTGTGAGATGAAGTGAATTATTTTTAGCTGGGACCTGCCTTGGTCTAGTTAGGTAGTCTAAGAGCACACACCTCTATTCTAATTCAAAACCTTTGCTTAGAGGCAGACACAACACCCCCATTTCTAATTAGACAAAGCCTTGACCTTGACTCATGTCCCCTCTTGGCCTGGGAGAAACTCGGGACACAGGGTTTGGCAAATGCCTGAGTCTAGGAATCCATAAATATTGATTCATTGTTTGCAGAGTAATTTAAATGTCAGTTATAAGCCCAAGGCAGATAAAGATCTGTATCAACAATAAAACTGGATACAAGCCACCAAGCCCTGGGGAAGCAGCTTTGGGTTAAGACGGAAATGGAATGCACAGGCCTTGGGGAGGGAGGGCATTAGTGGGGAGACAGATCAATGCTCCCTGAGTCTCGGCTTCCAGCAGGCTGAGACCCGGCTGTGCTCACTCATTACCATGTCTGTTGCTGTGGGTGGTGGCTATCCCCTTCCATTCATCCATCATCCATCCCTCGAAGCTGGCCAGCCAGACATCTACAAGGGAATTCTGCTCCTTTTTTTCCAAAGGGAAAAAGAGGTGCACACACACACACACACACACACACACACACACACACACACACACACACACACACACCCCACACACACACAGATGCAGACTTTCCTGAAGAAGAAGAAGCACAGGGCAGCAGAGAAACAGGAATGAACCCACCATAGCAGGACCAGCAGATATGAAGGAGCAGTAGGCTATTTCCTGGGCAGAATCAAACTGAAATGGACCCTGACTCCCACAGCAGTTAAACCTAGTGGGTGAAACTCGAATTTAGAACTTGAATTGTTTTTTTTTAATTGTTTGTTTGTTGGTTTTGGTTTTTGGGTCACACCCAGCAGTGCTCAGGGGTTACTCCTGGTTCTATGCTCAGAAATTGCTCCTGGCAGGCTCAGGGGACCATATGGGATGCCAGGATTTGAGCTACTGACCTTCTGCATGCAAGGCAAACACCTTACCTCCATGCTATCTCTCAGGTCCCTTGAATTGTTTTTTAATAAATAAATTAATTTTTTTATTTTTGAGCCACACAGGCAGTGCTCAGGGGTTATGTCTGGCTCAGTGCTCAGGTTATGCCTGCGGTGTTCAGGAGACCATATGGGATGCTGGGGATCGAATCCAGTGAGGCAAATGCCCTATCTGCTGTACTATTGCTCTGGTTCCAAATTCTTTAATTGAGTCACAGTTACAAAGTTGTTCATGATTAAGTTTCAGTCAGACAGTGTCCAACACTCATCCCTTCACCAGTGCACACTTTCCACCACCAGTATCAGGACTTGGATTACAATGGTCAGACGTGAGACCCAGAGGCACAATTACAAGTGGTTTCATAATTTGAGACTACTTAAGAAACTCGTTTTTGTGTCTTAGTCTCCTCTGTGAATAAGATCTGCCCCTAGAGAGAGGATGCCTGTCTCTTGGTTTGTGAAGACACAACCCACCTTTGTAAGTGACAAGTGCTTCTTCTCTCACTCTGAGATGATCTCCCGAAGCCCCCTGTCCCCTGCAGAGATGAGCAGATAGACCCTTACTCTGTCTTGGTTTCTCCATCTGTGCAGTGGGGAGGGGATGCTTGGAAGAGCTTCCCTATTGCCTTTCCCACTCAAAACCCCTCTGTGGTTGGCCTCTCCAGGGCCTGGCTCCCTCCTTTGCAGAAGGTGCCCCGTTCTGTTTTTGATTGCATGCAGCCTGTAGCTGCAGTTCAAAGCCAGCAAATGAATTGCTTCCCTCCTCTCAACTGACACCAGAAAGCAGCCGCCTGACAGCTCCCGGGGCGGGGATCGATGGGACAATGTCTGGTTTGGAAATGAACTGGAGGACGGTTTGGGGACGCTGAATGGGGCCGGCTATTATTCTGGGTCAGGAGCTGCTGCATGGCCCCCACGCCTCGCACTGTTTCCTGTTATAGTCATAGCAGTCCCTGAAGACAGTGAATCCATCCCTGCCCAGCAGTGTCCCCATCAAGATTTCTTTTCGTATTTGGGGGGTGGTTTGTTTTGGGGCCAACACCCAGTGATACTCAGGGTTTACTCATGGCTCTGTGCTCAGGCATCACTCTTGAAGGACTCGATGAACCATATGGAGTACTGGGGTTCAAATCACAGACCTTACCTGCTATATTATTCTCCAGCCAACCCCTTCCCCCTTTCCCATCCATGGTTTTTTTTTTTTTTTTTTTTTTTTTTGTTTGTTTGTGGGCCACACCTGGTGACGCTCAGGGGTTACTCCTGGCTATGCGCTCAGAAATCGCTCCTGGCTTGGGAAGCCAGGGATCGAACCGTGGTCCATCCTAGATCAGCAGCGTGCAAGGCAAATGTCCTACCACCGTGCCATCGCTCCGGCCCTTCATCCATGTTTTTTTAAGATTTCTTGTTAAACACCTACCAATCTTTAGACTCAGCTCCATTCACTCCTCCACCTCTATACTGCTCTGGAGTTAGAGACATGTTTAGTTTCTTGATAATGATCCACTGTGACAGTAATGACAGCCAGTCTTTACTTGAGCACAAAATGTGTTAAGGAGCTGTCATTGTGGTGGGGGAGACTTTACCTTGTTCTCTGACATTAAGAAGCAAAACCCCACAAAACAAACCTGAATTAACATCACCTTGTCTGTGAAGCCACCCACTCTGCCAGTGATATATCCTGTCCCCAATTCCTTCTGTAAGGTCCTCAATCCCAGGGGGAGAGAGCTGTTTTGCAGTTGGGTGATTGTCCAGAGGTGCAGGACTGTTGATTTGGCACGTAGCTAGCAAAGGTTTGCTTCATGAATATGCATTTCACACTGGAATTTTAATTCATGAGTCTCTCAATTGATTTTTTTCCAATGTGATTAAAATTTTGATTTTACTATGTAGATTGAGTTTACTCCAGTAGCTACCCTGTTCAAAAGTCAGTGGATATTACAGGGTTCTCAGTATACAAATCACTCTCAGTCTTCTCTTTCCCATGCCACTCCTTTCTGAGGACAATCTTGTTAATTCTTTGCTCTGTATTTTCAAATAATATTATTCTCTTGTAGTTTATGGATTTTTTTTTTAGTTCAAAATATTAGCTATTGCCTTTGTATGCTAGAATTTAGCTTTCTTTTCTCTTTCTTTTACAGTACTTAGGGATCAAATCCAGGAATTCATGCATGCTAGGCAAGACCTCTATCACTGACCCACATTCCCAGAAACCCAGAATGTAGTCTTCTCTTCTTTAAAAAACATTTTAAAAAACTTTATTGAAATAATATGGTTTAGAAAGTTGTTCATAATTCATACAGTTGTTTCAGGCATTAATGTACCAACACCAATCCCAACACCGGTGTGACCTTCTCTCCACCATTGTCCCCAGTTTCCAATTCTCCCCATCCAGTCTGTCCTCTTGGGAGATACAAAATAATTTATTTTTACATTGCTGATTAAATCTAAATTTCAGGAACTTGAATGATAGCACAGTGGTAGGGCATTTGCCTTGCACACAGCTGACCTACGACGGACCTGAGTTCTATCCCCAGCATTCCATATGGTCTCTTCGAGCCTGCCAGGAACGATTACTGAGCACAGAGCCAGGAGTAACCCCTGAGCACTGCCAGGTGTGACCCTAAGTTCAGTAAAAGGAAAATTTGTGAAAATTGTTGTATTTTATAATGTTATTGTTAAAATCATTAGTATTTACTGATGTAAATGTTTGTTTTTAGTTGAACCTTCTGTGTTTTATTTTACGGAGCTTAGTAGACTTCTGTGCTACTTTCCCATCTAATTTACTGTGCTCCTACTAAGGTAGGAGTAAATTAAATAGGAAAGTAGCACAAACTGTAAACATTGTGAAAGCAGGAGGTGCTGTGTGGCCACATATGAGGGTGTACACTACAAGAGCTCCAGAACTGGTGAAACTGGAATGATTTTCAGCCCATCCCTTCCTGAGGAAGCCCAAATTTTATTTATTTATTTTGTTTTTTGGGGGGCACACTTGGTGGCACTCAGGGGCTACTCCTTGCTCTATGCTCAGAAATTGTCCCTGGCTCTGGGGATCACATGGGATGATGCCAGGGATAGAACCTGCATTCATCCTGGGTCAACTGCATGCAAGGCAAAGGCCCTACCACTTTGCTACCACTCTGGCCCCCAAACCCCAGATTTTATAGCTCAACGACTAATGTATCTCTGAGTTTCATTGGCTTGGCATTTCTTTCAAGATTAGTCATCTGTGAAGCTGGGCCATTTACATGACAGTGACTATGGGGTGTGGGTGTGGTTGCCAGGGCTTCTGGAAGTACTGGAATAGGTAGCGGGAGAGGCTTTCATTCCACTCTAAGAAGTCCCCAGTTTTCAGCCCAGATCAGTGTATCTGGGAGTTTTGTTGGCTTGGTGTCTCTTCTGAGATTAGTGGTGAAGCAGTGAAGTTGGTTTGTTTGTATGGTGGTGTATGGTGTATAGTGGTATGTTGTATGGTGGTGACTGTGAGGATAAGTGCAGCTGCTAGCACTTCAGCAGGGTGAGACTCGGTCCACCCCCATTCTGAAAGGGTCCCAGAGTTTTTATCCTAAAGTCTAGTGTACCCATGAGTTTCACTGGCATATCAATATTTTTGTTTATTTAGGCAATATTTGCTGAGTCATTAGTGTACTGTGACGATATATTTTTATGGTGTAACTTTAACTTTTGTCTGTAAGGAATAATTGTTTCATTCTGTGATATTATTGACAACTCACTTCAGTTTCTCCAGAAGAATAAGAGAACTTTTCTTGGTAGGGTCAAACACATTAGAGAGCAGTTCCATTTTTTTCCTCATGGGACCTCCATTAGGGTGCACACTCTCTGTTCTCCATAAAGACACCTTCCTGGACTTCTGTCCAGCCTCATCAGATTAATTTATTTAGGGGGTCTCTTCTATATGCTAATCCTCCCATTTATTGGTTTATTCCTTTCCTGGAGTTGTGAACAACTTCCCCCCAAATCAATAATTTCAGCCTCTTTCTATTCCTCTGCTTTTAAGAGCATGCAGTGCTCCAATTCCTGAGAATTTTGTAGGATCAGGTAGCGCATACATTGACTTGCTTCTTTGAGTTTCTCTTTATATGCATTGATAGAGAGAAAAGCTGAAATCTAAGTCATTGATCAGTTGTCCATCTGTGCCTCCTAAAGTCTTCTTGAAACCTTTCATTCTCGCCATTTGAAAAGAGTCTTTATCCTTTTAAAATCTATTTACTGTAATTTTAGTAAACTTTTGGAGAGGAGGCATAAACCCAATCGATTTTTAAGAACATTTAATGAGTGGAATTGATTCTCTAGGTCGTATGTTGTCTCTAAAGGAAGAAAATGTGTCTTAGCCTTCATTTAATATTCAAGAGCCAATAAAAAGGCTTTCCCCCCTTTCCAAGCACTTATTTTTGGCTACGTTTTTTTAGAAATCTATGCCCAGGATGGGGGAGCATTGGGGACCCAATTCTTTCTGGACAGATATCAGATGAAAACAAATGAATTGATGCTGTCACTTATTGCTGCATTAATGCTGAATTCTACACAACCACAAAACCTCTGTGGCCTATAAGAAGAGCTTCCTCATTCCAAGCCTGTGGGTATCTGCAGATTGACCATTGGCTCAGCTGTCCCCATCTGGGGTCTCTCACCCACTCAGGGGTTGGCTGGCTGCCAGCTCATTTAAAGTGGCTTCAAGTCCAGCTACCCAGGCCATTTGATGCCTTACTTCAGCTTTCCTCATGTATTCCGAGTCAGAAAATGCCCAGACTAGCTAAGCTTGGACCATTTCTCATGCCAGTGATAAAGGAACATGGTTTTGAGGCTCAGATTCAAAAGTGATGACCTATCACTTCTGCTCTAGTCTATCAGTCAAAGCCAATCACAACATCAGCTCACCCTGATCTACATATGGGACATTGTCTTAGTTTAGGGGTAAAGAGGACTTTAAAGTCACCTATGTGTATAAGTGTGGTTGTGAAGTGTGTGCGTGTGATTGGATGCATGCGTGTTAGTACATTTGAGTGTGTGACTGTGCATATGTATGTGAGTGTCAGCTGACAAGTTTGACCTTCCTTTGCCTGCTGATCCTGCAGACTGACCATCCCAAACACAAAGGGCATTCTTGGGATTAAAAAAAAAACCCAAAACCAAATCCAGGGGCTGGATAGAAAGCATGGAGTTCAAGTCTTTGCCTTGCATGCACCCAGATTTGATCCCCCAAGCATTGTTTCAGGAGTGACCCCCTAAGCACTGCTTGGTGGGGCTCCAAAACAGAATGCACACAAAATTCAAAGTGAACTTGATTAGTAGCACCCATCACCCCATAAGCTCTCCTCTAGGGGAGCATCAGCAGCCTTTGTTTGGTGGCCTCCATACTCCTGAACTATATTCTCTGCCACTCAGCCCTAACTCAGCTCCAAAGCTCTACAGGAAATGTGGGGTACTGGGTGTGTAGCTGATGGTCCCCCTAGTTAGGAGGAACTAGAACACAGAGCTCTCTCTCTTCCTCTTTCCTCCTTGAATTCTCACAGGGTTACTCAGTGCTTACCCCTATGGGGTGAATTTAGGGGTGAACATTTCAGGCTTGTGCAAACAATCTTTTCTCCAAGCCTCACTGCCCAATACTTCCCAAGTCAAACACCAAGACAGCTGCCTTGCTTTTAAACCAAGGTGGAAGCAGGTGTCTTTTAGTGATTGATTTTCACAAGTTTTCATATGTCTATATATATTCATATATATAGTCTAGCTTTGTTTTGGGGTGCTCAGGAGTTACTCCTTGATCTGCACTCCTGAAAATGCTTGGAGAACCATATGAGATGCTGGGGATCAAACTGAGTCAGTTGCATGCAAGGCAAAGGACCATCTGTTGGACTAATGCTCCAGACCTAACAATAGAATATTTTTTTTCCTTTTTATCCTTATCCCCCTTTTTATTTTTTCCTTGACCTGTCTTGTAGAAGATGGCATTAGTTTAATCCAACAATGAAGTGAAAGTGATCGGAGATTCTCTGCAGTGTGAACACTTTTGGGGCTGTTGCCTAACCTTCTCTGACTACTCTCAGAACTATCCCCCTGGCTCCTAGGATGTGAGATGACACCCAGTTTTCAACCCCTAACAAAGGTGTTTCTCCAACTTCTTCCTTCCTTAAACCTCTTCCTTTGATATGTAAAAGCCCACTGGATAGGTACTTTTGTCTCTCAATCTTCCCCCTCCTGATGGATGGGTATTGGTATAATAAAGAAGAGACAGTTTTGGTTTGGTGCTCAGAAATATCACTAGGCACAGACTGGTTCCATGGCTGTCTCCTGACTGGCTTGGCTTATTATTTCTTTGCTGTTACTCTGCTTCCTCAGACCCCTCTGCATGGCATTTAGAAACACGTTACCTGGGTTGAGCTCACAACTTGTGGATTTTTATGTCACACCATTGACATAAGAGGACTCTCAAGATTCCTTTTTTTTTTGGTTTTTCGGCCACACCTGTTTGATGCTCAGGGGTTACTCCTGGCTAAGCGCTCAGAAATTGCCCCTGGCTTGGGGGGACCATATGGGACTCCGGGGGATCGAACTGCGGTCCTTCCTTGGCTAGCACTTGCAAGGCAGACACCTTACCTCTAACGCCACCTCGCTGGCCCCATAAGAGCTCTGTTAATGAAACTAACACTCTGCATGCTTTATTAACAAACATTTAATTGGCCAAAAGATGAATCTCCCTTCTGCTGTATTTTGTGTGTATATAGTAAATCCTTTTATTTCCTAACATAAGGATTATTTCAGGCAAATGCAGCTTTGATTAAATTACTCTTTACCTGGAAAACTCAGCACCAAAAAAACCAACTTTATTTCTCTTTGTCTTCTATATGCCCTTGCAGTTTTAAACAGAAAAGAACATTTTGCATTTTGGACATCTCTAAAAGGCTTTGGGCATTTGTTAACTAATTCTTGTCTCAGAATTTACATCCAAAGTTTTGTCCAGGAAACAGCATTGGGCTATTAAGAAGACCTTCACCAGATAGATTTGCATCTCTTTCAGATCAGTTTGTTTTTTTTCCTAAAAACTATTTCTTAGTCAGATCTTAGGAAGTTAGTTATATGTATTAGCCTCTAAAACAAAACCTGTTCCCTCAGAAAATAGGAAAAACCAGCTCCTTGCAAATTCCCTTAATCAGTATTAACATCCAGGATTAGCCAGACAGGACCTGCTTTAAGATGTTAAAACTTATCTTCTTTTTTTAACTCTTGATTTTTACTTGAAATGTATCTACTCATCAGGAGCCATATGAATTGTTTTGTTTATCCGTTTACAAGAGAGTCATCTTGTAATTTAACATAGGAGAGCATTCTTTTTATGCCATAGAAAAAAACCGTGGCTAGCTAAATCCCTCATTTATAACCCCCCATTCTGCACATTAAATTTTAGAACTCTATTTCTCCCACATAGAATTGTGTGGTCTCTCATTTTCTTTATATGCCATTCGTGTGTCCACTTTCTTGAGAGAATCCAAAGAAGTTCTCTAATGCAATCGGACCACAGCTAGCCCGTGGTATTTTTATTTTACACTGGGGTGATTTTCTGATGAGGCAGATCCAACTGTGCCCGTTCTCTCCTCATCTCTCCCAGCCTCCCTCATCCCCAACTGCTGGATCCTGAGCAGACTCATGCCCCCTGTTCCCTGCTCCATGATCCACCTGAGTGTGCCCTGCAAAATATCTTTGTTTTGAACTCTCCAGATCCATGAAGGAAAGACCTGATGCCCAGTTTCTCCTGGAGAACAGTGGCAGCCCTGGGAAGGAGAAAGCATTCTCAGGAACCAGAGAGGGATGAGATCTGCAATGTAGCTATGAGACGACTAGGGAACTAAAACCCTGAAAACTATAGGACACCAGGAGCTCATCAGAGCCAGTGAGAGTTAAAGCCAGTATCTCCTCCCCTTAGGACTGAGATAAATCACTTTGAGTGCCTGTGTAGCTGAGGTGTCAGTGCATGGTAAAAATTCTATGCCTGGGGTTAAGTCACTTCTAGGAGGCACCCAGTTCTAAATCCTATGAACTTTCCTTCCAAGACACAAAGGGTTCACTTTTGTTATGGTGGCTCAAGGCAACCCCAACCAGGGTTCGGTCATCACTCCAAGGTTCCAGATACTGGGAAATGTGATTCCTGCTGATGTCCAGGCCTCACATATACTAACACTCCATAGCTATATAAGCAGGCAAGGGATGCCCCATGTTACATTCTCACTATCACTGTCCTATTTGCTGAGCAGGGAAATTGAACCTAGAACTTTTCTAGATAGTGGGTCTTGGATCCTTGTGGGATTTCCAAGAGTGAAACTATGGGTATGGACACCAGAAACAAATAGGAGGGAAAATCCTTCACACAGTTCCAGAAACTGTGTCTTGAGTCCTGATCTATGGTTATGACAAAGCAACAATCCAGAACTTTGGACATTCCAACTAGGGATGAGGGGCAATCTAAAGAACCTTCTGGAATAGGGCATTGAAACTTACACCTTGAAGGGAATAGATTTCCCTGATGGAGAGAGAATTACAGGCAGACAACAGGGGCTTTGGTGGAGTGAAAGGGCTATGGAAAAGATTCTGGAGGACAGGCAGGGTGTGGCCACCTTGGATTCATCATTATTCTGAGTAAGAACATGGTGTAAAAAGAAGAGTAGTGGGAGAATGACTAGAAAACTAGATTGAGGGGCCAGAGAGATAGCATGGAGGCAAGGTATTTGCCTTGCATGCAGAAGGGTAGTGGTTCTAATCCCAACATCCCATATGATCCCCCGAGCCTGCCAGGAGTGATTTCTGAGCATAGAGCCAGGAGTAATCCTGAGCACTGCTGGGTGTGACCCAAAACCCAAAAACAAACAAACAAACACAAAGGAAACTAGAATGAGGTCAGACTGCTGGCAGCATTGAGTGTAGAGAGTAGGATCCAGAAGCTGACTGGGGCAGGGGGTAGGAGACTTTTCATGCAGCTTTGCAATTTCATTCTGTGCTGAAGAAAAAGTGAGAAAACAAGTTCTGGCAATGGTGAACCATAGGTAGTTCAAACAGAATCAAGAAAACCTAAAAGAGTTATAACTGATACCCCCATTCCCAGTTCTGCTTTATTTTTGTGTGTTAATAGTTTACTGAACTCAGAGATCTGCAGACCTCTTTATGAGCCTAGTCGGAAAGAAAAGTACTGCTTCTTCCCCACCCTCAACCTTCCTGCCAGTACAGCCTTCCTGACACACAGATGTAGTTGTTCACCAGTGTACCAGCTCAGTGGACCAAAAGTGGTTTCAGATATATCTTGCTGAGAGGCTAGAAAGGTCTAACTCCTGAAATGACTCAGTATGGACACCCCATTCCCCGCCCCTGACCACAAGCCCCTTTATTTTTAGTCACAGTTGATGGGCTTGAAAGCACCTGCAAAGATCCTAATTTCTGTACCACCATGGCCACAGAGCTTTCGTCTCTGGTTAGTTGAGGGAGAATGGGCTCAGAAACTCAGCCAGGGCAGAGGCCCCCAGGGGGCACTGATGTTACTAAGGGACTTGGGACTCTAGTCCTGCTACTTCCTCTGTTACTTGCACACCGAATGAATGGACTCAGCAGATCTGTGTCTTCCCCACACCCCTTCCTGGGCCTACACTGGTCAGTCCTTCTAGAAATATGATGTGTGCAGGATATACCTAGAGTCTGGCACTTGCCAGCTTTAGGTGCATTGGATACATCTCAGTCCCAGCCACTTCCCAGGATGCTATGCGTCAGATATGCCTCAGTCCCAGCTGCTTCCCAGCATGCTGTGCGCCAGATGCATCTCAGTCCTAGCTGTTTCTCAACATACTGTGCACTGGGTATACCTGGGATCCTAGCCACTTTCCAGCATACTGTGTTCCGGATACATCTGGAGTACCAGCAACTTTCCTCCATGCTTTGCACCGGATACACCTGACACCATAACCAAAGGCCATGTTTCTGTCAATAATTTTGGATGAGGGCCAGGACTGCATTTCCAACAGTTTCCCCCACATCTCCTGGGAGATGCTCCTGCTGCTAGCTCATACATCCTGCATGGAGTAACAAGGATTGACTGGACTGCAACCTGGGGGTAGAAGAGATGAGAGGAAGTGAGGAGAGACACCAGGAAAGATGATGGCTTGGTGATCATAGACCCTGCTGCGAGCTTGCCAGGTTGAGTGTCCGACATTCATTTGGTCAGTTTAGTTCTCCAACAGCCCTGTTGCTTGTCCAAGGGCTTGGGACATTGAAAGCACAGTGTCCCAAGTCTTTGAGTGTGTTGCAGGTACCTGCTGCCCACCTTATTTAAGGCTCAGCCCTATCCTGGCAGGTCCCTTTACAGGTGTTGAAAATGGAGTTTGGGGACTTTGCTCAGATGGCAATGCTAGGATCAAATACTTCTCTCAACTTTCCAACCATTTCTTTCTTATGTGTTTTATCCAGGGCCCCTAGAAAAACGTGGCTCTGTGTTTTCTAATCACAAGTGTCTGGACTTCACCAACAAAATGACAGTGGCAATCCAGCTCACTCAGGACCAGGATAAAACTAGAATTCTGTTCTTTACATCAGAGACACAGTATATATTGATTGTAAACATGTTATGAAATAGAGAAAGCAAAAGCAAAGGAACATGTTATCTTTTACCAACTGCTAGAGGTAGTTATTGTTAGCAATCATTCCTTCCTTCTTTTTCCTTTTATCTTTCTTTCTTTCTTTCTTTCTTTCTTTCTTTCTTTCTTTTTTCTTTCTTTCTTTCTTCTTTCTTTCTTTCTTTCTTCTTTCTTTCTTTCTTCTTTCTTTTTCTTTCTCTTTCTTCTCTTCTTTCTTTCTTTTTTCTTTCTCTTTCTTTCTTTTTCTTTCTTTCTTTCTTTCTTTCTTTCTTTCTTTCTTTTTCTTCTTTTCTTTCTTTCTTTCTTTCTTCTCTTTCTTTCTTTTCTTTCTTTTTTCTCTTCTTTCTTCTCTTCTCTTTCTTTCTTTCTTTCTTTCTCTTTTCTTTCCTCTCTTTCTTTCTTTCTCTTTCTTTCTCTCTACCTTCCTTTCTTTCTCTTTCTTTCTCTCTACCTTCCTTCCTTTCTCCCTTCCTTCCTTCCTTCCTTCCTTCCTTCCTTCCTTCCTTCCTTCCTTCCTTCCTTCCTTCCTTCCTTCCTCCCTCCTCCCTCCCCCCCTCCCTCCCTCCCTCCCTCCCTCCCTCCCTCCCTCCCTTCCTTCCTTCCTTCCTTCCTTCCTTCCTTCCCTTCCTTCCTTCCTTCCTTCCTTCCTTCCTTCCTTCCTTCCTCCTTTCTCCCAATACAAGGCAAGTGCTAGCAGGGGACCACGAAATGCTGGAACCTGAACTTGGGGCTCACTACATGTAAAGCATATTCTCCAGCTCCTTAAGTCATCAACCATTTCTCTGGTTTTGATGTTATTTATTCATCCTTAGTTTCTTCTTTGTGGTGGGAAGGCTCAGTGATTGGGCTATGCTCAGGTTTTACTTTCGACTCTGTTCAGGGATCATTCAGAGGACCATAAATGGTACCAAGGATTGAACTGGAGTCGACTGTTCGTAAGACAAGTGCCTTGCACTACCTCTATGCCTCCTCTTTCTAGTTAATTTCTGCATAAAATGAAGATAATAGCCTATCAAGGAAGAAGTGGTATGATAATTAAGTGACTGATTTCTAGAGGGTGCTCTTTAAATTTTTTTTATCAAATGATTTTTATTGTGATCAACATGAATTACAAGACTTTCACGGTAATATTTAAAGTATATAGTGACATTGAATCAGGGGTATTCCCACTACCAGTATTGTTCTCCCCCAACCCTGTTCCCAGCATCCCCCTCCTTTGCCCCCGCAGACTGCTAGTATAACTGGTCCCCTCTGTGTATAGCTTATTGAAGAATGGGTATTGATTCTATAGTCGTTGACTTTGGGTTTGGTGTTTAAGTCTGATCTTTTTTTTTTTTATTTCTACTCGATATTCATATGACTGTTTGATTCTGGTACCATCCATTTCCCCCCCCCCCCTCAACTTATGAGGTAGAACAAGATGGTTCAATTTATGTGGTTCTGTTTAAAAAAAAAGAAGAAAATAAAAAGAAAATAATCAAAAAACAAAATGTAAAAAACAAGAGCAACAAACAAAAAACTGGGGTTAGCCCATCTACAAGTTATAAATATCAATTTAAAAAGAAGGGGAAAATGAAGTAAATCTTAACAGAAAAAGCAAAAAAAAAAAAAAAAAGAAAGAAAGAAAAAAATACCCCAGGGGGCCCGGAGAGATAGCACAGTGGTGTTTGCCTTGCAAGCAGCCAATCCAGGACCAAAGGTGGTTGGTTCGAATCCTGGTGTCCCATATGGTCCCCTGTGCCTGCCAGGAGCTATTTCTGAGCAGCCAGGAGTAACCCCTGAGCATCGCCGGGTGTGGCCCAAAAACAACAACAAAAAACCACACAAAAAAACCCCAAAACCAGAAAAACAAAAAAACACAAAAAAACAAGAATCAACAACAACCAAATAAACAAAAAGAAACAAAAATCAAACAAAAGACCAAAACCAGCAACTACAAGAAAAGAACCACAGCAACAAACACAACCAAACAATAACCACAAGACCAAAAGAAAGAAACAAAAAACGAAGAAAGAAGAGAAAAAAGGAAGTAGGGCTGGTGTGGCAAGTTTTTTATTTTTTATTTTTTTGCATAGGCACAGTAAATATTGGGGAAATTAGAAAGGGAAGTCCCTTGGCCTAAGAGATACAGGGTTTCTCCACCCTTGAAGTATACAGTCATAGAAATAACTACAGGCTACAATACACACTCCTTTTTACACTCCACTCAGTTGTGGTTGATAGAATCAGGCCTCTAACTAGAGATCTTGGTATTTTCCAAAGTCATAGGATGGAGTTTAGGATAGCATCTTTCTTTACAGTTCTAGCAGTTTTATTCCATCACTGTTGTTGTAATCAGTCTTCTGTTATTGGTGGTCTTGGTTTTTGCAGAGATCCTAGGATGAGCCTAGGATAGAGTCCTTTATTATGTTTCCAGAAGATCTGCCCTGTCGCAGTTGTCAAAGTCAGGCCTCTGGAATTAGAGCTCTTGGTTGTACAAATCCTAGGCTGAAGCCTAGGCTAGGGTCTTTCTTATTGGTTCCAGGATAAGTTCTGCCCAGTCATGGTTGTTAGGATCAGTCTTCTGTAGTTAGCAATCTTGTTTTTTGCACAGATCAAAGGATGGTGTGTCTTCTGATTTCATCTTACCATTAGGTGATTAGATAGGACAACCTGCTCTTAGATCAATTATTGCCGTTTACTCATTGTCAGGATGTCATATCAAAACTGGCACAAGTTGGTGCTAGAGTGGTATTAGGAATTTTCCAGGTGTAGTTTGGTTTCTGGTGTGACCCTAACACTATCACAGGGAACTGTGTCCATTCTATGTCTGGGTTCTAGGGCTCAGGATTGGATGGCTGCTGTCTGATCCCATGGAGTCTAAGTTGGGTCCACATGACACATGTTCAGGGTGGGAGGTGCCCCTATATTATAAAATGTCTGGGTTCTTATCCCTAGTAGATAAGAACTTGCTTATCTTAATATTCCCCTCTTTTTAGTATGCCTTTGCAAAAAGGAATGGTCCCATGTTATATTGCCGGTGCATTTGGGGGCAAGAATGTCAAGCTACAAATCTCTGTGCCCTAATTTAAACCTGTTTTTTATTCTTAGGCTCTGGGCCCAGGTAATTCTATCATATTCTCATTTTCTTTTGCTTATACATTCATTCACATTTATTACTGAACCATACACAACTCAAGAAATCATTAACGTACTAACTCATTTTAGATGAACCACACCCAGAGATGCTTAGAGGGCCTGGGACTATGCTAATGAATCTACCCAAACCATAGTTGGAGCTGCTCAGGGAGACTATGTAGTGCTGATGATCAAACTGAGGGCCTCTCTCATGACAAGCATGTGTTTCATCACTTGAGTTATCCCAACAATAATTACTGAAAGGCTTGAAACCCAATTTTTAAAAATTTTTCTATTAGAATTGAAAACATAATTATTTTTTGCTGCCTCTAGAGCTGGAAGTATGGCCCAGAATGTTGGGGGAAGAGTTCAAGGAGACTTTTAATTATCCCTGACACAATTATGAGAGTGATTTTTGCAAAAGTAAATGGCTTCTTAGCTCAAATCAGATCTAGAGGTGAATTCATTTCTCTGCGGGTTCACTAGTTTGTCACCTCATTATTTGAAGCCATATCGTGCACTGGGGAAGCTGTGGCAGCGCTAATTCCCTTCCCTGTATCCAGGCACTTGGGGGCTCCTCTCCCACAAGGCTCTGTGCTTATCTATGTGGTTTGTCTTGAACAATAAAATAGAAAATATAATCTGAATGGAAGGAACTTGATCTTTTGTTTTCTCTTGTCGACTTGGAACCCTGAGTCTACCACACAGATGGGGTGGAAAGAGGCAAGGAAGACCAAAGAAGTGACCCCGTATCTAGGACTGGAGTTTACCAATTTTCAGTCCTATGAGGGTTGTCTGAGTACTCTATCCTCCACCTTAGCTAAACACCTGATCGCCAGCCCATAGTTATAGAACTAACCAAAGGGTCCACAACATCCATAGATTTATAATTCACATTTCTATTTTTACCACATTGACCCTGATGCTGCAGATTTGTGTTAGTTAAACCCATTCAGGTTGGAGCTGTGCCTGTGACAATGTGTTAAATTGTTAACTCTTGGGGGTGATCAATTCTATAGCCAAACAGATAAAGATATCATTAACTGAACACCTGGATGAACTAGCAAGTGCTCCCAGACTAGGAAAGTCTGGCCCTCATGTACAGAAATGTTTCAGGACCTTGGACAGAGGTGCAGACACTGGTGGGAAGGAGTCCTACTTTGCCTATTCCTGACTAGGAGCTTAGGGGACAGGGCAGACAGAAAGGTAAAGGTACACAGACCTGATCAGTGTCAGTGAGTCTTTTCCAGAAATCTTCTCAGGTCCAGAACCATTACAGCTGGTAGACATGATAACAAGGTCTATTGCTATATGGAGAACGGGGAAAAGGATATGGGAATCTGGGACCTGTGGTTTTTCTAACATCAGCAATTCCAGGTAGTATGGAGGAACATACACAGGTTAGTTCAAGCCCCAAGAAACTATAGACCAGAGCCATAGCACAGTGGATAGTTTGGTTTCCTAGCACATAGCAGACTCAAATTCTATTCTAGGCATCCCATAGGGCCCCCAAGTCTTTCAGGAGAAATTCCTGAATACAGAGCCAGGAGAAACCTATGAGCATCACCAGGTATGACCCCCAAACAAAAAATAAAACCAACAACAATGGTAACAACAAAAGAAACACCTACATCCCAAGCAAGGCTGAATTCTGGTTAACTATTCTCAGGTGGTGGGAGAGCTGTAGAGTAGTGGGAATAGCTAGGTGATGACTTTGGCTTGATTTTCTGATGGCCTTTTCCAACCTTGTCCTCAGCCTTGAAGCATCATTTCCCTGGAGAGCTCCCTGGGGATCTAAGGCTCTGAGTCTCAAGTCTGTAATTTTATAATAACAATAATCTCCTAGTGCTTGGACAGGGCTTAGATGGCTAAATCTGTTCACAGTCACACAGTATATAATCTGTCTTGATCCTAGGAGCCCTTTTTGAGAAAAGTGTCTTGACACCAATCTGTATCTTCTTTTTTTTTTCATTTTTTATCCACATCAACCCAGGAGTAAATAGTGGTGATGGTGGATATAGTGGTAGAGAAAGTGGCCAGAACAGTGGCAGAGCTCAAGTAAAGGATGTTGGTTCCTTGATCTGAAAATGTTGTGTCTAAGCAAGTGTCTTATAGCTCAATATTCATATCCCTAGAATGGATTCTCTCACCCTTGGCTAAAATAAGAGTCTAAGACTTTAGAGTGTCTATAGTTTGAAACTCAGGTTTTCAGGAGGTCTACAAAGGCTGGAGTATTGAAATACTTGGGTATTCCATTCATAGTATGGCATGCTGTTTTGGAACCTTGTAGGTACCTGTCCATCTTCCTGTTATTTGTGTTAGCAAGGCCCTCAAATCTGTGTTGGGGAACCACATTCCCATTGGCTGGAATTCAAGACAATCTAGGTTAAGAGCACTGTATGGAAGGGCTTCCCCAAGGATTTAGAAGCCTATGTGACTTCCCTGCACTTTTGAAAGATCAGGGACCTCAGTTGACTATATCCCAAGACCAAAATGCTCCCAGGCCTCACTCCCTCATGCCCTTATCTGCTTCTTCACACATAGCAGCTCCAGCTCAGGACAGATTTCTACATGGAACTGAGGTCATGTTTAGATTCACACCCAGAGAGGAAGGAGCTCTTATCAATTTTGATAACAAACTCCGGGAATGCCTTTAATCAACTTGACCAGCCAGACTGGTGGGAATGTCTGAGCATCCTTGGTAGGCCCTGGCAGGAGCAGCTGTTTAAGGAACCACTCCCCCAATACCCTATGTTAATTTTACCTGGCTGGTCAGATCCACCCATACTTGGGAGAGGTCTATGGTTTGGAATAAAAATATAAAAGGTGTTGCCTAGGGGGAAAGGAGTCAGCAAGGATGCATGGAGAGCAGCTGAAAGGGAGAGAGAGAACTCCTGAGAGAAGGGCAGATAGCCAAAGGAGAAGCAGCAGAGAAAGGCTGTTTGAAAAGTTTAGCATAGAAGCCAAGTGAAGAAATGCACATGTTGAATAGGGCCATGAAATAAAGCTGGTTGACTCCTATGAAACTTAAACTGACTACCTGTGAAATTATTTTGCTGCTACTACCCTTCTCCAGACCTGCTGGTGGAAGGGGTAAAGGTACTGTGCCGAGAAAAGCCTCACCCAACAATATGACTTTAGACTTTATATTAAAACAACACGGGGGCTGAAGAGATAGCATGAAGGTAAGGCATTTGCCTTGCATGCAGAAGGTTGGTGGTTCAAATCCCAACATCCCATATGGTCCTCGAGCCTGCCAGGAGCGATTTCTGAGTGTAGAGCCAGGAGGAAACCCTGAGCACTGCCAGGTGTGACCCAAAAACCAAACCAAAACAAAACAAAACAAAACACACACAGCTCCCCCATAGTACCTCAATGGGTACCTAGAAGGGGGCAGTTACTTCCTGCAGACTACCCCTCCACCTAACCTAGTATGAGTATTGAGGACAAGGGAGCCAGAGCTAGCATTGACTTTGAGCAGTCTGAATTTCAGGTCCACAATATAATGCTTTTTCTGTGAATTCTTTCAGATGGCATGAGATGGGGAGGTGAACTGTGTGACTCCTTCGGGCCAGTCCTGAGCCTGCACTTTGAGACTGTGGCCACCATGAGGCAGAACTCAGTGTCTGTGTGGTCCGGAGAAAGTCTCTTGGCTCTCTGGCCATTAGGAACTTCTCAGCCAAGGAGGGATATTTCCCACTAAGTTGGTCTTCTAGGCTTTGAGGGTGGCTAATGTGATTATTCTGTGAATGCACTATTGAATGCTGAAAACCCCATGCAGATGTGGGAATTATCTTTATGATGCCAGAGCTCTGAGGATCAGCTTAACTTCATGGCAACAGGAGAGATGGGGGCCCATAGCATCACCTAGATGCTTAGCAACTTCACTTGAATAGCACAAGTCAATCTGCTTGAGAAGTGGTTGGTCCACATGGATTTATGGATACCAGGCTCTTCCTTCAGCTTCCTGACTCAGCACATCTCCCTGTTTCTTTCATGTTGCCCACTTTTAGGATGGCCATCCTTTTCCTCCAGAGTTAAGGGACAGAGTAGCATCTTCCTGGGATGTTTCTCCTTATGTTTGCTGATTAGTTTCCAAGGAAGAAGCATAGCCCTGGGGAAGCAGGAAAGATTGAAGTCACCACCACTTTCCAAAGGTTGTGGGTCAACCAGGAGTGTTTTCTCATATTTCAGGGGACCCTTCAGGCAAAGGCAAACAGAACAATTTTATAAAAAATATTTGGAGGGCCCGGAGAGATAGCACAGAGGCGTTTGCCTTGCAAGCAGCCAATCCAGGACCAAAGATGGTTGGTTCGAATCCCAGTGTCCCATATGGTCCCCTGTGCCTGCCAGGCGCTATTTCTGAGCAGACAGCCAGGAGTAACCCCTGACCATCGCCGGGTGTGCCCCAAAAATAAAAAAAAATTTTGGAGCTATACTTCGTGGTGTTCAGTACTTACTCTTGGTTATGTGCTCAGGGATCAGTCCTGGTGGGGCTCAGGGAACTGAACTGGAGTCAGCTTCATGCACAGCAAGACCTGCGCTATCTCTTTGATTTTAATACTTTTGTTTGGATTCTGCAGGAGCTCAGGGCCTCTCAGACAGGAATGAGTTTTACCCAGGATCACCAAAGGGTGAACACTTGGTCACTAGTGTTCACTCTTCTGGGAATAGTGAATCTGTGTCCTGCTCTCATCTCACAAACAGGGAAAGGATGCTTGGCCGGGGATCAGAAACACCGCATCTTCAGGGCTTTGATCTGGCCTTTTAACTCTTCACCACAGTGCCACTAATAAGGCTCTAAAAAATATACTGCCTCTTGGAATATTCTTCCTACTTTGGAGGAACTGAGGACCACAGAGAAAGTAGAAGGGTGAGCATATACAGTGAAACCACGCAGACACAGAAGAGCCTGATAAGGTAGCATATACTGACTATGCAGAGAACTTTATCTCTCAGTCACACTTATTGAGAACCAGTTGACAAGTAACAGGGGAGGAAGACTCAGTTTTCCTCAGGGTCATAGCCTAGAAAATCTTATTTCCCAGCAGCTAGTTGGTGAGAGTTACTGTGTTCCCCAGGAAACATGCAGCTCCTTCATTGAGAAAGGTTGGGGGCCGAATAAGGGGTTTTCTTTCAGGCCCCATGACTGCCCCTGGTGAGTGGGTGCAACGGGTCTGAGGTAACTGTGCATTAAAGCTCCCCCAAAGCTTCTTTTGACCTTGGGGACAGTTCTATCAACTTTGCACATGCTTATTCATCTGCTTCTCACTTTGACTCTGTGACGCAGGTGCTGTTACTATCCACAGTTATCACAGAAAAGGAAAACAAGACTGGTTGAGCGGCCAGTATCAAGTAGGAGGGTTTGAAAATATTACTGCCAGGAAAGATGGTTTATAGCAGGCAGACTTGAAGAATTCACAGTTTTTTTGTGTGGGGAGGTAGTTAAAAACTCAAACATAGGAGCTCAGAAAGAGGCATATGGTTTGCTGAGTCATATAGCTACCATCAAGAATCTGTGATGTTCATGGTCTAAAGCACCACTAGGGTCATTGGCAAATTTTATTCTGATTGGCTAGAAAACTCATTGATGATGCTCAAAAAAATCAAAATGTAAGTTGGAGAGATAATGTAAAACAGGCAAAGCACTTGTCTTGCATGTAGCTGACTAGGATTCGATCCTTACGTCTTATAGAATTTCCAGGTCCCTGCCAGGAATGACGTCTAAAAAACCTAAAGTAAAAGTCAGAACCTAAAAGTAAAAATAAAAACCTAAAGTAACCACAGTTGTGATCCCAAAATAAACAAAAATCACAGAAAACAACAATGCTAGAGCTGTGAAAAAGCCCCATAGGTTATTTAGTCTGCAGTCTGATAGAAGGCAGGCCAAGGAAGGGAAACAGGTCAATCACAAGGGCTCAGAAAATTGAACTTCTTGGCTACAGTAGGAGCAGTGGTAGTCTCTGTACTGGAGTCAAGTTTTGCCATAATATTTCTCTCCCCTGGCACTCTGAAACTCCTCTCCTCTCTCTGTCCTGCTGCCCTAACCAGCATTAATGGGGGTTTAGATTCCAGTATCCCCAGATCCAAACTTTTTTTGTTTTGTTTTTGTTTTTGTTTTTGGGTCACACCCGGCAGTGCTCAGGGGTTCCTCCTGGCTGTCTGCTCAGAAATAGCTCCTGGCAGGCACGGGGGACCATATGGGACACCGGGATTCGAAGCACCCACCTTTGGTCCTGGATCGGCTGCTTGCAAGGCAAATGCCGCTGTACTATCTCTCCAGGCCCCAAACTGTTTTCTACAGATGAAAAAAATAACCAATCATATCAGCCACAGCTCTCCTCTCTGGCCATTGGTTGATCCATCTTTTTTTTTTTTTCTTTTTTTTTTTTTTTTTTTTTTTGGTTTTTGGGCCACACCCGGTAACGCTCAGGGGTTACTCCTGGCTATGCGCTCAGAAGTCGCTCCTGGCTTGGGGGACCATATGGGACGCCGGGGGATCGAACCGCGGTCCGTCTCCTAGGCTAGCGCAGGTAAGGCAGGCACCTTACCTCCAGCGCCACCGCCCGGCCCCAAAAATTCTTTTTTTTTTTTTTTTTTGGGTCTCACCCGGCAGTGCTCAGGAGTTACTCCTGGCTCCATGCTCAGAAGTCGCTCCTGGCGAGCACGGGGGACCATATGGGACGCCGGGATTCGAACCGATGACCTTTTGCATGAGAGGCAAACGCCTTACCTCCATGCTATCTCTCCGGCCCCGGTTGATCCATCTTTTAAGTGAAAGAATGAGAACCACTTTGAAAATGATTTTTTAGATCAAATCACTTCTCAATACCACACAGTATTAAGCTCCCTATGTCAATACCCTCTATCCATGAAGGACTTTTTCATTCAGGAAACAGAACTAAGGCCTGTCTCCCTCTCCTCCCATTCCCACACCCAGGAGGACAGTAGGTTTCTTCCAAAATGGCCCACTCTTAAACTGTGTAGGTTGACAGCTCTTTTCTCTTATGGAGCAGATGTTTAGAAGAATCAAACCAATTTATTTTGGAAACCAACAGTTACACACAGCTGAAAATGAGCTTCTTGAGGAGTCTTGTCTCTTTCTGTCCAGAGGTCCTGGGAACTTCATTGTACAGTGGTTCCAGACACCAGCCACACTGGGTCTGGAGCTCTGAGAGGGTTAACATCCTCATCAGGGATCTGTGCCCCAAATCCTTTTGATATTCCCCTCTCCACACAGAAAGCAGCTCCAATCTCAGCTTCTTAGGGATCACAGCTAATCTGGATGTAATTCCCTGCCCAGCTTGTTGCACCCTTATCAACACATACATACAGATTAAAGGGTTATATAAATGAAAAGTTCTAATTAATCAGTTGCAAATACAGCTGCTTTGAGTAAAACGGATTTTAGCTTTTTTGTGAGCATTTTTCCCTACTTGAATTAGGGTTACAAAATGCAAGTTCTCAGGCCACAGTGATAGTACATTAAGTAGGACATTTCCTTGCATGTGACTGAGCTCAGTTCAATCCCAAGCATCTCTTATGGCCTCCTGAACATTACCAAGAATGATTTCTGAGTGCATAGCCAGGAATATCCTTTGAGTATTGCCAGGTATTGCCTCCCCCCCAAACCCAATCACAATAAAGAAAAATGCAAATTATAATCCTTCAACCTTTAGAAATCTAGTCATTTCTCCTGTGGGTACGAAGGAAATCAGGTATTTCTCAAGTACCCCAAGCCTTCAAGTTCTCTCAGAAGATTTTGGATCACAGAGAAAGCCTACCTTTGTGTGAATGGCTGTGGGTCAGTCTTCACAGGTTAGACTCAGTCTTGACCTGGGCATTGGTTAACAGTATGACCTCCAACTTTTATCTCTTTGAGCCCAATGTCCTAATTCTTCAAAGGGTGATGAAACCTGTACCACAGGTTTCTGCTGTGAAAATTAAATGTCATGTTGAAAAGTACTTGGTGTGGTGCCTGATGAGTTCCCAGCTCCTGTCAGAGGTTGAGATTGAAAGCGAACATTTTAGAGGCATCAATGTGGATAATGGCTGAATGTCTCATGAAGCACTATAGTGGGTTGTTTGGTCAGATCCTGCAGTGACTATTTTTCCAGCACAGATACATGGTTTCCTGAGCCTCAAAGAGTTAGGGCTCCCTGAGGTTTCCAGTTCCTTTACCTTGTGCCCATCTTATCTACCATCTTCCAGTCTGATTAAAACCACTCAGTGCAGATCAGACAAAAATCAGCAAGAAGGCACCTCTCAGAACCTCAGAACTGCATCCTTCCCACAGTGATGATGGTGCTGAGGACAGGCTGGGCATACAGCAATTTTCATTAAGCAACAGACCTCGGCAGTGGGTGCTGGTTCCATGTCCATATTTTGGAGGAGAAAATGAAGCCATTTAAGGTTGTGTGGCTTGTTTTATGATGCAGACTTTTTTTTTTCTTTCCCATTATATTTGTCTTTTCTTTTGTGCTCAGAACTTACTCCAGGTTCTGCACTCAGGAATTATTCCTACCAGTGCCAGGGGGACCTTGAGGGATGCTGAAGACTGAACCTGGGTTGGCCATATGCAAGACAAACCTCTTAAATGCTGTATTATCACTCTGATCCCCAGAATTTCTTAGAGAGTCTTTTTTTTTGTTACTGCTTGTGTATGAATTATTTAGATCCCCATGGATGCATGCATGAGCACACAAAAAGGAGGAAAAGCTCACAAATGAGGCATGGCAAAGAGACTAAGAAGGAGGGATGGGAATGAGTTGAGACGCTATCTTAACTTAGTGTTGCTACTTGTTCCAGCATTAAAGCCTATGAGCCAGGGATTTGAGGAAGGGGAGTGAAGTGGGGGGCAGGCAGGTCCTTACAGACCCACTCAGCAAGTTCCCCATCTAGTGCAAACTCAGTGACCTTGACCTCTTACAAGAAAAAGAAAGCACTTCTCTCCAAATCACTTTCTTTTTTTTTTTTGGTTTTTTGGGTCACACCCGGCAGTGCTCAGGGGTTATTCCTGGCTCCAGGCTCAGAAATTGCTCCTGGCAAGCAGGGGGGACCATATGGGACGCTGGGATTCGAACCGATGACCTCCTGCATGAAAGGCAAAGGCCTTACCTCCATGCTATCTCTCCGGCCCTCCAAATCACTTTCTAACTTGTCTTGTTTTCCAAGTAATTGCAAATCTCCTCTATAACCTCTGATTTTGACTCTGACCTTTGGCTATCCCTGGGCATCGCTAGCCCTCAATTTTCTTATTTATACAATGGCAAGACAACGGAAACAACAACGTGATCTTGCTTATCTGTCTCAAGAGGTTTCCATCAGGCCCAGGTGAGAAAATACAGGACACAGTGAAGTGGTAGGGATGGCAGGAGCCCAGATGAGGTGATGCTTTGAGAAGTGAGAGAGCGAATTCAAGTTCTCCAAGTGGTCCCCTAGCTGTGATGTTAGTGAAGATGAGTGGGGATTGCCCAGACAGTCTGGGGAACCCTGAGAGCTGTCACTTTAAACGTGGAGTGAAGTGTTCATTAGCTGGGCTATTTTTTCAGGTGTGTTCTAATTGTACTAATTAACTCTAAGGTAGATTTTAGCACTCTAGCCTCCATCGCTGTCTTCAAATGCCAAAACAAATCTTGCCATAATTACCAGCAATCCTTTTCATTACCGGCTGCCTAATTATCCTATTAATAGCACATCCTAAGAGACAGTATTTGCTTGGCAGGCAAATATTTGTTTTTAAATGAGCAAACACAAAGACAAACTGCTCTGTTTGCAGAAGGATTCCAAAATGCAAAATGGTTGATATTCATGAAAAAAAATAATAATCCAAGTAAAACCAAATGCTTAATCCATTTGGAGCATTTGAATGTTGAAAATGTTGGATTTTTAGCTCTGGCTCCAGTCCTTCCCTGCCTAAGGGGCTGTTCACATAGAACTCAGAGACATTTCTGGGAGAAGGAATCAAATGTCTTATTGGGCCAGAGTTAATCTCTGTCCAATAAAGGAAAGATGAAAACTGCAATGGCATGGAATCCAGTAAATTACAGCTGGAAGGAAACCTGTAAGAACTTGGAGCCAAGGGTCCCCAATGGTTGTCTTTAAAACAGAGACTTATATTTGTCATTGTAAATGCATTTTAAAGGATGAAGAGCTTCATCTTCCAACCCTAGATATCATCAGAGCCACCTAGGGAGAAACTGGCCAAAATGCAGCTTCCCTGGCCTGGCCTGTTCTTCCTTTCCTCTCCTGTCTACTCTTCTTCCATCTTTTCTTCTCCTCTCCCTTCCTCCTCATTTCCTTCTCTCCCTTCTCTCCTCTTCTCTCTCTACCCCTCAACCTCCCCTTCTCTCCCATTTCCCTCTCTTCCCTTCCCTTCCCCTCTCCTCCTCTTTCCTCTCCTCCCCTCTCCCCATCCTCTTTTTCTCCTCTCTACCCCTCAAGTCTACTCCTCTCCTCTCTTCTCCTCTTCCCTCCCTTACTCTTTCCTCCCCTCCCCTCTCCTCTTCCCTTCCCTCTCCTCTTCTCTCCCTCTTTTCCCCTCCCCTCCTCACCTCACCTCTCTTCTTCCTCCCCTCTTCTCCTCTCCCCTCCCTCCTGGTTTCTCCCCTCTCTTCCTCTCCCCTCCCTTCCCTTTCCTTCCCCTCTTCTCCCCACCCTTCTCTTCCCCTCCCCTCTTCTCCCCACCCTTCTCTTCCCCTCCCCTCCTCTCTCCTCCTCTCCCTTCCCTTCTCTTCCCCTCCTCTCCCTCCCTTCCCAGATAACCTGGTCAATTTGGGGAGAGTGGGTGTTCTAGGGGCCACACCTAGCAGTACTTGGGTATACTCTATGCACAGGGATTACTCTTAGTGGTGAGTACTTTGTTTTTTTGGGGGGGATCACAGCTGGCAGTGCTCAGAAATCATAGCTCCATGCTCAGAAATCACTCCTGGCAGGCACGGAGACCATATGGGATTTCAGAATTCAAACCACTGTCTGTCCTGGATCGACTGCATGCAAGGCAAATGCCCTACCACTGTGCTATCTCTCCAGCTTCAATGTGGTACTTATTTTTAATAAATTCTTTAATTGAATCACCATGAGATAGTTACAAAGTTGTTCATGATTGACTTTTAGTCATACAATGTACAACATTCTTCACTGGTGCACATTTTCTGCTACCAGTGTCCCAAGGATCCTTCCTGCCCTTTCTGTTGTTGGTTTCTGTGGTCGACTTTTGTTGTTGTTGTTGTTGTTGTTATTGCTGTTTTGGGGGTCACACTTGGCCGTGCTCAGGGGTTACTCCTAGCAGGCTAGGGGTGGGGCATATGGGATGCCAGGAATTGAACCTGGGTCCTTCCCGGGTGGGCCTTGTGCATGACAAGCACCCCACCACTGTGCTATTGCTCTGCCCCTGTGGTTAGACAGTTTTGTCCTCTCTTTCTCTTTCTCTCCCTTTTTTTTTTCCTTTAAGGCATGGTGGTTTGCAATATTGTTATAAAAGGGGTATCATGCATATCGCTTTATCTCCTTTGAGCACCCAACTCTTTTTTTTCTCTTTATTTGAATATCTTAATAACATAAATGATTGTGATTAGGTTTCAGTCATGTAAAGAATACCCTCCTTCACCAGTGCAACATTCTCACCACCAATGTCCCAAATCTCCCTCCATCCCACCCCACCCCCACCTGTACTCCAGACAGGCTTTCCAGTTCCCTCTTTCATTCACTTGATTATGGTAGTTCTCTGTATAGTTATTTCTATAGCTGTACTCACCACTCTTTGTGGTGAGCTTCATGGAGTGAGCTGGTGTTCCAGCCCTCCTCTCATTGTCTCTGAGGATTGTTACAAAAATGATTTTATTTTTCTTAAAAACCATAGATGAGTGAGACTATTCTGCGTCTCTCTCTCTCTCTCTCCTTCTGACTTATTTCACTCAGCATGATAGATTCCATGTACATCCATGTATAGGAAAATTTCATGACTTCATCTCTCCTGACGGCTGTATAATATTCTATTGTGTATATGTACCACAGTTTCTTTAGCCATTCGTCTGTTGAAGGGCATCTTGGTTGTTTCCAGAGACTGGCTATTGTGAATAGGAGCACCCAACTCTTGTCCAGAGTGATCATGTCCAACTATCATTGTCATAGTGGTTCCTTTTCTGCCCTAACTGCATTTCTCTGCTATTTATGGCAAGCTTCCTAAATAATTTGTGGACTGGTCTTCCTGGCCTTTATCTCTGTTATTTTGGATATTATTATAATATTATCTTTTTATAATACCCCACTTATAAGTGCAGTTATTCTATGTTTATCCTCCCTCTGGCTCATTTTACTCAGCATAATACTCTCTATATCCACCCACGTACAAGCAAATTTCATTTCCTAACATCTGTATAGTATTCCATTGTGTAGAGGTATCATAGTTTCTTTATCTATTCATCTGTTCTCAGGCACTTGGGTTGTTTTAGATTCTGGAGATTGTAAATAGTGCTGCAATGAACATAGGAGTGAACAGAGGGGCCGGAGAGATTGCATGGAGGTAAGGCATTTGCCTTCATGCAGAAGGTCATCAGTTCGAATCCGGCTTCCCATATGGTCCCCCATGCCTGCCAGGAGCAATTTCTGAGCATGGAGGCAGGAGTTTCCCCTGAGCACTGCTGGGTTTGACCCAAAAAATCACACACAAAAAAGGCAAAACAAGAGTGCACAGAGTTTTTTATCATTGTGTTTTTGGGTCCCCAAGGGTATATTCATATGAACTCATGGGGCCTTTTGTGGCTCTGAGGATTGATTCCAGGTTGGCAGTGTACAAGGCAAGCATCTTAACCCCTTTATTATCTTTTTGGCCCCAGGTTAAAATATTTGTTTGTTTGGTTGGTTTTGGGCCCATACCCAGTGATGTTCAGGGTAACTTCTGGCTCTGTACTCATGAACATAATCACTCCTGGCAGTGCTCAGGGATACCAGGGATTAAATCTATATCAGTCACATGCAAGAAAAGCATCTTAGCTGCTATACTATCTGGCTCCCATCCAGTTGGGATATTTAAAGGTGTGTGTGTGTGTGTGTGTGTGTGTGTGTGTGTGTGTGTGTGTGTGTGTGTAAGGGGAATGTTGGGTGTTCTACCCAGCAATGCTACTACTGACTATGTTTGGGGAACCATTGGTGGCATTGGAGGTCACTGCAGGTAAAACTGGTGCCTTAACCCCAGAACTGTTGGGCCTGGCTTTACTATATCAATGATGAGTTGAGAAGGGCCTGTGATACATTATGAACCTGCCATCAAGTTTATCTCTTGCTCTTCCATCTTGCATCATCAACTAATTTCCCTCTGTATGTGCTTCTTCACACCTCACATGACTTAAGTCTTGCCTGTGTCTTCAGACACAAATATAAAAGGAAAAACAAAAGTCATCCCAAATTCCCAACTGCTTTACTCTGAGAACTGAGTTGGTGTCCTAACCTGTCATGCCATCCAATTGTAAAAACACTATCATGACAATGGCTTTATTAAAAGAATATTCTACATTCATTATCTTCACTTGCTACATATGTTCAGGAAGTGCTTTGCAAGTTTCTATTTTTAAAAAAATTTTTGTAACCATGAAAATATGTGCTCTTTGTATAAAGTCCAGGAAAAGAGTGAAGTTGAACAACTTCCCAACATCAACAGCAACAACCAGATTGGTAGCCAGAGGCAGCCCAGGATAATATTTTGGATGCATTTAAAAATATTTTTATCTAAGGATATTTTTCTTTTCCAGCATGATGTTTTAATATACACAATTTTAATTATTGGCTGTTGTTTAGGGGGGGCATCTTGTTTAGTGTTATATCAAAAACAGTTTCTTACATTATAAAGGCCCTTTAAAAACACACTTTTAGTATATATTACATATTATACATATATATATATATATATATACACACATATATGAGTTGCAAACTGCATCTCACTTAGCTACTTGCTAAATATTGGACAGATAGTTAGGTTAAGCACTGCCCTAAGGAAGAGTATGATTTCCTTAGCCCATACTCATTTTACCTTAGGTTGCTGGAGGGGAATCATTCCTTATATCAATGAAAGCAGTTTATTTGTTTATTTTTGAGCCACACCCAGCAGTGCTCAGGGCTTACTCCTGGCTCTATTCTTAGGGATCCCTCCTACAGGGTTTGGGGCACCAGATGATGTGCTGGAGATCAAATTCTGGTCAGCTATGTGCAAGACAAGTATCCTACCAGCTGTACTATTTCTCTGGCCTCACCAATGAAAGTTTTTTTTTTTTTTTTTTTTTGGTTTTTGGGTCACACCCGGCAGTGCTCAGGGGTTATTCCTGGCTCCAGGCTCAGAAATTGCTCCTGGCAGGCACGGGGGACCATATGGGACGCCGGGATTCGAACCGATGACCTCCTGCATGAAAGGCAAACGCCTTACCTCCATGCTATCTCTCCGGCCCCTGAAAGTTTTATTTTAAGGTTTTCTTTTTCTTTTTTTTGTTTTGGTTTTTCGGCCACACCCGTTTGATGCTCAGGGGTTACTCCTGCTCAGGGGTTACTCCTGGCTAAGCAATCAGAAATTGCTCCTGGCTTGGGGGGACCATATGGGAAGCTGGGGGATTGAACCGCGGTCCTTCCTTGGCTAGTTTAAGTATAAGCTTTGCTAATACTGACAGTGAAATTGTTTTTCTGCGATATCAGTCCAACATGCCTTCCAGGTGGTGATGTCAAGGGACCCCACACCCTGGTTTCTTGGGAGACACCCCTTCTTAGGTAAACCTGGCATTTTGGGGTTTCATTTTTTTTGGGGTTTTGGGCCACACGCAGCGTTGCTCAGGGGTTACTCCTGGCTGTGTGCTCAGAAATAGCTCCTGGCAGGCACGGGGGATCATATGGGACACCGGGATTCAAACCAACCACCTTTGGTCCTGGATCGGCTGCTTGCAAGGCAAACACCGCTGTGCTATCTCTCCGGGCCCTGGGGTTTCATTTTAATCGTCTAAGTGCTGCATTAGAAAGGGTTGTATTATATTTGAGGACTGAATCACCACTTTATTATCATTTAGGCTGCTTCTACTTTCTCATGACCAAAAGGAATGTTCTCTGATGTTCTTTGTAGATTAATTCTTCTCATACCTTTTTTTTCTCTCTGTGCCCATTAGGCTTACTTCTTTCTGTCTTTTCAGGTTTTGACTGCTGTCATACCCCTGAGCACCTGTAATAAAAACCCCTCTGCCCTGTCATTCTCTGGCCCCTTCTTTTATTTCTCTTCAGGGTTATCATTATCTGCCATGTGGTTTCCTTATTTATCATCTACTCCTCATAGCTGTAATGGATTTCCACAAAGGCATGGCATTTTGTGTTACGATAGAAGTAAAGCATGTTTACTAATTAATGTTTGTCAGTAGAAAATAGGATAAAGGATACCAAAACCCCATGGCTCCTATTTTGATGTCTCCTCAAACTTTTCGTTGTTGATTTGAATGTAATTAAAATCATACTCCATGTAAAATTCTGCAATAGCTTTGTTCATTTCATAGGACACCAGAGAATTTCATCATGATCTTTGAATGATGTGCATGACTGCATGCATGTGTGTTTTTTGTGTGTGACAATTTACTTTTATACCATTTCTAAACAGGTTTCTCTTGCCATACTAATTTCCTGTGCAGGAAAGGACACAACTAGCCTTTAACCTCCCCACCCATCACCACTTTCCTATCCTCCTTTAAGATGCTCTGGCACCCCTGAAAAGCCCCAAAAAGTGTTCACAGTCTTGGCGATCACCACTATTTCCTCCCTTCCCATTCTCACAATTACTGTGTGATATCATATTCGAGTTTGGCAGGGTGCATTTTCATTTCATAATTCAAAGCACCACAATTGATCACTTCTTTTACAATCAAAGTGGCTTGGAAACAAGTTTACAGAATTAAACAACAGAGAGGAGGAGGGATAGAGAGGTTACCTTAATGAGTGGGAGTGGAAAAGAAGGATTTTGAAGTTTGGTGGGGTATTTGTGTAGGATGGGGTAGTGAAGTACCAAAATGTCTTGGAAACCTCTTGAGAATACATAGAAGTAAGAGCTATCATGTCAAACCCCAATTCGAAGCACTTAGCATCACAGGAGAGCATGCTGCAAGAGGCTGTTAAACATGGGACTAGGGCCTCTATGAATGACCCCAGAAACAACCATACATCTCCCTTCAACTCCTAGAATACAAGTCTAGAGTACTGTTGACAGCTTGCAGTTCATCCACATTTTTTTATATCTAAATATGAGTATATATAAAGCCTATATTACTCTGTGTGGATGTGTGTACCTGCTATAACCTAAATGGAGTCAAGCTTTAGGTGTTTTTCTGTTACTTATAAAGTTTGTTCAGTAGTCTGTATTGGAGATTATTGTTATATGTAGAGTGACTCAGTTATTTATGATGTACTTCTCGAATTCCCCATAGTCAAACACTAGCTTGGATATTGGTTTGTGTGCCTTAACATAACCCAAAAGGTTTGAACAGTTGAACAGGTCGGAAACACAATTCTCAGGTGATCAGATGGTGTCCCAGGCCCAAGGAACCCCACACTATCACATATCAAAGCACCCACACCTTCCTATCTTTTTTATTTCTTTTCCCCAATACTTTATCCCTATCTACCTGCCAGAAGCTAATGCATCAATCCCAGAAAGGGAAGTCTAGAGTCTGGAAAGACTGGAGAGAGTGAAAAAAATAGCAGATAAGATGTTTCCTTACTTTTTGGTTTTTGGATCACACCTGGCTATGTTCAGAGGTAACTTCTGGCTCTGCACTCAGGAATTACCCTTGGTGTACTAAGAGGACCATATAGGATGTTGAGAATTCAATCTGGGTCAGCTGCATGCCAGGCAAGTGCCTTACTCATTGTACTGCCTCTCCTGCCCCAATCTACTCCCTTTTAAACTGCTTGAAAATTCAGGCATAACTCTGCTTGAAACACTAATGACCTATAACTTTTGTCTTAGGCTATAAGAAAAGCTAGGAAATGGAGTTTACAGGTGCACATCCA
Organism: Suncus etruscus; assembly: GCF_024139225.1. Classification (NCBI taxonomy): domain Eukaryota; kingdom Metazoa; phylum Chordata; class Mammalia; order Eulipotyphla; family Soricidae; genus Suncus; species Suncus etruscus. The sequence continues at coordinate 9,028,813 of NC_064848.1, read as the reverse complement.
ATTATTAAAAACAGAGGGATCATAGATATTGGGCCCCAAATAACGAGTTCTTCCAATTAATGTCTGTATCTCCATGTCTCATACCCTTTCCTGTGGGAATATATCTTTGGGTTATCAGTGAAACCGCTGAAGCTTAGGAAAGATAGAGATCTACTGTGTTCTCAGAGTGAGCTGGGAGGGATTGAGAACAACCTGCTGTACAATGCTGGCTATCTCCTCCAGCACTGTGTCTTTATATACATACATACATATATATAAAAAGTGTGGTATAATTACTTTATTTAAGCATCATGGTTACAAATTTGTTAATGGTTGAGTTTCTCATAGAATGTACAACACCACCCTTCACCAGTGCATATTTCTTGCCCCCAATGTCCCCAAGTTTCCATCTCACTCACCTTCCTATGCTGGCCTGGCATTTTATTCTCTCTCTCTCTCTCTCTCTCTCTCTCTCTCTCTCTCTCTCTCTCTCTCTCTCTCTCTCTCTCTTTCTCTCCCCCCCCCCACTATGGTTTGCACTATTGCTAATGAAGGGATACTATGCATATCACTTTACCCCTTTAACCCAGTTCTTGTCCAGAGTGATCAGTTCCAACTATCATTGTCATAATGTTCACTAAACTAACTGCATTCACCACTTTTTGTGACAAACTTTCTATCATAGACTGGTCCTCTTGATTCTCATCTCTACTGTCTCTAGATATTAATTCCATGCTACATTTTATTTTTCTTATATTCCACAAATGAGTGAGAATATTCTATGCATATCCCTCTCCCTCTGAGCATAATAATATTCGTATCCATTGGTATATAAGCAAATTTTATGACTTAATGTTTCCTAAAAGTTGTATAGTTCTTGAGCACTTCAGTTGTTTCCAGAGCCTAGTTATTTTAAATAGTGCTTGTGGCAGCGCTCAGGGGTTACTCTGGTTCTATGCTTAGAAATCACTCTTGGCAGGCTCGGGGGACCATATGGGATTCCAGGGATAGAACCAGGGTCCATCCTGGATTGGCTGTGTGCAAGACAAACGCCCTACCACTGTGCTATCCCTCTGGTCCTCTGTTGTGTATGTAAATATTTTGGGGGATTACTATGTTACTCACCCTAAACTGATTGGTGATTGTGCCCTACTCTAGGGTGTGACCTGGCATTCTGCCCCCACCCTAGGGTAGGACCTGATTCTGCTTCCACCATTGGTTGGTATCTGATCCCACCATTGGGTGGTACCTGACTCTGGGGGATAAAAACAAGGGTTTGTGGAAGGCCGAGGCTTTTTTGCTGGAACTGAAGCTGAGTCTTTGGACTTCAGTTTTGTCCTCCGAATAAAGCGAATATTTCCACGACTGTCTGCGAGCTGTTTACCCGCCGTTTCACCTCAGAACCGTCGGCTAGACAGGGTGGCAGACGCGAGCTCCAAGCTGGAAGGGAAAGACCTCATCCTCCATCCCTCCATCAGTCAACCTCTTCAGGGGCTGACTTGCTACAGTCCTCTGTGTTTCTTTTTTTGAGAAAATGTCTGTTCATTTCTTTTCCCATTTTTGGGTTAAGTTAGATTTGTTTTTCTTGCTAAATTTTACCAGCACTGAATCTTTACTGGCCAAACCTGTAGGTTACAGGTGACCTACACTGTGTTCTCTTGGGGAGCAGTCTTTGTGGGGGAGAGATGATCTTTAGGCAGATGACTATGCCATAGGCTCTGCGACCAGACCAGCCAATTCTGTAGTTTCCCAAGGGATCTCAGATATTTTGCAGGCATCAAGTCTAGATGAGACATAGTGGTTGATAAAGAACTGGAACAACGTCACCAGGAGTCCATAATTCTTGGTGAGAGAGGAGCAGATATCAGAGGTCAGATATCTCAAGCTTCTCTCTTCACTGTCCAGAAACCCAGTTGCCTCAGCGTAATGCATGCAGGATGCTTGCCATTTAGGGGTGTCCTAGGATCTAGCCTGAAACTGCCAGGATGAAGCTTCAACCCCAACCCCAGCAACAGGCTTAGGAGACTCCAGTAAGCCCAGCCTTACACTTTCTGAGTGAGGGATGACAAAAGGCAGCACAAGCAGGTCAGACTGGCACCCAGTGAGAAGAGTGGAGTGATAGAACTTCCCATCAAGGGCTGGACTATAAACAGCCAGGTCACAGGTCATGGGTCTCCCCAGTGCCTGGACCTCTCTCACCTATAAGCCACAAGCTCCCTGACTCCTGCATCAGTGTGCAAGAGAATGAGCAGAGAAAGAGAGAAGTAGGAAAGAAATATTGAAAAAAAGACGAAAGGTAGGGATTCAAAATCAATTACTAAGAAGGTCCCCCAAGACTGAGTGGGCATGGGGGGTGTCAGTGAGAGACTGAGACATTATTATAGACCTAGAGATGTGAAGACACCTAGAGAAACATTGAGAGAGAGAGACAGAGACAGAGACAGAGACAGAGAGACGGAGGGGGGGGGGAGAAAAGGAAAATGGAAAGGGAGAGGAAGAAATAACAGAATCCCCAAAGGAAAAAACGTGGATAAGCACCCCTTACCCTGAGAGGTGCACTATGTCAGGGACAGTCTTTAATTTGGTGTGACAACAGTCTCAGCTCCAATGCCTTAGTCCTAAAGTGGAGTTGTTCCTCCAGCAGGCACAGCAGAGGCCTGTTAATAAGGCCAGAGGAGACCCCTGCGGCCTGCTTCAGATCAATGGGCTATAATTGCTCTACCCAGCCCTGGAGCACTTAGGTGATTTAAAACCAGAGGGGCAGGGAGTGGGCGAGAGAGAGAGAAAGAGGCCAGCTCAGAGAAACCTGGGTGGTTTCCTCTCCTGCCATTTCAAGAGAATCGGAGAGATTTGTAGATATTTCAGCTTTCCTGCACGATTTCAGGGCACGGGGTCACCCTCAGACAGCTGATGTCGGAAGATATAAGAACCAGGTCCTTTCCTGTCCGGCCCTTACTAGCAGTAATGGTGGAACCAGGCCTTCCTAGCAAGGGAAGAGCCAGCCACTGGTTTCAATCAATGGGGCTGGGACTCCTGGAGCCTCATTCCAATTCTGGCCCTGTTCTGAGCCTCAGTTTAGCCATGGCTAAAGCACTGAGGTCCTTTCTCTTGGCTCCGTTGTGTGTGGTGGGTGTGCTCAGGGCTTTGGCATCTTCCAAAACATCAGCAATACTGTGGCTGGGCTGATGGAGCTGTCCAGATTATGCCAGCACTTTCTTCTCCCTTTCTTTAGCTGTTCCAAGTACCCCGAAGAGCCACAGAACTGGAAGGTGTTTTCCTGAGAATCAAATAAGATAATGAAAGCAAAATGTGTAGCAGGGTGGTAGGCACAGGGTAAGTCGATGGAAAATGTATCCGTGAGAATGTATGATAGCTACCTACCTAGATGCCTGTATTTGCTTCACATCAATGGCATTGTCTTTACATATAGCACTTGCACAGATCCTCACAGTTCATGGGGGATGTTGCCAAAGCAAAAAGCATTTTTGGCCTTCCTCCTACTTTTTTTCATTCCTCCAGAAGTACTTGTGTTCTCCTAGATTATTCTATAAGTAGGTGATATGTGTGTTCATAGAGAAATATACAGCTGGCTTTATTTACAAAGTATATATATATTCTTCCACAACTTGTTGGTTTAGTTTTTGCTTACTAATGTTTTCTTTCTTTCTTTCTTTCTTTCTTTTCTTTCATTCTTCTTTCTTTCGTCTGTCTTTCCTTCTTTTTTCTTTCATTCTTTCTTTCCTTACTTTCTTCTTTCTTTCTTTCTTTCTTTCTTTCTTTCTTTCTTTCTTTCTTTCTTTCTTTCTTTCTTTCTTTCTTTCTTTCTATTCTTTCTTTCTTTCTTTCTTTCTTTCTTTCTTTCTTTCTTTCTTTCTTTCTTTCTTTTTTTTTTTTTGGTTTTTGGGGTCACACCTGGCAGTGCTCAGGGGTTACTTCCTGGCTCCAGGCTCAGAAATTGCTCCTGGCAGGCACAGGGGACCATATGGGGCGCCGGGATTCGAACCGATGACCTCCTGCATGAAAGGCAAACGCCTTACCTCCATGCTATCTCTCCGGCCCCTTCTTTCTTTCTTTCTTTCTTTCTTTCTTTTCTTTCTTTCTTTCTTTCTTTCTTTCTTTCTTTCTTTCTTTCTTTCTTTCTTTCTTTCTTTCTTTCTTTCTTTCTTTCTTTCTTTCTTTCTTTCTTTCTCTCTCTCTTTCTTTCTTTCGTTTTCTTTCTTTCTCTTCTTTCCTTCTCTTCCTTCCTTCCTTCCTTTCCTTCTTTCTTCTTTCTTTCTTTCTTTCTTTCTTTCTTTCTTTCTTTCTTTCTTTCTTTCTTTCTTTCTTTCTTTCTTTCTTTCTTTCTTTCTTTCTTTCTTTCTTTCTTCTTCTTTCTGTCTCTTTCTTTCTTCTTTCTGTCTCTTTTTTATTTCTTACCTATCTATTAATCTATAATTTATCTATCTAGGGGGAACGGGATTGGGCCACACCAAGCAATGCTCCAGAGGTTACTCTTCGAAGAGCTCTGGGGGGCCATATGGGATGCCAGTCATCAAGCCCAGTTGGCTGTGTGTAAGGGCAAAGACCCCTACCTGCTGTACTATTGATCTGGCCAAATATATATATTTATTCAAAATCCACTCATTGGAAAAGCACAGCTTGCTGTAAAGTATACAAATGTAAGGATGCACTGGTTTAAATCCCTTCTGTCAGTGAAGACTTGTTTTTTTTCTTTTTCTTGTAAATAAATATGGCAGGAACTAGATTGGGCATATTGCTCTCTGGATATACAACTATTATGTAAATGGTGTTTCAAAAATGTCTTAAATGAAGGTTATATGCATTTAAAAATGTGTTATTTTGGGTCAGGGTGATAGCACAGTGGGTAGAAAATGTGTTTTTTGGGGCCAAAGAGATAGCATGGAGGTAAGGCATTTGCCTTTCATGCAGGAGGTCATCAGTTCAAATCCAAGCATCCCATATGGTCCCCCGTGCCTGCCAGGAGCAATTTCTGAGCCTGTAGCCAGGAATAACCCTTGAGCACTGCCAGGTGTGACCCAAAAAACCAAAAAAAAATGTATTTTTCTTGCACATGGCCAACCCAGATTTGATCCCTGGCATCCTGTATGGTCCTCTGAGCCCACCAGACATGACTCCTGAACAGGAATAACCCCTGCGCATGACTGGGTGTAGTTCAGGAAAACCAAAAAAAAAAAAAAAAAAGTAATATTTTATGTCAACATGCTCTCCAGCAATGATTTTCTGATATATATACCTGCCAGCAATACCTAAGATGATTTCTTCTTCATTCTACTTCCAAAGAATGTTCTTCCCTCTTTCAACAAAAAAAATAAGAATGATTAATTTGTTTTTTCTTGGTTGTTGTCAGCATGTTTTTGTCACATAACTTATCAGTATTTCTTTTTTTTTTCTGTAAATGTCTCATTTTCTACCTTTGGTCATTTTTTTCTACTGATTTGTTTGTATATTTTCTTATTGACTTAAGTATTATTTGTATAGAAGGATATTATACGTGGTCTTTTATTCACATGACAAGCATTTTATTCTAGTTTGTCTCTTATCTTCTTTTTGTTGTTGTTTTTTTTTGGGGGGGTCACACACAGCAGTGCTTAGGGATTACTCCTGGCTCTATGCTCAGAAATTGCTCCTGGCAGGCTTGGGGGACCATATGGGACTCAAACCACTATCCTTCTGCATGCAAGGCAAATGCCCTACCTCCATGCTATCTCTTCAGGCCCATGTCTCTTATCTTTTGACTTAATGTTGTCCTGCCTCATTTTCCTAATACTTTTATTTAAAAAAAAAAAACTCTTTTTGGTTTTTGGGTTATATCCAGAGGCTACTCCTGGCTCTGTGCTCAGAAATAACTCCTGGTGGGCTCTGGGGACCAGATAGAATGTCAGGGATCAAACCTGGCTCCATCTCGGGTCAGCTCATGCAAAGCAAACACCCTACCACTGTGCTATCACTCTGGCTTCTCTCCAAAAACGTTTTATCATCTCATTCATTATGTTCTTTAACTGGAACTTTTCGTGGCACACAGTGTAAAGTAAGAATGCTTAACTTAATTTTTCTTTTGCACTAATTTCACTGTTTTCATTAACTCTTTCTATATTCTTTTGCTGACTATCCTTTCCTCTTTGGTAGGATTTGTCATCTTTACCATGTAATCAATCTCATTTCTAAATGTATTGACAACTGGCATCACTTAGGCCAGAAGTCTCTCATTTATGTACTTTTGTGTGCATGATTCCAAAGAATATTATTTAAGTGCTTGACTTTTTAGAAGACACAGAAGTTTAGTCCAGCAGAGATGGAATAGCTATCCATCAAAACCCACCCTGCTCTTTTTGGGTACTTCTAGACCTTCCTGAAAACTGTGGTCATATGACACCAATTCAAACCAATGAAGGCAAGTAAAAACATGTGCCTTCCAGCCTGGCTCACAGAGCATCTTCCTGCATGCTCCTCTATTTCGTCTCCTTTGAAGAGGCTAGAAGCTATAATGAGTAAGTAGGTTTCCAATCAGTGATAAAGGACACATCACTACTAGCTGTATCCCCTTAGTAAACAATCCCTTCCAATAATCGCCCTTGGCTAAAGTACCTACTATGGATTATTAAAGAGTCCAACAAAAACATCCTGGGGCTGGAGAGGATAAGCATTGGAGGTAAGGCGTTTGCCTTTCATGCAGAAGGTCATCGGTTCGAATCCCAGCGTCCATATGGTCCCCTGTGCCTGCCAGGAGCAATTTCTGAGCATGGAGCCAGGAATAACCCCTGAGCACTGCCGGGTGTGATCCAAAAACACCCAACGAAACATCCTGTGATTGTGATTTGAGCCTAGAGTTGTACATCAACTCACTTTTTTCCTTATAGTGCAGATTATTGGTAGAAGTTCTCACTTCTGACTATGTCTTTATTTTTTCTTTACATGCAACTGGTGTTATTAGCTTTTGTGGACACTTCTAAAGATAGTCAAAACATTGACAATTGCATTCATGTGTGTGTAGTTGATTAATACGAAATGATATCCTATTATACATACCATCTGGTATCTTGCTCTTGTCAATTAACATTGCATTTTGGAGACTCTGTGTTGGCACATACAATCTTCCTTGTTTTAAGACTGACTGGTATTCCCATGTTTGAAGATGCAATTGAAGATGCAATTTCACCAGTTTCTTGACAAACACTGGGTTGTTTCCAGGTTTTTTGTTTATTTGTTTTTCTTTAAACAAGTAGTGCTACCATAACTTGTTTAACTTGTTTTCTGTGAGTAAGGTAAATTTCTAGAAGGGGAATTTCTGAGTTATGGGTTGAAGCTTCGATCATCCCCCAAACTTTGTTGAGTAGCTTGTTTCAGAGTCCTCAACTGGATTTTAGGGAACCTGCTTCCTCTCTGCTTTGCTCACACATTAGGCAGCAAGGTGGCCAAATCTCATAGGTGAAAACCAGAATCTCACTGGACTCTCAATTTTCAGTTTTCATGCTATGAATATGGCTAGGCATCTTTCAGCAAACTGCTATTCGTACTCTGCCAAATTTTCTGCTATCATGAACACCACCAGGTATGGCTTCCAAACAAACAAACAAAAATAATAGCAATGAGGAAAAGGAAGAGATGGGAGGCTTATAGAGGGCCTAGGATGTAAAAGAAACTTGCTTGAGAAAAAGGCAAAATGACCTTGTCATTGGACCAAGGCTGAGGGACAAAATTTAGAGCTAACCATGGGCTCTGGAAATGTACTTGTAACAGGTACAGAGAAGAGTTATTGGACAGAAGTTAAAATGCTTGTCTTGCATGTGGCTAACGTTGGTTTGATGGATTCCCAGCTCCACATAGGGTCTCCTGAGCATCAGGAAGAGTGATTCCTGAGCACATAGCCAAGAATAAGTTCTGAATATCACTAACTATGGCTCAAAAATCAAAATGCCACAAGAGCATTACCATGTAAGGAAAGTGGCTCAAGTGTTGGGCCATATGTCTGATACCATATGTGAGACTCTGGTATCATGCCCCCACTCTGGCCAGCACTGCCAACCTGAGTAACATACTTATAGTTCCTATTCTTACAGGCTGGCCAATGTCAGGTGTGGCCATTAGAAAGATAAAAGAGGACTGCCAAGCAGTTGGGGATCTCTGTGAAGGGCTACAGGACTCTGTCTTAAATGAAAACCAGTTTATGGTTAGTAGAGATGATGAAGAAAAAATAATAAGTCTTTAATTCATTTTTTTTTAAAATAGGGGCCATCCCTGTGTTCAGAACCAGGATCATATCTACAGAGCTCAGATCATGCATCATTGGAATTCACCTCGGAATCTCCCCTTTCCTAGGCACAGGGCTGACACTTGAACTACAAAACTGGCCCTGAGCTTGCCAAATTTCAAGATTACTTGCATTTGGGGTGGTGGAAAGACCATAGGAGGAAAGGCAGCCTATGTGTACACTCTGATGGGCCATCTGAAGGGGCTGACACAATCAGATACAATTTCACAAGTGTAAGCACTGAGGCCTGTAGCTGGGTCCCCAAAGGTCAGAAACACAAACCCAGGTGCCAGTGGAGTGGCAGAGGTAGGGAGGTGCCAGTTTACAGTTAGTTCTGTCTGTGGTTTTCCAGAAGAAGTCTGTGTAGTTCAGCAAACTCCACAGGAGCCTAGCTTGGGGTTGAGAGAGAGAGAGAGAGAAAAGAGAGAGAGGAGAGAGAGTGGAGAGAAAAGAGAGAGAGGGGAGAGAGATGAGAGAGAGGGAAGAGAGAGGAGAGAGAGGAGAGAGAGGAGAGAAGAGAGAGAAGAGAGAGAGGAGAGAGAGAGGAGAGAGAGGAGAGAGAGAGAAGAGAGAGAGAGGAGAGAGAGAGAGGTGTCTCCGCTGTAAGGTCACTATTCTGAATTACTTTCCACCTAAGGAGCTGGTTCTACAGGACAGGATGAATGAGCTAATTAGTGATTTCAGCAGATACTAATTGAATGGCACCCTGGGCCGTCCACGGACAAATGGTGAACAAGATAAGTAAGTGTAGATTCCATGGAGGAGGTGTGGGTGGACAGCAGGTTCAGAGAAAGAAGGATGCTCTGTCTCTACTCACATGGTTGGTGGTTGGGTGGGGAAGTGAGAGCTACCTGGACACCTGAGAGGCTTTCATAAAGTCATATAAAAGGTGTCACCCACATGCATTATGGTTGGCGGGAGGGTTTCATAGACCGACCAGAACCCATATATTTTCCTGGACATTTACCCTGAATCCTAAATTGCTGTTGCTCTTACCCTGTAATGCAAAGCTCAGGGACAGGGAGGGATCATGAACTGGTAGTGGCTGAGTGGACAGCATGAAAGGACAAGTGACTAGACAAGGTCTGAGCTAGTGCCTTCTCTGCTGCATGTTCTCTCTTCAACCTCAGGCAAACCCCTTCCTCTCCACTGGCCTCCAACTCTTCTTCTATCTAAAGACCTTGTGGTTTCATGGATTTCTATTTGACTTCGGGTGTTAAAGATATACACACACAAGCACATAACATGTGGACTCATACCACTACATTGGTGTCTCAACCTGATCACCCATGTGCTCCTTGCTTTGTGAAGGAAATTTAGAGAGAGGCCAACAAAGATTTTTCCCTCTTGAGGGAGGCAGTGGGACCACCAAGATGAGCAAATCTCTTTCATTTAAAAAATCTGGGGCCAGGGCAATAGTACAACAGGGAGGGCATTTGTCTTGTGCACAGCCAACCCTGGGTTAACTCCCCAGCATCCCATATGGTCACCCAAGCACTACCAGGAGTAATTTCTGAGTGCAGAACCAGGAGTACCTCCTGAGGACCCTCAGGTATGGCCCCAAAAACCAGGAAAAAAGAAGAAACAAATTCCCCAGTTTTTTCCTCTTTTTCCTCAGATGCTGTATGAAATGCTATTCATTCTTTCTGGGATTGACTTCCACAGAGTAGAGTACATGGAAGTTCCTACAACACTGTGTTCTTCTAGTAAAACCACACTCTGGTCACCAGCACCATCTTTGGTCAGATCTCTTGCATTGTTTGACCCTGTGAGCACTTGCCCTATTCTAGAAACTTCTCTGAGCAATTATGAAACCATCTTTATGGATATTTCCTATAGCTTTGTAGTCACTCAACAGCCCTCAGTTATAGGCTTTATTTGCACAGGCCACTGCTTTTGGCTGAGTTTTATTCAATCCTGTTGTTCCAGTATGTTTTTGTGTTTGACTCTCACCAGTGAAGTGTGTCCATCTCTACCTCCTGGTAACTTCCACAGGGACCAAGACTGCTTTACTTATTGAGCTAGTAATGCGGGAATGGATGGGTGAACACAGGGTGAGACTCTCTCACTGATGCTTTCAAAGTTTTGTCAAGGGAAGAGGGTGGCATCCAAGGTGACAACTCAGACGTTTTCCTGGCTTGTGATAAGTTTCCCTAAATGAGGTGGGGGTGGGACCCAGACCAGGAGCAGGTGGAATCTGAGTAGGACCAAGCCACAGTCCTATGTTCTTCCTGATTTTCAGAATCTTGGTTATGCTCAGTTTTTCTTGTAAAAGGAAAGATGGACACAAAGAAGATACTGAGAAAGAAAGGATGTGAAGGGGAGAAGATACTGTTCAGTACAAGTACAGCCAATGAGGAGAACAGAAAGAAAGAATAAAGAGAGGCAAGGTTTAGAGGAGTAAGTATGGAAATCTTTATGTGTCCCGAGGAGCTGTGCTCACATATCATCATCATGACAGCGTAATTGTGCATGGAAATTTCAAGATTCTGTCTTGTGGTAATGAAGATCCTTGTCAAGTCCGCAGTGAAAGAAACTCCACTATTCTGTGTTTTTTAAGTCCCTGCCCAGGCAGAAGGGACCTCCCTTCTTTCTGTTGAGGGTACATTTCTAGTTTTTTTTTATTTTTCTTTTTAGGCAACATCTGGCAGTGCTCAGGAGTTACTTCTGGATCTGCACTCAGGAATTATTCCTAGTGGTACTCAGGGATGCTGGGGCTCCAACTCAGGTCAATTGCTTCTAAGGAGGAGCCTTACCCACTATTCTGTTGCTCTGAATTCTGAATTCTCACATCACAGTGAGTTTTGTACCCATCTATTGCCTCTGTTAGAATATGTCCCTATGTAAGAGGATGAGAGAGGAAAGTACTGGGGGAACAGGAGTGAGGGACTATTATATTGTATTTGTTTGACTCTGTGAGCACTTGCCATGTTCTAGAACCTTCTTCTCTTGGTTATTATGTGGAAGTCTATATGGAGACCATCTCATATTCATAATATGGGGAATTGATGTAGCTATATATACAAACCACAGAGTCAACAATACTGAAAGCATGAGATACCAGCTATAACCACCAAACTTGAAAATGTGCCTGTCAAGGGAGTAGCCTGGGAAGCCAGGAGGAAACTTGGGATCACTAATGGAGGGAAGTTGACACTGGTAGGATTGATACTAGAACATTCTATGACTAAAAGTCAACTATAAATAACTTTATAAATAAGTTCTTTAACAAAAGAAAAATTAAATGTATGCCCCTTTAAAATTGAGATCATACCTAACAGTGTTAGAGAGTCACCAAAACCATAACTAACAGTTTGAGGTGTCCATGCTGTGCCCTGAATGAAACCCCAAGCTAGGCATGTGTTCCAGCATTTGAGCCCACTCCAGCCCTCTAGGTTCCTTTACATCTTTATGTCTCTTATCACTATCTCAGGCCTGGCACCAAGTGGTTCTAAATCTTGTTTTCTATTTCTTCTTATCCATAACAGAATTGGAAAGTCATAAACTTGGCCTTTAAGGGGTGTATCAGAATGAGGATACATGAGGATATCATGTATACATGATAATACTTGATTGCTGACTCATGCCATCAGCCCTGGGACACACATCAACCAGCCTTGTTTTCCATGTGTCATTCTCCCAAGCTGCTCTGTTACAGAATCTGGCCCACTGGAAAAGAAGCTAATCACTTGTAAGGAGGATCTTTCTATACTTAGTTGCCTTGCTTTCACGTCTTTCATCTATAATAAGTTTAAGTTGAGTTGAAATCAGGGTTATGAGTCATGGCTTGTAAATGTCTATTGTATATTATTTCTTAGTACTGACATGGAGTTTAATAGGTCTATTTATGGGCTTACTTCTGCTGTTGGATACTCAGATTTTCACAGAATTGGGGTGGGGGATGCAAGGCCAACGCCCTACCGCTTAGAGCTTGCTCTTGTCTCCATGCTCAGAAATCATTGCTGGTGGTACTTGGAGAACCACTGGTAGGCACAAGGGATTAAACTGGGACCAGCAACATGCAAGGCATGCTACCTTAATCTCTATACTCTGTTTATGGTTCAAACATAATATTTATGATATTTTTAAAATTAATTAATTTGTTGCAGTTCTCAGGATTGAAGAAAGGACCTCACACATACAAGGCATGTACTCTACCACCAAATCACATTTCCAACTGTTTGTTTTTCCTACTTATGATGATGAGTTTGCATTTTGGAGTCAAACTTCCCAGGTTCAGTTTCAAACATTATCCCTTACTACTTATTGTATGGCCTTGGCTTCTTCAATGGCACTATAAGAACTGATGTCTTGGTGTTATAACTTATATGGTTATATGGTCATGGGGGAATCAAATGAGGAAACACATGGTAAGAGCCACGATTATTTTCACACCCCATAGTCAGCATCTTGCCTTTCACCCACCCAGTAACACTTCAATAAACATTTGTTGAATTGGAAACAAATAAATATATTCCTGAGAGTTGCAAATTATAATAATGCTAATAAACATCGACTCGGTAAATTCAACAATAGAACTCCAAGACAATAAAAATAAAGCTAGCTGTCAAGGAATTGGGAATACATGTTATTGCTCTGCCTACAACACAAACAAACAAGACTAATAATTCTAGGATCTGAAATGTATTCCCAAGGACAATTATGGTTGCTGATGACTGGTGGAGGAATTCTGAGCAATGCACATCAGTGGAAAGGATTACTTTGCTCAGGAACCACCCCCACTGCCATCCTCATCCCCTTGGGCTCCAGTGCAGACTCCTGGCAGTTGCAGGAAAGGAAAATGGCATCCCCTGGGAGACCCCCACAGGGGTGATGGGAACAGTTAGAACTCAGAATCTGCAGGGGCAAAGAGAAGACCCCAGTCACAGATGTGGCTTTGAGGACCCCAGGTGCCTCATGATGAAAGAAATGAGGCTCAATGGCTCCCACACATTTCATCTGCAGTACCCCAGTGGTCCCAAGGACCAGCTCATTTTCTGTGCTCTCCTAGAATCTATCTGTGTTCACCCAGGCTCTGCTCTCAAAGCAATTTCTTCCTGCTCTCAGGGTCCTCCCAACGTGTGTGACAATACTGCAGAATCTATGTTTGTCTCTGTTCCCCTGCCCCATCCTCCTTCGGGTCCTGCTTTGAGTATTGCTCCTCATTCCAGAATCCTCCAGCCCCCCTCTCTGCCTCTGTCTGCATTGCCAACCCCAGGAAGGATGAGGGGAGCACAAATCACTGAAGAGAATGATAGGCAGAAGAATAGGATATTGATACCTGGCAAAGAATGGGGGTTGAGGGAGTTCCCGGGATCTGCAGATATGCCTCTAGCTTCCCAGACCCATCAGATATCTGAGACACCCCTTTGCTGTAGCTCTTTGCTCTGGCTGCCCTGGTTGTTTTCTTCTAGGTTACTCCTGGTGACTTTAGTGGGGTTCTAGGGGCTGCCTGAGAACCCAGTAACTTGGATTCGGGTGATCTTCAGAGAAATTCCTACCTGCAAAGAGGGAATCTTGATGTACCCGTTCAGTGCTATGGGGTGGGTTGTTGGTAGCCATGTGTAACTCTTTACTTCCTGCACAGGCTCTGAACAACATCTGCGTAATATGTAGCTGTTGTAGCTGGGTTGGAGAGGGAGCAGTGGGGAGTGCATTTGTCTTGCATGAGACCAACTCAGGTTCAGTCCCCAGCACCTCATAAGATCCCCCAGCATTGCTAAGATTCCAAAGTGGAGAGCCAGATGTTAAACACTGAGCTCTACCAGCTATGACTCCCAAACAAAACAAAATGAAGTGGGTGCTGTTTTACTGCCTCCCTACACACACACAAACACACACAGAGTAGAATCCTACCTTCCCTCTCTCCTTAAAATATATGTAAAAAAAATATATATGCAAAAATATTTTACTTTAATTGCTATTATAGCATGTGGCTCATGGACATGCCTGCTAATTAACACATAGTTCTCTCCCACCTCCTCAAGATAGAATGGCACTGGCTTGTGGGGAGGTGAGTGTTCTGATATAACCTCACCTGCTCTATCACAGAAGTGTGAGATTCCCAGCCCCTTGATTTTATGTAGGGGTGTGACCAAGGTCTTCCCTATTGGCATTAGAGACTTGTTCTTCTGAGTGCAAGACTTGGGAGATGTGTGTGTGTGGGGGGGGGATTATAATATAGCTAGTGTGGCTCCAGGGGGCCCCTCATCACAGATGAGGTTGTGAGTGGGGAAGCTTCTGGAGGTTGTACTCTGCTCCCCATTTTGGCTCTCATGACCCCAACCCCACTGTCTCTATGAGTTCAGGAGGGCTATTCTCGACCATCTAAAATGCTCTTGGAGATAGCTGTTCACTTCGAGGCTTCATGCCTGTAGATAGAATCATAAAGTTCAAGGTTCATCACACATGGACCAGTGGTGAGGATGGGATGAGCAAGGTTCCATACAGGGCTGGTGAGTGGAGACAAAGGATGATGGTGGTTGGGCTGAGATGGACACATTGGGGAGCAGTATGACCTCAATCTCAAGGAGTCAGAGGTTATGGGGCTTCCTCAGTTGAGGTTTTAGGAAAAAGGTGACTCTAAGCAAACCTATAAAGCAGGGCCTTGGTAACCGTGGTGTGCAGGAGGCCCATGGTCAGGATTTCCTGTTGGCTGGGAACCTCTAACCAACTAACTCCAAAGTTAAAGCAAATGTGGAATAATGCAAAGGTCCCTTTGATGCCTTCAAAGTGCAGTTAGGTCACCCTGCTAATGGCCTCTACGGCACACTTTGTCGCCCCACAGGCTTGCAGGGACAAGGTAGGAGTGATCCCTCAGAAGAGGGGTAGTTCTGAACCCCTGGCCTGGGAGGAGAAGGAGGAGTATGGCAGAAG
Source organism: Suncus etruscus (assembly GCF_024139225.1). NCBI lineage: Eukaryota > Metazoa > Chordata > Mammalia > Eulipotyphla > Soricidae > Suncus > Suncus etruscus. The sequence continues at coordinate 9,013,689 of NC_064848.1, read as the reverse complement.
TGCAAGGCTGGACGGGGAGGCAACATAGCCTACCAGGGATGGCTGGGGCCCATGACAGAGATGGGGGTGTCTTGGGCCAATGAGTGTGCCAGACAGGGGCTCTAAAAGCTGGGAGGAACCCACAAGATGATCTAGGCGTCCCTTCTTAGATCCACCAGTCATTCTGGCTCTCATTTCCAAAATTTGCATCTCCTGTACCACTTCTTCAGCCCCGCTGCTGAAGATAAACACGTATCCCACAATTCACCGTGGTTTGTTTTCCCCTCCAACTCCAGATGGCCTATCTGGGGACAGCCGAGGCCCCTGGGTGCGAGCTGTTGCCGATTTTTGATGAGCTGTGCACATATGGATGCCCGAACATCTGGAGCGGCCATGTGCTGCTTGGGGCAGGCCAGCCCTGGCGAGCCAATCAGGGGAGCCCTGGGCGCCGAGGGTGCGGCCCAGCCAGCTAGCACGGATAAATTATTCATGACCAAGTTATTTGTGGTGCGAGGGGTCCTTCAGCTACTTTGATTAAAAATCCAATGAGTAATGAATATGCAAACGCCAGCCACTGCTCCGAGCAACAGATTTGTCAAATTGTCTATACTTCACCGAGATAAAGGAAAAAAATCTCCCGGGGTCCCGAAATTGAAAAACCGCACCGTCAAATCGCAGCATTATCTTAATTATCAAATCTCCTTGGCCAGGCAAATACCCCACGTGAAAGCTGAACTGGGCGACAGGAAGAAAAAAAACAAAAAACATCTAGAGCGAGAAAGATATTTGTCTCCAAAACTGGGGGCCTGGCTAGTGAGAAACAGCTTCCACAGAGGAGAAGTGATTTTAATTCGCATGGTGACTCCACAGCCATTTAATTATTTTAATTAGGCTTAATTAGTGGTAAATTTACAATGATATGCTTGATACCTGGCATTAAATCTTTCATGCATAAATGTTTTGTTAAAATGAGGGAAAAGGCAAGTGGCATTTCGCCAGCAATTACTGCTGAGTGTTCTGATGAAGGATTAGGCTCAGCGCTGATTCATGAAGACAGGCGGGCACAAAACACTTTTGGGAGGCCCCGCTAGGTACGCATTTTGCTCGTGTTCCTCCCCACAGCATCCTTGTCCCTGAAGATCCAGGGAACATCTCCCCTGCTCTAAGTGAGAGCAGCAAGATGGTAGGCAGGGTAAGAAACGTAGGGACAAGAGGGGCTACTGACTCAGGCCGCCCCTTACACCTGTTTCTGTTATTCCTTCATCCTCAAAATGACTTCATCTGTGGGGCATCAGAAGCCACATCTGGAGGGCCGGCATGGCTGATGGGAGCATGTGAGTATGTGTGCTTGTCTGGCTTGTTTGGGAACACCTGGAATTATTGAATGCGTGCTTGGGCATGGCAGGAGTAGGTGCAGAGGAGACATGCAGAACCCATTGGCTGAAATGGCCTTAGTAAGCCTTCCTGCCTCTTGGCTGGCTTGGTTGAGGACCTAACCTGCATGCTGTTCATGTTCTCCACACTCAGAGGCCATGGAACACCGAGGGACAATGGAAAATAGAGAGGCAGGGTGAGATGAGGAATATGGGTTTAGGGGAAGGATGATTGGGTGAAGGTCACAGGAGAGGACTCAGGTTCTGACTGATGAGCTGAATTAGATGATACTAGGAAAGAAGCATCTCAACACACTAACCCTGGTTTACTGGCCTGACTGCTTTCACCTCAATGAAGAAATGCTCACCCCCCCAATTGAAAGGACACTTGTCTTGTATGCAGCCAATCCATATTTGATCCCCAACACCCAGTATGTTTCCCCCCAAACACCACCAGAAGTAATTCCTAAATATAGAGCCCAAAGTCAGCATTGAGAAGTAAGGTTTTCTTTTGTTGTTATTTTATGTTTGTTTGTTTATTATTTTATTTATTTTTTTATTTGCTTAGGGCTTACTCCTGACTCTGTGCTCAGTCATCACACTGGGGACTCAGAGGACCCAATGTGGTTCTGATGATCAACTTTAATTGGTCGTGTTAGGGCAAATGCCCTACCTGCTATACTGTGACTCTGGAGTGGGTGAGGACTTTTCATTGAGTTGAAAGTAGGCTCTCGTTCTCTTCAGAATAATCTTTTCTGACTTCAATCTCTGGTTCTTTGCTTTCAATATTGACTACTTGAGGACCAGAATCTAAGAGCCTTCATCCATACTGACAACATCATAGTCAAGAAGGGGGTCGTGGATAGAATGCTAGAACCAGGTAGACGGGGAGGGGGGGAGGTACAAGGACATGGATGGAATAGGCAAAAGGAATCTTTGTGAGAAATTCACATCACAACTGATCTTGGTCATGTACTTCCTCTGGCCTGGCCTGAGAGTGGCTCTGGGACAAGGGCATGTCTTCTGACTTGTGAAGTCCTAGCTCATTGCTGCTGCTGCCAGGATGAAGGAAGAGGAGAAAGCAGAGGAAAGCATAAGAATGGGGTTGATGCAAGGAAGTTCTCAGCTCAGCAATGATGCTGTGTACTACTCAACCCTCCATTTTCTCTGTCCAGCTCATGATTCTGGACATCTTTCCTCTCCAGACTCCTTCACTCCCTGCTCTCTTTGCTGTTTTGGGTTTGTTTTGTTTTGTTTGGGGATCACCCTCCATTGTGCACAGGGTTTATTTCTGACCCTATGCTCAAGAATCATTCTCGGTTATCCGCTGGGGATGTGTTAGTGTTAGGGATCAAATCCAGATAGACTGTGTGTTAGACACTACTCACTGTACTTTCTCTTTTGCCCCATCTCTCCCTTCTTAGCTTAAGCTTCTCTTATCTCAGAGTTAATGCCTTGGTTCTGACTTAATCATTTCCCTGGAGGGTTTTGACCCTGTTAAAGTCCATTTAAACTTTCAGTCTATAGTTATCTGTCTTTGTGTCCACCTTTTAACAGACTTGCAGAATTTTCTGCCTCAGCTTTTCTTTTCCTTCAGAAATTGTGTCTATTAATTGGACCTTACTTTTTTTTTTTTTTACTTTGTTTTACAATGTTTTTACTTTGCATTTTGTTAGCTCAAAGGACTATTTCTGCAGCCAGGTGGATGATTTTCTTCAAAGCAGTCACAGCTAAGCGCCTCTGAATGGAAGGGACCCAAGGGCAGGCTCCTTATCAGTCTTGAGCTTTCATCTTTAGGTTTATACTAGTGTTCAACAAATAGGAGGCATGCCTTAAGTCAGCAAGTGATCAGCTACTCTTCACCTTGGAGACTAACTTCTCCAAGGGAAAAGGCACCAGAGTTCCATATTGGAATGTGAAATTTTACTCACTACATTACTGGAACACAAAGGCATTTGTTGGGGGAAGTAATTTAGAGGCACTTCATTCAATTTACCCCAGTAGGCCAGACACTGAGTCACCAGAGGCCTTGTTTCCCTCAAACAACAGCACAACTCCAAATGTACTATGATCCTCTAAAGAACATTAATGGGGGGAATCAGAGACAGTCCAGGATGTTAAGGCACTTGCTTTTCATGCAGATGATTCCAGTTCCACCCAGGTATTGCATAGGGTCCCCTGAGCATAGAGACTATGTTCAGGAGTAAATCCTGAGCACTGGTGGGTGTGATTAAGGATAAAAGGAAGGGAGGAAGAAAGAAGGGAAGGAGGGAAAAGGGAAGAGAGAAATGAAGGGAAGAAGGGAGGAATGAAGGAAGAAATGGAGGGAGGAAATGAGGAAAGAGGAAGGAAAAAAGGAAGGAGAGAAGGAAAGGAGGAAAGGAGAGAGAAAGAAAGAGAAAAAGAAAGAAAAAAGAAGAAAGAAAGAAAGAAAGAAAGAAAGAAAGAAAGAAAGAAAGAAAGAAAGAAAGAAAGAAAGAAAGAAAGAAAGAAAGAAAGAAAGAAAGAAAGAAAGAAAGAAAGAAAGCGAGGCAGGGAATAAGGAAGAAAGGAAGGAAAGGAGGGAGGAAGGAAGGAGAGAAGGAGGAAGGAAGGAAGGAAGGAACGAGAGAAGGAAGGAAGGTAGGAGGAAGGAGAGAAGGAAGGAAGGAGAGAAGGAGAAAGGAAGGAAGGAAGGAAGGAACGAGAGAAGGAAGGAAGGAAGGAAGGAAGGAAGGAAGGAAGGAAGGAAGGAAGGAAGGAAGGAAGGAAGGAAGGAAGGAAGGAAGGAAGGTTTTAAAGATTGGATCATAGACCCACAGAATATGGGAGTCCCTTGTTGAGACAATAGGGAAAGGCAGGATTTTTCAGCAGTGAGAGAACAATGAAACAGGGATAAAGAGAACTGGACTCCTCTACCCTCATGCAGGAATTTGAGTTCATTGAGGGGTGATTTCAAGACATGAAACAAAGTGATCTTAGAAAGTCAGATCACATTGGGGCTGAGATAAGCTCACCTTTCCTGGTGGTAGAGACAAATAACGTCTAACTACAGATGAAGAGTCAAAATTCATAGAAGCTGGAAACTACTGGAAACCCAATGAGGAAGGGAAAGAGAAAGACCACTTGAGGTGGAAATCAATACAATGATGGACAGCCACTAAATGTAGCTCTTGTGTTTTTTATGTTTTTGTTTTCGTTTTTGATTTTGGTTTTCCGGGCCACACCTGGCAGCGCTCAGGGGTTACTCCTGGCTCTACACTCAGAAATCACTCCTGGCAGGCTCTGGGGACCATATGGGATGCTGGGATTTGAACCACTGTTCTTTTGTATAGAAGGCAAACACCCTATCTCCATGCTATCTCTCCGGCCCCATGTGTGTGTGTGTGTGTGTGTGTGTGTGTGTGTGTGTGTGTGTGTGTGTGTTTAATTTGAACCATTACATCAACCTTCCACCAGTGTCTGCTTCCTTACATTATTGTCTGAGATTCTACTCCCAATTACCCAAATCCTGCCCACCTTTGGTAAACTCAGTTCTATAATCCAGTTCTCAGGTTCTGCTTTCTATAACCAGTTTTTATTCTCAAAGTATGTTTCTTTATATCCCACAGATGAGAGATATCAGTCTATATCTGTTCTACTTCTGGCTGACTTTACTCAACATGATCCCCTCTAGTTCTATCCATACAGTGGCAAATCACATAATCTTATCTATTCTTATAGCCATATAGTATTCCACTGTGAATATGTACCAGAGTTTCTTTCTCCACTCATCTGTTCTTGGACACTCCGGTTGTTTCCAGATTTTGGCTATTGTGAATAATGCTGCAATAAACATAGGAGTGTAAGTGTCTTCTCAGAATAGTATTTGAGTTTACTCAACATGATCTTCTCTAATTCCATCCACACAGTGGCAAATCACATAATTTTATCTATTCTTACAGCCATATAGTATTCCACTGTGAATATGTACCAGAGTTTCTTTCTCTACTCATCTGTTCTTGGACACGCAGGTAATTGCCGATTTTGGCTATTGTGAATAATGCTGCAATAAACATAGGAGTATAAATGTCTTCTCAGAATAGTATTTGGGTCCTGTAAGGGTAAATACTTAGAACATCTATATACTTTTATTCTCTCTCAAATTTTATGAAAATGATAAAGAAATAAAAACAGAGGAATAAGAACAAGAGATTAGAGGCCGGAGATAGCATGGAGGTAAGGTGTTTGTCTTGCATGCAGAAGGTTGGTGGTTCAAATCCTGGCATCCAACATGGTTCCCCGAGCCTGCCAGGAGCGATTTCTGAGTGTAGAATCAGGAGTAACCCCTGAACGCTGCCGGGTGTGACCCAAAAACAAAAACAAAACAAAACAAAACAAAAGAACAAGAGATTATACTCCAGATTCCAAGGATTTTGAAGCTAGGAAGTAATAGAATGAAAAAGTAGATTTAAATAAAAGTAAATGCCAGGGCTGGAGCAATAGTACAGTGAATAGGGCACTTGCCTTGCAAGGGTAACCTGGATTCAATCTCTAGCATCTCATATGGTCTCCCAAGCACTGTCAGGAGTAATTTTTGAGTACAAAGCCAGGAGTAACACCAGTGTATCACTGAGTGTGTCCCTAAAACAAAACAAAGCAAAACAAACAAAAATGTCCAATGTAAATAAGGGAAAGGTGTAAGTTGGAGAAAGAAAATGAGGCAAAGTCACTCTCCTACTCTAGAACCCCAGAGAGATTCAGGAAATGGAAGCACTAGGGACCTCTGAAAACCATGGTATGAAACGGGGCTGAGCACAACAGAGCTGGGGGGGGGGTTTTGTCTGTGAGACATAATGCAGGGCTTCTTTCTGTTCCCCCTTTAGAACCCACTTTCCCAATATCTGAAGGCCTCAGAGAAACTGACACACAAGCGTTTCTTTCAATGAAAGAGAACAGTTTGCCAGACTCCCAGGGGAAAGTTCACCCCCAGGATCTGGGCAATGCAAGGATAAAAAGGCCCATTTATTTGGCCAGTGAAGAATTGGGAGACTCACCCCAGCTCCAGAGTCTCCAGAGGAGATGAGGACTTAGCTGCAATCATATCATAAGTCAGCTCCTCACTCTGCCCATCATTCCTTGAAATGATGCTAATGACACTCCCACTTAAACTCCTAGATACAAGTCTCTGCCTTGAGTTCCAGAGAACCCAACCAAAAAAGAAAGATCCAAGTGACTCTAAGGCTGGTATTGTGTTACCCCACTCTGGCTGGCTGAGCGGGAGTGGGGGGCGGGAGGTGAATCACTCTATCTTGGGTGGTGACAAAAAAATGGATCTGGTGGGTAGTAATATACATTACTGCTTCATTGTTATCTGTGTAACTGTTAAAACCTTCACTAATGGCATGCTGGGATTCCAATGGAAGGTGGTACACTGGCAGGAGTAATATCTGAGACATTTGAAAACTTCCAGGGAAGTAGTAATTATAAAGACTATTAAGTTAAATGGCTATTGCTAAGGGCAATCAACACATTGGAGTAAGAAATAAAAGCTGAGGGTGATTAATCACCAATTAAAGGCTAAGTCTGAAAACCAGTGAGTCCAATTGGCAGCATATAAAAAGACTAACTCTGGTATCGAAAGGGCAGGAAAAGCTGAGGATCAGATCCCAGGCTTAATTAGCAAGACAGCAAAACCCCAAAGGAGATTGAGTCCTCAACCACCAAGGCCTGTCAGCCCAAGGTCAGAGCCATAGTTGGGAGAGAGAAGGACAGGGAAATGTGATGGGCTATCCAGTCCTGGTTGGTTGTACTCTGCAGTATTGAGTTTCCAAATTGCTCTGAATTTTGTGGACACTTTGAGACAATAGGTTTTGCTGTGTTGGTGGAGCTTGCCTTCCCAGTCCTATCAGGGATGAGGATCAGAAATGGTTTACATTTGCTTGGGAGGGATAACAGCACAAACTCAAGGTTTGATCTCACGGAGATGGGGAACCATATCTGATTTCAGCTGCCATCACAATTGAGTCTGAGAAGAACTCTTTGGGCATTCCACAACTGGCCACCCTAATTCTCCCTATCCACTGCATGATGCTAGGAGACTGATACATTCTAGTGATGGTGAAACCCAACCAAGAGGTTGGGAGTTTAAACTTACGAAGTTTCAGAGTCTGACCATAGTAGATTTGAGATTTCAGGGTCTGGGACATGCCTTTTAAAGTGAAGATCAGCATATCTTATCACAAGGAAACTGCATGGTGTGTGTTAGACTTCTGGGCACTGAAGTCAGAAGATGGCTCTGAGCCAGCCACTGTGGAAACAAGAAAGACTGCTGCCTAAAAATGAGCTTCTTCTGGTCCAGGTCCCCACTGAGCACCTACTATTTATTGCCCTCTAGCCTCTTAACAAGGCTTCATGGGGTCCCCTGAATCTCTGCAATTAATTAGGATATAGTTCTGCAACCCTCTCTTAAACTAGTCTCTTTTGTGGGCTGGATTTCCCAGGCACTCAGACATCCCTGCCACAAATGTTGGTACTCAGTTATCCCTGCAACAACTCTGGATATTCAAACATTCCTGCAGCATCCCTGTGAACTTTCTACCAACTGACCAACTGGTTTGTAATAGAACAAGGTGCAGTAAGGCTGTATCCCCTGGCTTCTGTTTCTACCACAACCAGAAAAAATTCTTGGAGAAGCTAAATCATAAAATCTAGGCCTGGAGTGTATATCAATGAATGCGGGATTCAAGCAATTCTAAAATGAGGAAGGTGAGACTCTTTCTTCTTGGCTCTCCTAACTGCTGCCAGTAAGTCTGAGAACCATTTACTCTCCTTTATTCTTCCCCAAAGACTAGAAGGTTGGATTCTCAGCACCACCAGCTCCAAATAACCCCAGACCTAAGATCATTTCTAGAATCCATTCCCAGATGCTCTTTTGCATCAGAAGGATGAACTAGTATGTAGGACAAGGACCGTCAAAGATGAGAAGATAATTCTCTTTTTAAAGACAAACCAGGAAGAGCAAGGCCTAAGAAAGAGTAAGAGCAGAGGGAGAACATGAAAACTTCAGACCAAAGACTTCAGACATAGCTCAGACCTAAGTGAAGAGATGGGGGTCTATGTAGCAAACAAAGAGGGAACTTTGCAAAAGGAGCAGCCAGAGATGCTGCAGAGTGAAACAGCCAGCACAAAAATAAGAATTATAAAGGTGTCCTATCGTGTGGTGCAGGGAAGTGAGTACCAGTGTATGTGTATATATAATTGGGGGTTATAAAATATGAAATCATCACCTTCATTTGTGAGATGCAGTCTTCAAATGTATTATCTCCCATGATATTACTTTGTGAGATGAAACTTATGAGCTCCTTTCAGGTCATGTGCTGGCTGAGGTGCAGAACCTGCACTGGCATGTTGCTCATCTGACCCAAATATTGAGCATTTTGAATCAAAGCCAGACCCCTTGGCCTAGCACCTGTGATCACATGTTTTTTTAGTCCGAGGGATATGTTGTAACCCAAGCTCTGTTCATCCTCACCTGCAGGCTATAGTCAGGTTGCTCCTGGGTCTGAGGCCATCCCACTGCATAGTCTTTCATCCAAACCCATAAGGAAACAAGCATGACAGAGATTTTTCCCTTCTCTTGCCAACTTGATCCTGGGAAAGGACTGCCTCAAACGGTGTTGAGATTGTATTGGCCTAGTTGTACTGGCCTGTGCTATGCTGACAAGCACCAACTCAATCAGCTATTCCTTTGAGTTTTGTTCATGGAGGTGTGCCAGGGGTTCCAGTAAGTCCTGCAGGAAGGCAAGAAACGAAGCCAGGATGCAGTTATGCTGCAGCTGGATCACAGGGAGTTCTGGAGTGGAGAGGCACCAGGGAGCATCTGCAAGGAAAGGGAGCCTATCTCCCCATGTCAGCACTCCCTCAGCCAGCTCTGGGCTGATCATTATGGCTCTGTCCTGGAAAGAAGCCCCCAGTCTGCAGAGGGACAAGCTATAGAAACGCTAGCAGCCCAAATTAGCAGCTAGCACTTGCCCAAATGCAGGGTGCTGAGCATTGGCAGAAGCTGTGTCAGGCACCCCAAGTCCATTAGGACAAAAATTTGCTTAGGAAGTACCACATGCAATGAACATGTCATTTGCTGAGCTTTTTTGCACCTTGCCTAGGCTCTTCTGTGATATCCTGTGAATAATGGTATGGAAGGTAGATTTCCCAAGCAAAATGCATGCAGCTCTTCAAACTAAATGACTCGAGGTTGCCCCATAGATTAGATTCACACTGCACCCTAGAACTTGGCTAATCTACCTCTGAGTGATTTCCCATGTAATTGCAAGAGACCAGGTTGACTACCCTGGGGGAAAGAAGTAACCAAATAGCTCTGAATCTTTCCTCCATGGCTTATTATCTCACTCTCCAGGTCACATCTAGAGGGATGATGTCATCTTCCAGAAGCTTTCATTAGAAGGAGATACCACAGAAGAGGAGGTCATTTGATCCTGAGAAGCCAGAAGGATGCTGAGCCCTTCAATAGTGTGACTGCAGAATGGATAAATGGTCCAGGAATGGTTGACCCAGAAGGACATTTCACCTGGCTCGCCACACAACACTGGAAGTCCTGCAAAATTCACAGATATAAGGGGCTGGGCAAAGACCTGGAGAGGCGCAGTGGCCTGTCTCAGCTCAAGTGCCTGGTAGCTTTGACCCAAAACCAGATTCAATGATGTGCAGGAAAAGTTCAGTCATTGGTAGCCCCAACCAGTACCTGTGGCATCAGCACTCTCCGGGGGCCAGTGTCAGGGCTCCCTGTACCCCTGTTGCTGGGCATGAGAAGATAGATACAGAAGTGAAGTAAAGCCTGGGAGTGGTCCCTGTACTTCAGAGACACTCATACCCAACATTGACTAATCCCTTAAGTCAGTCACTAAAGGAGCAGTCTAGGGTGACCCACGTTTGAGAAATACAGCATTCTAAATCCCATTCACCGTATGGCTTAGTGCATTCACTTATTACACGTCCCTAAAGTCCCAAGGAAAGCAAGCCATATGATTTCGATTAGCTCAGCATTCTCCAAACCTGTCTGATCACCCAACCATTTCCTCACCCACTTCCTAGCAACGTTCTCTGGAACTAGTGTTCAGTGAAACACACTAAGCTAAGAGCCAAACTAAATAATATCTTTGTAGAGACAAAGGGCCTTGGTCGTTGAGAAAATGCATCACCTCTTTTGTTTCATAGCCTTGCAATGGTTTGAAATCAGAGGATAAGTGGGCCAGGGAGAGAGCTCAAAGCCCATGCCTGGCATGTAGAGGTTCTGAGTTTGATCCATAGCACTATACTTTCTCATCACCACATGTGATCTTGACATCCCCAGAGTATTTCTGGAGGGGCCCAGGGCCCTTAAATCATGAATCAAGCAAACCCTAGTTAAGTGACAATGTGCTTATAACCAGAAAATATCACAGCAATGTCAGGTCCAAATCATTGAGTTGTCATCAGAAGTAGATCCACAGTTTCCAGCAGTCCTGGGAGCCACCTCCCCATCCCCCCAAATCATGAGTGACAGATTACAAGTCTGTAAGAGGAAATCTATTCTAATATCATCAGTAGTATGAGGTTCTTGTCTTAAAGATCAAAGATCCCCGTAGGTCAAAGGTAACCGCAATGTGAATGATCTTATGTCAGAAGATTTTGGGAAGAGATTCTGGCTCCTGCAAGTCAGTTCAAGATTTTTTTTTTTTCCAAGAAGGACTCCAGGATTCTGTTCATTTGGAATATATAGCCCTTGTCTGTGGTTTTAGAGTTGATCTGTCAGCTAGGGGCCACCTCTGTGTGGAATAGCGATTCCAGCTCTGTGTGTCACGTAATTTAAGAAGCTCCAGGATGCTGTCATGTCTCCAAACATTGTGGTATTGATGTCACATTTCTGAATGAATTCACCATTGGGCCTTTATTTCTTTAGCTTGATTAGTCCATGTTTAAATGCCCAGTCTCTTGGGGAAAGGGATCATTTGACACAAGCAACTGGTGACTATTTAGATCCCTGCAGTGTGGTTAGAGTTTCGGTTCATCAGGGGAAGCAAACCTATTTGGCTATGTGTTGAGGGGGACAGGTATTAAGGTGGAGGGTAGAGAGACTGCAGGCCTGTAGGGAGGAGAAGTGCCAAAGAATTTTGGCCACCTTCCTGAATGTGTTTGGGGCTGGGCCTGTCCTAGAGAAATCCCAGAACTATTTTAAGAGGCAGCAAATTTAGCTGGGTGGTTTGCAAATCGTCCAGATATGTGAGTATTTCTGATGAGACAATCTGTCTCCGAATGAGACATTTAAAGGCACTAAAACCAATGGGATATGTCTTTTTGAACACCTCATTCCAAAAGCACAACAGAGCTGACTGTTCCTCTGGCCAACTCCAGCTGTGGGTAAATGTTTACAACTATAAGAGTTCCACGGGTGCATTGACTTCCAGGTGAAAATATGCTTCCATGGTCAATATCTGGTGGAATTCTAGGAATGGCCCAAAGAGCCAGCCCACTGGGCTGCTTTATAGCTGGGTAGTTTGGGATCATTTGTTCAGAGTAGGGACTGCAGAGTTTAGAAGTCAGCCCAAGTTTTTTCAAATCCCATGGTTAATTATTATTTTTTATAATATAGGCATAACCCCCTAGAAGTGCTCAGAGAGACCCAGAAGCAACTGTTTAAATGTGGGGTCTAAACTGTAGGCCTGAAAGTGAGGTGTTTCAGAACAATAAGAACACTCTGCTTAGGCCACTTGAAGAAACAAGACATGAGACATGAGGCATGAGACAATTCTGAGAAGGCTATTGGGTATTAAGGATTAAACAGGGTGATCTGAGTTTGAGAATGACTTGCTGGTGCTTGAGTGTTGCTACTTCTAGCTCTGTGTTTGGCATTGATATTTGGTATTTGGGGATAGCCCAGGGCTTCCCACATGCATGGCAATTGCCTTAACCTTTAATATGACACTTTGCACAGCTGTGTTACAACTGTTGTCTTGGCTTATTGAGTTACCCATCTTCTCCATCCCTGGTCCTGGCTTCTGTGGGTTTGGAGCAGGCTTTGTCCACTCTCTCATTTAAAGGTGTTGAGTTCATTGTGCTTGGCGCATATATGGGCACATGGCCTAAAGCAGGCTGCAACTGATTGTTGCCTGTATGGAAAAGGCCACGCTCTTCTGATCGCTGTCCCAAACAGCCACAGGGGTCCAGAGTTGCCACAGGGTCACTAATGAAGTAAACTGCTTTGAGAATGAAGCCAGTACAGAGGAGAACTGAGATTTTTGCTCCTGGCAACATGGCCTCACTGTGGTCTCCTATAAAAAGTCTAAGGTAGTCTGCAATCCCGTCCTCAGAAAATCTTGTTTAGTGTGTTTTGTGTATGTTTGGGATCAATTCCAAGGTTTCACATGTGGGAGGCATATGCTCTATCAACCAATCAAATCCCTGGACTCAGAAAAACAATTTAATATAAAGAATAATAAAAATGTCTAACCAAGGGGCCGGAGTGGTGGCATGGAGTGGTAAGGCATCAGCCTTGCTGGTGCTAGCCTAGGACGGACCACAGTTCCATCCCCTGGCATCCCTTATGGTCCCCCAAGCCAGGAGTGATTTCTGAGTGTATGTCCAGGAGTAACCCCTGAGTGCCACTGGGTGTGACCCAGAAAACCAAAAAACTAAAATGTCTAACCAATAAAATAATAATAATAAATATCTTGCCAAAAATGCAAGGACCCACAAGGAATCTAAAATGAAGATGATGCAAAATGACTTAGCAAATTTGCCATTTGGCATAAAATTGAGGTTGTAGCTACATTAGGTGAAATTTGTTCTAAACAATTTCCTGTCTATAATCTATGTTTGAGGTTGTATCATCATAAGGGAACAGGAGATAAGGCCTTAAGCTGCTGCTGCATTTAAATTTAGTATCCAAAATAAGTAAATAAATAAGGAAATCACACTTAAAGGTAGAAACCTTTCAGTACTGGGCTTGGAGGAAGCAGGTGGACTAAAAACACATCTCACATTAAAGGGATAAAAAAAATAACTAAGCATCTTAGCATAAACTCTGAAGTGATTTGATTAAAAAATTATTAATTGGGGCCGGAGAGATAGCATGGAGATAAGGTGACTGCCTTGCATGCAGTAGGTCAGTGGTTTGAATCCTGGCATTCCATATGGTCCCCTGAGCCTGCCAGGAGCAATTTCTGAGCATAGAGCCGGGAGTAACCCCTGAGTGCTGCTAGGTGTGTTCCCCCCAAAATTATTAATTATAAAATACAAGTGCAAAAAAGAAATCAATGAAAAAAAATTAAAAGCTTAGTGTTTGTGATGATTGAGGAATGCCATTGAACTATCTGGTCTGGGAATTCCCCAATCTATAAATTACTGTGAGATCATGATATGGTGAAGATTAGTCAGGAGCTAACTAGACTTTTAGACTTTTTAACAAGAAGCCATCAAACCAAAGGATTTTTTTGTTTGTTTTTTATTTTTTGTTTTTGTTTTTGGATCACACCCGCAGTGCTCAGGGGTCACTCCTGGCTCTACGCTCAGAAATCACTCCTGGCAGGCTTGGGGGACCATATGGGATGACGGGATTTGAACCACTGACCTTCTGCATGCAAGGCAAACACCTTACCTCCATGCTTTCTCTTCGGCCCCAAACCAAAGGATTCTTCATTAAAAAAAAAAAAAATCCCTGTGGATATCAACCTCAGAATCCTACAGAACATAAGGAGTCAATATGCTTTGATAAGAGATAGAAAATTCCACAAAGAATAATATTAGAACCTCTAATCTACTATAAAAGTTCTATATAAAATAATCACTTAACTGACAAAATGAAATGGTTTTTAGCTAATGCATCCATATTACTTATGACAGAGAATGTTGGTTTATATTATGGTAATCCTTTAAACAAAGATCTACCATTACTAGGCCTAGACGGTTTATCTAAAATCTTAAAGACTCAGAACATAATTTTCTCTTACCACATCCTGAAAAGAAAGTAAGTGTGCTTGAAATGAGTACACATGTAAGAGGAGGAATTTACCACATTAGAAAGAGCATGAGGGGGGATAGAGATAGCACAGCAGGTAAGGCATTTGCCTTGCACACAGTTGACCCATATTCAATCTCCAGCATTTCATATGGTTCCCTGAGCCTTCCAGGAGCAATTTTTGAGCACAGAGCCAAGAGTAATCATTGAGCATCATCAGGTATGACCAAAAACCCAAAATAAAACAATCAAAAAATATCATGAAAATAAGAAAGAATAAGTGAAAACAAGTTGCACTATGCAAAAAGATCCTAATAAAATGACCAGAAGTAAAAAAAAAAAAAAAAAGTATAGTGACTGATATAAATGAAAAGTAGATGTGCCGTGGGGACATCAGACACAATAATAGATAGGATTAGTGAAATTGAAAGCATATCTGAAAAAAGTTAATTTCTTCAGAGTTTAGAGTGATATGAGTGTTTAAGAGATGTAGAGGACAGAATGGCTTCATGTACATCAAAAGTGAATTTCAGAAAGAGCATAGGGAGAAGAAAGAGGTAATTTTAGTCAATATAATGAGTATGCTTAAGTGATAGTATAGTAAGTAGAACATTGTCTTGAATACAGATGACTTGGGTCAATCCCAAGCATCCCATATAGTCTCCTAAGCATTACCAGAAGTAATTCCTGAGTACAGAGCTAGGAGTAACCCCTGAGCATCACTGAGTGTTGCTCATAAGAAAACAAACTAAACCTCCCACTAGAATTACTAAAATTACCTATGAAGCATTAGTTTCAGCAATTCAGCAATCACAGATTTTCTCAATAAGGAAAAATGAAAATAAGTTCACCTCAGAAATACTATCTATTGTATTAAAACATCAGAGCTCTGAAGACAAAGAAATGGTCATTAGAGAGAAAAGACAGGTTGTTATGAAGGAATAACATTAGCAACTGTGAAGCAGAAGCAAGTTTCAATAGCAAGTACAAAAACAAAGAGCACAAAATTATCTTCAAAGAAAATAATGTCATCAAAGAACTGCTGGGGAAAAAAAAAACTTGTCAAATTGAAATTCTGATGAAGAATTGGAGAAAAGGAAAAGAAAAGGCATTCCAAACAATAGGTTAACTGGATTTTCTATTAGTAGATTATCTTTTGAAGATGTATGGCAGGTTAATTTCTAAATAGAAGTGAAGTCAGGACTGAGATGCAGGATATTCAGTAAGCAAAGGACATGTGTATGTATGTGTATGAAGCCAATCAAATATCTCATACATAGAATATAGTAATAATATTTTAAAATATTAATGAAAATATAATAAAATAATAATGAAAACATAATAAAAAAGCAATAAAACTGAATAATAAAATAATAACATCTAAGCTGGGGAGGGGGTGATAGTAAAAGTAAAAATATAAGGCCTCTTATTGTTTGATGATATGGATTTAAATTAGCTTTAGACATTATTAGGAATGCATATTAATAAATGAGAGAAAGCACTAAAACATTTAAAGTCTATAAGAGGATGAAATAAAGAACAACAGGTAATTTAGTCAAGTAGGAGGAAGGAAAAGAAGCATAGAACAACTAGAGTGAAAAAAATCAAAACAAGAAAATGGTAGAAGTAAATTAAAGCAGATTAGAAATAGCAGCATATTCTAATAGATTTAAATTTCTGTTTAAAATTGGTATTTTAGGTGACAGAGAGATATTACAGTCATAAGGTACTTGCCTACATGCGGGGACCTCAGGTCGGTCTCTGGTACCACATGTGATTCTGAAGCACCAACAGGAATGATCTATGAGCACAGAAACACTGAACATTTCTGGGTGTGACTTCAAAACTAGAAACATATTATACTTTAATTTATAACATATTTGTATTTTAATTTAGATGATTATGTATTAAATAATATGTTCTTTGTGTGTATATACACACATACATATGTCATACATACATACATACAAACATCTGGGACTAGTGAGATAGTACAGCAGGTTAGGTGCTTGCCTTGCACACCGCTGACCTGGGTTCAATCTCCAGCATCCCATATGGTCACTTGAGCATTGCTAGGAATGATTACTGAGTGCAAAATCAAGAGCCAATAAGTTCTGATCATTACAGAGTGTGGCTCCAAAGTATATGTATGAGAATACTGCAGAATGTAAATAAAAGGACAAAAACGTTGCCATGAAGGCATGCAGAGGGAGAGTCATAAGTGACATGAATTAGTAGGCAGACTGGGGGTTCAGTCTTAAAACCCCTTGAACATTTGGTTATGTGAGTCTGCAAATACCCCACGTTTCCTTGCCAAGTTGTAAAACTGCCTGAGTTGGTATTTTGCTCCAGATCATTTCATAGGGAAGTAAGACACTAGAAATGTAGTTATCTAAGAAGAGTAATATGAGAGGCATGTTTGACAAATGTTGACTTGGTAGAAGAAGAAGAGGATTGGAGAGGGAAGGTCTTAGAAAGAAGCCATGAGGGGGCCGGAGAGATAGCATGGAGGTAAGGCGTTTGCCTTTCATGCAGGAGGTCATCGGTTCGAATCCCGGCGCCCCATAAGGTCCCCCGTGCCTGCCAGGAGCAATTTCTGAGCCTGGAGCCAGGAATAACCCCTGAGCACTGCCGGGTGTGACCCAAAAACCACAAAAAAAAAAAAAAAAAAAAAAAAAAAAAAGAAAGAAAGAAGCCATGGGCAAGGCATTCATCCAGGCTGGAGATGAGCAAAGCTGAATAGTAGAAGTATACAGCAGACTGGAATTTTTTTCTCCTTGTTTTCCTATTGATAGTATTGTATGCATATATTTTATATATCCATAACATTCATCTTATATTGTGACCTTGATACTGCCCTACAAATCTCATTTCTAATATTTTACTGCCTCAGTCCCAACCCTTATTCCCCCCACCATCTTCCCATTTAGGTGCAGCTCATGACATGAAACTCACCACATAGAGTGATAAGTGCAGTTAGAGAAATAACTACACTGAAAACTATCACAACAATGTGAATGAATGAGGGAAAAAGAAAGCCTGTCTCGAGTACAGGTGTGGGTGGGGTGGCGAGTAGTTAGATCCAGGAAATTGGTGGTAGGAATCCTGCACTGGTGAAGGGGGGTGTTCTTTACATGACTAAAATCATACAACTACAATTATATTTGTAATCACGGTGTTTAAATAAAGATAATTTATAAAAAAAAAAAAGAAATGGGAAGGTTCTTGGACAATGAAGTTGAAAGTCTACTTTTTTTAAAAAAAAATTATTCCTTTAGTATCTGGGAGGTGACTTAATAATTGAGTATTTTTCTTATATGCGTGAAGCCTGGTGTGATTGCTGTGTTACTATAGACTATAAGACATCAATTGTGAAGTTTTGCTTCTTGCAAACAACTCCAAGGACTTGACTTCGATAAGCAGGCATTAAGCAATAAAACAGAGCATTCATAGCTCCCCCAACATTGCCCCACCACGATTTTTTTTTTTTTTTTGGTGTTTGGGTCATCCCAGCAGCTCTCAGGGGTTACTCCTGGCTCTACACTCAGGAATTGTCCCCGGCAGGCTCGGGGACCATATGGGATGCCAGGATTTGAACCACCGTCCTTCGGCATGCAAGGCAAATGCCCTACCACTGTGCTATCTCTCCAGCCCCGCCCCACCACTATTGTGGCACAAATACTTGCCCCATCTGAAATCAAAGTGATGAGGCTCAGGAACCAGAGCTCTGCCTCTAGATTGGGTTGATTAAAATATGGGCAGTAAAAAAAAAACAACAAAACACCAGAATATAGGATGTCTGTTGGCACAGAACACACAGAAGGTAATTAGCCCTCTAAACTCCATTTTGTTTATTTGGGGACCATACCTAGCAATGCTCAGGTATTACCCCTGGCTCTGCACTCAGGAAATATGCCTGGTGATAATCCAGGCACCATATACGATGGTGGGGAAACAAACCCAGGCCAGCTGTGTGCAAAGCAAAGACCTTACCCATTGCATTAAGCTATCTCTCTGCCTTTATTTGAACTTTTCTTTTTCTTAAGTAAATCATTGAGCTCTTTGAGTTAGCTAGCTAACTAACTACCCCTCTCACTTTTTATTTTGCCCTTTTACTGTTCATTTTTCAGTATAAAGTACTTGAGCAGAGAGAAATGCCCATTTGTTCCTGTGCCTCATGTGTGTAAGTGTATGCCCGCATGGCCACGCTTGCTTATGTGTGTTTTCGTCTGTGAGTAACACGGCCCATGCATGGTCTGTGATTCCCTTCCTGTCCCCCTTCGGGTTTGGATACCGTGGTGTGTGTGTGTGTGTGTGTGTGTGTGTGTGTGTGTGTGTGTGTGTGTTTATACACATCATTTATTTGTTCCTTCCTCCCTTGCCTCCTCCTCTGGCTGTGCCCTCCTCCCCCTCTCCCCACAACTCTGTGAGACGCTTGAACATTTCTCAGTTATGTGATGTTCTCAGCAGGAGGATGGAACCAAATAATGGTGTTTCTAGTTATTACTCTGATGAATCACAGGGGAACAGCCTTTACCAAGGTAGAACGGCTTGCATAAAATATGTTCATTCAATTAAAAAAAAAAGAAATTGAAAAATAAGATACTGCCAACGTGGGGCCCTGAGTTATGTACGGTTTATGCAGAGATTCCATTTGCAATTCAAGCAAGAAACACATCAGAGAGGCACCTGGGAGAAGGCTTCTTGGAGTGGGGGAAGGGTTTTTAGCAAATAAAAATCCTGTGAAGCCTCTAGTGAAGTTTCTGGAACAGAAAAGGAGAACAGTGTAAAGTGACTTGGGTGTCCCCCAGTCTAGCAAATGAATGAGAGTGTCTCTACTGGAGAAGCTGTGAGAACAAGTTGACCTGTTTCATGACCTACTGCCATGACCTACCAGTCATGCTTTATGACCACATGATCCTCAACCCGATGGGTTCAGGCTTGGGCAGCAAACTTCAAAACACTAGACTGACTTATGAGGCAATCATGGTACAGAGAGTTTAGGCAAGCCACTGGAATTCTGTTTCTCTCTGATCCTGGAATTGCCCTTGGACATGGTACCAAGATACAGAGAGGGAGCCAAGTAGTGAAGAGTGGAAGCTGTGTGGAGAGCTGAGTCATGAAAGCCACTTAGAAATGGGGTTCTATATTTGAAGCCATAGTCCAGTAGGTAGTGTATTTGCATGTGGTCAACTCAGGTTCAATCCTCAGCATCCCATATGGTCCCCCAAGGGCACAAGGAGTGACCTTTGAGCAGGAGTAAGCCCTGAACATCACCAGGTGTGACCCCAAAACAAAACAAAACAAAATAGAAACATAGAAAAGGAAGTTTTGAAGGAAACAGAAAGCCACAGGTACCTGATACAAGTCAGCAGAGAGAAGAGGATCCCATCAGAAATTCAGAGTGAAGCAGAGGGGCCAGAAAACAGGCAAGAAAGATCATATGGTCCACAAGGGAGGCTGTGAAAGAAATGTGCCAAGTGCCAGTCCTAGAATTTGGAAAGAAAAGAGTCCTCTCATCAAGGAACTTAGGGCTGTCCCTGAGGGTTGGCAATAGCCAGCACCCCTGACCTGAATGATCTCATTTATTATGAATTGCTTTTTCCCTGAGCCCAGACCACAGTGAGTGGGAAAATCGCCCATAGTGCTGGGTTCTTCTTGACATGAAATTAATGATGAGACAGAGCTGGACTTAGTTGGTTTTTATTTCCCCAAGCCAAGGGGGACATACACGGGGGAAATCCAGAGCGTTTGCTTGTTCAGACCACCAGGCAAGCTTCTTAAAAATAGCACAGTCTCAACGGGCTTTTATAACTTCCCAGCTGTGGGCAGGCCCAAGTAGTGATGTAGCATTTTGGCCTGGCATCTTGTCCTACAGGTTGATTTGGGGAAGGTAACAGACACTGTTCAAATTTTAGAGTCCTTGCTTAATTTCCACCCTTTTTCAGAGAGGAGGGTTCAGGCAGGAAGGAAAAAGTAGCCAGTACTGAAAGGTCTTTTTGTTCAGCTTCCTGCCTGCTGAAATAGCTAGGAGCAGCATGGCCCAAGTTTCATGCTGAAAATATCCTCCTGACCCTGACTTTCCATCAGTAACATGGGCTAACCAAATATATCAGTGACTATAACAGAAATAACAATGAAATGCTAACAACTCTCTTGTACTTTGGGAATATCAGCTCCACTCCATGGCAGGAGTTTGGAGCCTTGTGTCAGTATGCACAGGAATGAACTTTGACTAACAGAAGCAAAGGAACAATTTGCTTACTCAAAGAACTACGAAAGAGACAGGAGTGTGGAAAGAAAGGAATTGAGAAGAAGCTTTTGGAATCTGCTTTATCTTTTCTCATTGTTTCCTTCTCTCTGCTGTGCTGTCATGCCTGACATCCTTCTATAGACAGACCACCATGGCAGGGAGGAAGGCTGCCAACAACCCACGTTCACATTCTCCTAGCCCCAGTTCAGTGAAAAGAAAACAATCCCAGGGAAGATTCTGATTGGCTCTCCTGAGTCAGGTACCCCCACCCCTGCTGCCCAGGGTGTAAGACAAACCCAGGGTACAAAGCCATTGTACATTGCCCTCTAGTGACAGAGGGGCCAGCATGGATTCAGGCAGCTGGAGAGGTAAGGAGCACAAGTTACCACAATCTAACAGAATGTGGAAAACACCAAGTTACCAAAGGCTGGGGCCAGATTTTGGCCTCAGGCCCCAATTCTTTGGCGGCCTTCCCATAGCTGGAGCCACCCTGGAGAAAGTGTTCTGGACCCTGGAACTTTGAGTCTATTTACTAATCGCCTCTGAGAAAGCAACTGCTGGAATATATTAGGATAACTCGATTGTAAGATTTTAATGACATAACACTGAGACCTCAGGAGGCCTGAGCCCTGCAGTGGATCGATTCACATACCTTTCACTCAGACCCAAGTGACTGAAAATCATTTTGCTCCCTGAGCTCTTAAAGGTCAGGAGTTGAATGCTTCAAGAAAATCTCTTTCTCTATCACAGAAAACCTCTTGCATTTAGCATCTTGTCAATCAGAAGCACCCCCGAAGGCCTTGGAAAGGGGTGTGCAGAAACTGTGGCTGGGGTTTCTTTCTTCTCTTTTTTTAATGGATAGATGGATGGATGGATGGATGGATGGATGGATGGATGGATGGATGGTGTGTGTGTGTGTGTGTGTGTGTGTGTGTGTGTGTGCTTGTGAGTGCAAGTGGGGGGGGGGCAAACTGCCTTGTTAGAATTTACTTGTCTTCTCCTAAGTAGCTCTGTAGAGCCAGGTTTGAGGGCAGAAAAACTCCTTTCCCTATCCTTTTCTCAGGTCTGCACTAACTGGTGTTACAATTTGCAAAGGGCCCTGGGATACGTAGGGACGAGTACCTAAATGGGGGCCCTTCCAGTGTGCCCCAGCTCTCTAGTCATCTCTTTAAGAAAGTCCTCTTCTAAGCATTCCTGAGACTCAGGGCAGAGGTCCAACATGCAAATGAGACACCCCTTCCCTGCCCCCTTGGCAGGGAATCTGAAGCTATGTGTCCCCCTGGCTCACTGGCCTGAAGCTTAATGACATGCAAATGGGAGGGACACTGTCTGTCAAATGGCCCAATCCCTTTGTCCTACCTGCCAGACAGGCAACCTTTTCTAAACCAGTGTTGACTGGAGGACAGCTGTGAGGTGCTAATGGGGAGCGCTGGGCAATGGGGCTGGTTGCCTGGTAACCCTGGCTGCTCTCTCAGGAACCTGATGTGGAGGATGGGCCTCAAGGCTGTCCCCCCCTGCCCTCAGGCATAGGGGTTCATCTATCTCTATGGCTCACCTTGAGCAAGCCTCATGCCTTCAAGAATTAGTGGTGCTGTGAAATGGGGTGTGACTCTGGTCTGGGTCCTTCTCTGACTCTGGCTTTGCTCCTCTCTGCCATCTAGCCTTTCTTCTGTGAGGGCTGGGAAGAAGGCTTACAGGCTGGCCTGCTGAGTTCTTCCCTGACTCAGATGCCAGGGTTCTGAGTCAAAATGCAAGGCCCTGTGAGCTGAAAGAAATATCCTATTGAAAGGCATGAGATTGGAAGGGCTGGTGTCTTTCCCTTTGGAGTACTGTGATCTCTCTCCAACTCTGTTGAAGCCAATTTATCCATCTCTCCATTTCACTGAAGACAAAAAGGGGAGCTTGGGAAAGTGAACTGAGTTTCTCACAACCATGTGTTCACTCAGTGGCCTACTATACTCTACAGGTCTACTGTGACTTACTGATCTTGGCAGACAAGGAATCTTCCCATTAAACTTGCCATTTGAATGAGGAGGAGGAGAGTGAGAATGAGGTGAGGAAGAGCCTGAGAGGGAGGATGAAATAAAAAAGTTAGGAGAAAGGATGGGACCCTATGGAGACCGGCGTGAACATACCTCAGATTTAGTTGCCATTGCTGAAGACTAGGAAGATAGTTCTTGGCCAGGTGTGTATGTATCCATGTGTGCATGTGTGTGTATATATGTGCATGGTTAAATATGGCTTTGTGTGGTTGGGCGCGTTGCGTATTGTTAAGTGTGGCTGTGTGCAATTGTTTGTAAATAGCTATGTGTGGGGGTGTGTGTAGGTGTGTATGGCTATGTGTTTGTGTGTAGTTCGGAGTGATTGTATATGAGTAGGTGTTGCTTTGTATAGTTGTGTGTGTTTGTGACTGTTCACACCCCACAGTCCTCTCTCAGTACTTGGGAGTCAGCATTGTTGCCATGTTCAGACCCTTTTGTGACCATGTGAAGTCAGGGTACATTTCAGGACCACCTGCTTGGCGTTCAGCTTCACTCAGGGGGCTCCTGAAATGGGCTCAGGACTCCTGATGCAGCCGTTGAACTGGAGCCTCAACAGGTTTGTGGAGGTTCCTGCTAAACTTATGTGAACTCTAGTGAGGATAGTCCCTGGCCAACTTCTGGACATGGTGCAAGAGTCAATAACCCAGGCATGACATGACGGGGCCAATAGGAGACTAAAGAAGAACAGTGCCTGGTCTACCAAGTGTCAGCAGTCTACCAAGGGAAAAGGAAGGTAATAATATCTGTGAGGACAAGTCATGGACTCCTTTAGCTTTCCTTTAAAAAGGTCTCTAGGGTGCCAGAGAGTGCTGAAGAAATGGTACAGGGGTAAAGGTACTTGCCCTGCATGCGGATAACTCTGTTTCTATCCCTGGTACCACATGCCCACCTCCTCCCCAGTAGTACTGGGAGTGACCCCTAAGAATAGTCAGGAGTGGGCCCGGAGAGATAGCACAGCGGCGTTTGCCTTGCAAGCAGCCGATCCAGGACCAAAGGTGGTTGGTTCGAATCCCGGTGTCCCATATGGTCCCCCGTGCCTGCCAGGAGCTATTTCTGAGCAGACAGCCGGAGTAAACCCTGAGCACCGCCGGGTGTGACCCAAAAACAAAACAAAACAAAACAAAAAAACAAAAAAATAAAAAATAAAAGAATAGTCAGGAGTAATCCTCTACCATCATAGGTGTGGTTCAACCCCTCTATTCCCCACCCTTTGCCCTCACTTTAAGAAAAAAAAAAAGATATATATAGCATAAGGGAGGCACCTCAATGGGGCTGGGGTTGTAATTAGAGTCTGCATCCTCCTCATGACCAGCATGCATCTCTCCAGTCCCAGGTCCCCCAATCTGTATTAGGGGTGATGGGTCAGTTCTGCTGTGAGTTTCCTCCCATCTCTGGGGCCCTTCAATTTCTCAGACCCTAGCCTGGGCTGAGTTATAGTTCATCAGGCCCTGTAGAAAATGAAAAATCAGCTGAAATGTGCAGAGAGCCACAAATTGGACTGTTTTCTAACTAAGTTGGGTAATGCCAGAGGGGATATTAACTATCTATGGGATTTATTGATCTCTCCGTCCCTGGCTACTTGGGAAACAATTAGAGGTCAGCACGCAACACAAAATGAAATTTGCAGCTGTCAGATCAACCCTTTGGAAATATTCCTCTGCCCTTTTGCCTCCGTTTTCTGTCAAGAAAAATCATTCCTGGGAACAGAGCTGACAGGGGTTGGCTAGCCCTGTGTTGTACAAGAAAGGGGGAGGAAAGAGGGAGGGAGGGAGGGGATTCCAATTAGTTGACTTTACCCAGAAAACCTAGAAAAGCTGGAGGCTGGGGTCCTTGGTGGTGGATGGGAGGCACCCGTCTCACCTCCTATGACTTATTCTCCTAGGATCTGAGCCATGTCACCT
This sequence comes from Suncus etruscus, assembly GCF_024139225.1. Classification (NCBI taxonomy): domain Eukaryota; kingdom Metazoa; phylum Chordata; class Mammalia; order Eulipotyphla; family Soricidae; genus Suncus; species Suncus etruscus. The sequence goes on along the minus strand of NC_064848.1, from coordinate 8,989,171 downwards.
CACTCTCAGGACTTCCGTTGGGTTGTTTCTCATATGAAAATTTCATCCTGATTATGAACTCCTCTCCTTGCTTACTACCTTTCTGGTTTGGTGGCAGCCACTCAAAAGATTTCACAGGAACGTTCCCTCCTTGACAACATTCTGAGTTGACAGAGAGGTCTCAGCTGTTGCATTCTCCCTTTCATGACACCCCCTTCCATCTCCTGGCACCTCACGCTGTTGCTCATCCCACTAGGAAGACTCTCCCAAATGTCAGCTGCTAATGGTTCCCTGTAATTCCATCTGGAGTACTGAGCCCCAGGCACAAGGAACAGGTGGGATGGAGTCTCAAATTCTGAGGTGCAGGAAATAGGAAGTTCTTTTTCTTGGTAAGGTGCTCATGAGCCACTCTTGATGGTCTCACTGACCATGGGGTCCTGGGAATCAAACCCAGTGACTCCCACATGCAAAGCATATACCAGCTCTTTGTGATATCTTCCCAAACCCTAGGAAGCTCTTTTTGATTTCAGTGATCATTCCTGGCAGGTGTGGGAGAACATATGTGGTTCTGGAGATTGAACCCTGGTCAATTGTGTGCAAGGCAAGCACAATGGCCTGCCCGCAGAGGTTTCCATAGGCAACCGTTGCCATTTCTCTGGTCTGAACTCTATTCTTCCTATCTTACTGTGACTGTGTTGGAAACTAATTTCCATCTCTCTCCCTGCTGTATTGTTTTGACTCTCAAGTGAATTTTCTTTGGTTTGATCAGACACTCCTTGGTCCAGTTTGACTCTTGTTTCTACCCTCTCCCATTCCCCTGTTGGAGTTCTTTTGGGACTGATATTCCCCAATCTGACTGTAAGACTCCACAGCATTGACTGCTTCATGCTACAAATTGACCAAAGCCTTCAGGATGACATTTTTGAAGAGTGGACTTGACCTGAATTCTCCATTCAGAGGCGATTTCAAAAAAAAACAACAAAGAACTCTTTGAGCACCCCCTCCCATTTTATTGTTTCTCAATTTGTTCTCACTAAAACAGAGGAGGTGACAGTACACCCAGGAGTGGAAGAAACTAGAAATAGCCTACCTCAATCATTCCTTCATTCATTTCTTCATTCGCTCATTCAGCAGGTTCTTACCATGCTTTTGCCATGTGTTAGAAGCATAGGAATAATCAACTGTAACATCAACCTTCATGCAGCTTAGTTAAGGAGAAAATTTCCTGCAAGTCTCACGGTTTAATTTAAAGCTGCATGTGCATTTGGCATGCTAGTCAATAACAGAGCTGTGATCCTTTTCCTCTAACGTATTTTTTCCTGAACTCTTCAGTTAATATTGTTGCCCGGTGAACACAGCCCAAGCTGGCCCAGTGCTTTGGATTTTCTTTGCTTTATTTTTTTATGGGGGTAGGGGTGGATTGGACCATATCTGGCAATGCTCAGGTTTTACTCCTGGCTCTGTGCTAAAGGATTATTCCTGCAGGCTCAGGGGCAACCATATGTGGTGCTGGTTATCGAATCCAGCTGGCTTCAGGCAAGACAAACACTTTATCCACTGTATGATTGTTCTAACCCCATGGCCAGTGCTCTCTGTAGATTCTGTCCCCAAAGTGTCATGGGGAGGACCCAGAGCTGTAGATGGTTGTGCCTCGATCTCCTTCCTTGGTTCTCTGCCTGAATTGGAGCCCAAAGGAAGTATCTGATGGGTGGATGGGCACTCTTTCTCTCCTTGCCACAACTGGTTCCAGTGAGGGGCTGGAGAGAGGTGATTCAATTCTACCTCAGGAAACCCAAGACTAGAGGTTTTGTTTTTCTCTCCAGAAAGAGCAAAGGGAAGCAGAGTTCTCTCTCTTGTTCTTGCTGGAGATGCACCAGGAAACCCTTTCTTCTAATTGCTGTTTGCAGACCTTGAGAACCAAGGGCAAAAAAGGAGCTCAGAAAAGCTTCAGAAATGATTGGGCCAGAACCCTGCTGGAGCTAGACCTAAAGTACCTGTATTTTTGTGCATAATATTTTTCTTGTTTATTTGGTTGTTGTTGTTTTTTTTATCTTTTTTCTTTTATTTTTACATAAAGATCATACCGGCAGTGGTTAGAGGCCAAGAGCCACATTGCGAAGAGCTTGTGCAGGTCGTTGGGGTTGGCAGGAATTGAACTCTAGGCCTCGAGTACGCACTATGTCACTTGAGTCATCTCCCTGGGGAGCTACTGTATTGCTCAACACTCATAAGTAAGTTTGTATCACTGCAGAGACCAGCACCCTAATCACTACAGATCGAGAGAGACCCAAATCCAATGTTTTAATCAGGTTTACAAGTCCTTCAGAATCTACAGTCAAACCACTTCACCCAACCTAACTGGAATCAGCAGCTCCTAGACATGCTTTTCCATCTGAATACACACTTTCCCCTGCACCTACCATACCTTTTCATCTCAGCCTTTTCATTTCATACTTCTGCATCCCAGGATCATGTATGGGGATGATATGGTCCTTAAAACACAAGAAACAGATTAGGCTCATTATGGCTTCTCAGTGGGATCCCCCACTAATCTGAACTGGGAAGGAGACAGAGGTAGTGGTAGGACAATTGAGGTAGTGGTAGGACAGAGAAATAGAAAAGACAAGAGGCGAAGAAAGAGAGGAGATAGAGACATTCAAATCCTATTAGGAGAAAAGGTGAAAAAACAAAGCCAGGGAGAGAGAACAGGGAGGGGCAGAGGAGAAAGGCTGGGAAAGGAGAGGGGCAGAGGGGCAGAATGAACTGGTGGTTGCTGGAGCAGAGAAGCCAATAGCATGCTCCATGAGTGCATAGCTAAGTTCCGAGGGGAGCCATTTCATCAATAGCACTTTACCATACAAGTGATTCTCATCACAGCTGGTGCTAGGTGGATTGGGAACAACCATAAAAAAAAAAGTTTTATTAAAAAAAATCCCAGTTGTTTGGACAAATGTACAAACACACCCCTTCAAGCATTGGTGGGGGAGGTAGAGGTGGATAGACAGACTCCAGGGGACTAATGATATGGCTTCAGCATGCTGGGGTAGGAACAGTCCACTTAACACACATACAATCATGCTTAGATGCACTCACACTTGTTCATGTGCATGTGTCCACACAGTCTGTGGGGATACAAAGCTATTAGAACCTCCACAGAAAGGGACTGACTGGGACGATGGGTGGGGGAAATCCAGCTGATTGGATGGGAGGGGAGCACCCTCACCAGAGCAAGGGGAACACAGAGAGCTCCAGTTGGATGTTCATAGGTGAGATGGAGGCCGCCAGAATTGCTCTACTACTAAGACACACAGTCACACACAGAGCTGCAGTCCCCCTATGGAGTACCCAACAGTGACAAAAGATTGTAAAATCCAGACAGTATTTTCTTCCCAGGGTCTCTGGAGCTCATCTGTAGTGTGGTCTGAAGTGCTGAGTGCTGGGAAGGGACCTGGATTGGACACAGGAAGAAGCAGGCAGTGGTCTTGGCCTCCCTTTGACATTCGATATACTTTCAATCTACCAAATGGTTTCATAATGAAATTTATCAACTGAGTCTTAAAAATGGCAAGACCCAGGAATACAAAGGGAAATAGCTTGACCCAGCTCAACCAATTTACAGGTAGGAAAACTGAGTCCCAGTTTTGCTGGTAATAATTGGAGGTAGAAGGCCTTTTAAGGACTTATCCCCACAATAGGATTTTTTTTCTCTATGAATATAGAGAAAGTCTGATTCCTGGGGCCTATGGGAGCTAGGAGGAAGATATGACTGAAGATGTTCAAGTCATAGGGTGGGGTGGGGAAGATGAAGGGGCTAGGGATAACAGAGAGGCATGACAAGGGGGTGGAGATGATGGGGGATGGAGGTGGCTTGGGAGAACCAGGTTGAGGTAATGGGGAAGATGGCAGGAGGAAGATGATAAGGGGAGGATAGAGGTGAAGGTGGTAAAGATGAGAAGGGAGATGAAGGTGATGGAGGCACAAGATGACTGGAAGTGGAGGTGGCCATTAGCTCTGAGGGTTTTTTGTTGCCAGCACAAGGTATGGCTTTTCCTCTTTTTCCCCAGCTCCTTAGTGTCTTTGGGATGCTGCAGTCATTGAGTATTCTCCCCATAACGTGTTTATTGATTCTAAATATTTAACAAGAAAGGGTTTATTTTATTCTTGTTTCCTTGGTTTGTTTGTTTGTTCATTTGTTTGTTTTTTTAAAAGCCCCGAAACCTCTATGATGGTTTATTTAGAGCTGCAGTGTTTCATAAAGCAGAGTGGATTGAAGCTTTATTGCCCCAGTTTTATGGTTTCTGCGGGGTGATAGTATAAATATTCGTGGGGCTGTTAATGTTTCCTAAAGTGAACCGGGAGTAGAGCTCTAGGAACAAACAGATTTCTGCAAGCCAGTTGGAAAAAGCACTTTTTAGATCTCTCCCTGAAATGAGACATAGCAGTGCCTTGCATTTCGATATTGGGTGCTACTTCTCAAAGCTTAATTTACTCTGTGTCCTCTTTTTTTTTGTTTTTGTTTTGTTTTTGTTTTTGTTTTTTGTTTTTGGGTCACATCCAGCAGCACTCAGGGGTTACTGTGGCTCTATGCTCAGAAATCGCTCCTGGCAGACTCAGGGAACCATATAGGATGCTGGAATTCGAACCACTGTCTTTCTGCATGCAAGGCAAATGCCCCACCTCCATGCTATCTCTCTGGCCCCTACTCTGTGTCCTTTTATTGAGCCTGATAGCTTTCTGTGACCCAGGAAGAGCAGGAAAGTTCACCCTGTAGAAGACACAAAAATTCAAGGACAGTTTCACACACAATGCCAGAGGCATAACCAAGGGTTCTCTGTGGTGTGAGTTGAGTTAAATCCCTAACTAACTCTGAGTGTTTCATACCTATGGATGTTTCCTAGGTCCCATTTAATCCTCTTTAGCTTGTGAGGAGGGCCTGTTCCTAGGGTGCAGATAAGGAAGCTGAAACTGCCAAAGAGTAAGGTCAAAAGTCACTCTGCTTGGGGCCTGAGAGATAGCACCGTGTTAGGGCATTTGCCTTGCATTCAGACAACCCTGAATGGACCTGGGTTCGATTCCCAGCACCCCATATGGGCCCCCGAGCCTGCTAGGAGCGATTTCTGAGCACAGAGCCAGGAGTAACCCCTGAGCACCGCCACTGGGTATGGTCCAAAAACCAAAATAAAAAACGTCACTCTGCTGCAAAGTGAAGAGCAGGGTGGAGTTCTGGAAAAGCAGATATAAGGCATTGAACACATCTGCCACCATCCCCCAGGGGCTCAGGAGTTCACTAGAACTGGGTATTTAATCTTTTGCACACCTTCAAGCTACCCTTGGTTAGTGGACCAGTGATTAAAAACCACTCTGAAATAAGTGGCCGAATTCTTTTTGAGGTCCAAGCTTGACAACCACTGTCCTAGTGGCTTTTTTTAACTTTTCCACATGTGATTATATTGGTCAAGAAATTTTTATGTACTTTCTCAACTGTCTTCTCAGACTGCTAGGGCCTAAGAATTGATCCTGTGTGGCTTCATCCCCAGAGGGCTCCCCTTCCTTGGAGGTGAGTCAACCTGCCCACAAAGGGTGGAGCCAGCTGAACTGTGCTGGGTCTCTAAGCTCAGCAGACCTCTCTTGACTGTCTTCTCTTCCTGCTCAGGCCTAAGACTTGATCCTGTGTTGCTTCATCCCCAGAGGGCTCCCCTTCCTTGGAGGTAAGTCAACCTGCCCACAAAGGGTGGAGCCAGAGGAGTGAGGCCCTGTATTGAAGTGGAGCGGCTGCACTGCACAAATCATTTAGCCAATGAATACCACCACAACACATAGAAAAACCCACAATACAAACATGGAATTTGGAAAACAATGCAGGCCAGCACCAGAAATAGAGAATGAAGATGACAACTCTGATGACCCGAAAACAGCCAACCACCTAGTTAGTCTCTCAGATATGGAGTTTAGAGAATAAATATGGAGGATGTTCACAGAGCTCAAAGAAAGCATAGATCGAGTTGGACAGAACCAAGAATAAGAAGAATAAGAAGAACCAAGAAAATATGAAGACAGAAATCAGAAATCTCCAAACTGAAATTACAGGTCAAATAACAGGTTTGGAAAACTCAGTAGACAAATTGAAAAACTCAATGGAAAACCTCTCCAGCAGGGTAACAGCAGCTGAGGATAGAATTAGTGAGCTGGAAGATGCAATGCACAACAACTCCATACAGCAGAAGAGATTGGGAAAAAACCTTAAAGCAAATGATCAGACAATGGAAAAATTACTCAAAGAATGTGAACAGATGAAAGACATTTTTATGCAACTTTTGGTTTATAAGCATACTGTTAAAAACATTGGAAGGATTTATATTCAAATGAATTTTAGGGACTAGAGAGATAGCACAGGGTCTTAGTTCGATTCCTTATACCATGTAAGTCAGGTTTGGCCCAACAAACCCGAACCCCACTTTGAAAAAAAGTCACAAAAATCATCCAGCCCATTATGGGTCTTTAAGAAGATACACCTATAGTTTCTTTAGCCACTCATCTGCTGGGCATCTAGTTTGTTCCAGATTCTGGCTATAGTAAATAGCGCTATAATGAACATAGGTGTGCAGAAGGTATTTTTGTATTATGTTTTTGTGTTCCTAGGAGTGGTATGGCTGGATCATGTGGGAGCTTAATTTTCAGTTTTTTGAGGAATCTCCATATTTTTTCCGTAATTACACAATGGAATACTATGCAGCCAACGGGAAAAATGAAGTCAGGAAATTTTCCTATATATGGATGAATATGAAAATTATTATGCTGAGTGAATAAGTCGGAAGGAGAGAGAAAGACACAGAATAGTCTCACTCATCTATGGGATTTAGGAAAAAATAAAAGATAGTATTGTAATAATACCCAGAGGCAATAGAGATGAGGGCTGGAAATATGAGGCCCACAGTATGAACCTTCCACAAAAAGGGGTAAGTGAGAGAAATAGAATGCCTGTCTCAAAAATACAGGCAGGGGATGGGGGAGGAGGGAAATGAGGAGCATTAGTGGTGGGAATATTGCATTAGTGAAGGGGGGTGTCCTTTTTTTATAACTGAAATGCAACTACAAACATGTTTGTAATCATGGTGCTTAAATGAAGATATTAATTTTAAAAAATAAACATTAGGGCCTGGAGAGTTAGCACAGCGGTGTTTGCCTTGCAAGCAGCCGATCCAGGACCTAAGGTGGTTGGTTCGAATCCGGTGTCCCATATGGTCTCTGTGCCTGCCAGGAGCTATTTCTGAGCAGACAGCCAGGAGTAACCCCTGAGCACCGCCGGGTGTGGCCCAAAAACCAAAACCAAAACAATAAATAAATAAATAAATAAATAAATAAAATAAAATAAACATTAAAATTAAAAAAGAAAATGCACCCTACTGGCCGGAGTAATAGCACAAAAGTAGGGTTTTTGCTTTGCTGCAGCTGACCCAGAAGAGACCTAGGTTTCATTCCAGGCATCCCATATGGTCCCCCAAGCCTGCCAGGAGCAATTTCTGAGCGCAGAGTCAGGAGTAACCCGAGTTCTGCTGGGTGTGGCCCCAAAACAAACAAACAAAAAACCAAACAAAAAATACACCCTAGAAGACTAGAAGACAGATCAATGTCCCTAATCTTCTACTTAAATGGAAAGTATGAGCCTGGGAATGCTTTCTACTAACTTCTACTAACAAAGCTTTCTACTAACCCTGTCAAGTGTGGTAAGAAATGTAGCCCCAGATGTGTGGCCTTTTCAGCTCCTACAACTCTCCTGGGCACAGTAACCATTAGAATTAGAGAGCCCCCCTCCCCCCAATGCTGTATTGAACAGGCCTGCTTAGCATGAACGAAAGGGCATTGTATTTCACAACCTCCTGCTGCTCTTTGCAACAGCTCATGGCCAAATGGACATGCCCAGAATCCCCTACATGTTACTGTACATAAAAGCCTTTGTCTAGTTCCTCCCATGTCAGCACCCACCCTGCTTCTGAAGAGAGCCATGTTCTGGACTTTTTCTTGTGTCTGAATTTCACTATCATATTTTTAAAAAATCGCAGACAATAATAATAATAATAATAATAATAATAATAATAATAATAATAATAATAACGAACCTTTATTGCATGGAAACAACTCAAATTGGGAAGGAGGTCCGCCTGGAATGCCTGCAGCACAGCTTCAAAGAGAAGTTGGGGTCTGGTTTAGTTGTGACACATTTCTTGAAGTGTTCTTTTGCAAAGGATTTGGTGTTAGACCAGTCAGAAGGAAATAGGCAGCGCTGACTCTTGGCACTCCACCGAGCTTTAAAGGGAAAGGTTTGAGGAGACAACCCACTATTCAATCTTTCCTTGTGAAGGTTTGTGTTTGGGTAAGGGTAGAAGGAAGGAAGAGAGTGGGAGGAGAAACTGCCAAGGGACATGTTTTGTTCCTTCACATTATCTAGGGATAAACCACTTCCCTCATTCTGAGGGTGTGTGGTTTGGTGACTCACTGGACTGAGCATATGACTGGGCCTTCCCAATCAGAGTACTCTCTTCTCATGGGCCTTGTGATTGGTTCACAACTGATCAACTGGGCCAATCTGAGCCCTCAAGGGATAATGCAGGCATTCAGAAAAAGAGGCACCTTCTGTCCTCTGAAAGAGCCAATGGTGAAGCTCTCACAGACTGGTGTGGGGAGCAAGGCTTGCCAGAGAACAAAATGTAGATAACGAGATTCAGGAAGGAAAACAAATTCCTACTACCATATTTTCCGGCGTATAAGACGACCCCCTAATTTTTACAGTTAAAACATAGGTTTAGGCCTATATTTGTTGTATAGGACAGAATGTTCCTGTGCTGCAACTGTATCTTCCACAGTGAGCCAATCACAACAAGCAAAGGTCCAAAGGTTCTACTGTCATAGACTTCCTCTCTGACTCTGGCCCATTTGAGCAGGCTTTTGACAGTGTAGATTCGGGTCAGAACATTGTCTAATTGGCATGCATAAAAAGCCTGCTTGGATTGGCTGAGTTAGAGAGGCGGCCCGAGCAGCCTGGCAGTGATTGGTGCAGGATCAAGTTGGAAAATTCGTTTTGTGGCAATATTCAGACAATTTTCGTTTAGCAGCATATTGAAACATTTTTCGGGATATACTCGGTATAAGACGACCCTGGATTTTCGGTTGACTTTTTTTTGGTTTCAAAAGTCGTCTTATATGCCGGAAAATACGGTGTCTTGATAGAACCTTGATCTAGTAGTGCTCAAAGCTTGCTTGTTTTCAAAATCTTTCATTTTATCTGTCAATGTAACCCTTGACCTATTTAAGCAAACAAACAAATAAGCCAATGTTTTATTACTGAAAGAGATAATAGAAGGAATAATTATCAGTGCAATTTCTTCAGATCCTAGTTTCAAAAAAATATCCGTAAGTACTATGATAACGAGTGATGGTAAAAATGAGTGATGGGGAAGTTTGGGGTACAAAGGTAAGGGACTTCCTTAAACTGTGAGCCTCTCTAGCAAAAAGGAGCAAGCCATAGGAACATCTGAGGGTTAGCATCCCAAGCTTGGGCATCAGCATGGGAAAAAATCTCTAGGGACAGGAACGAGAGCTATCACAGGGAAAAGAAAGGCTTTCCTGTATGTAAGCAAATGAACAACAGGATGATAGATAAAATGAGGCAGAGATGTGGGGCTTGGAAGAACTTCAGAGAGATGGAGAGAGTCCAGATTTCATTCCTGGATGAAAAGTCACTTAGGAGTAAAATAATCTGATCCGCATGTGCCGATGTGGAAAGTGGTAGAGAGGAGGAGGATGTTAGAGTTTAGGTGAGCAGTAAGTGATGCCTGGACTATTGTGAGAGGAGCAAATATAAAAGAGAGTATGGGTTCTGCAAATGCCTCAAATGCTAGTAGAATGCTCAGTGTGGTTGGTGAAGAAATAAACAATCAGATATTTCCCAAGATGATGAAGACTGGAGGAATTACAAGCTTGGTATACATTTGTGAACTGCCTAAGTAAATGGGCTTTGGAAAGTTAAAAGCATCAAAGAATGGTGTCCAGGCCAATTCTTCTCAACTAAGGGCCATAAAGTTATGTGTTGGCCCTCTAGGATATCCCAAGAGGGCCAAAGGTAAAGATCATGTAAATGGAAAACTACTAAAGGAGACTAGAGAGCCAATGAATAGCATGTGAGGGAAGCACAGGAATAAAACAGATTCAAAAAGGGGAAAATGGGAGCTGGAGCAGTGGTGCAGAGCGGTAAGGCCTGGCTAGCGCTAACCTAGGATGAACCAAGATTCAATCTCCCGGCATCCCATTTGGTTCCCCAAGCCAGGAGCGATTTCTGAGTGTATAGTCAGGAGTAACCCCTGAGCATTACCAGGTGTACCCCCCCAAAAAAAAGCAAAAAAAGGGGGAGAGTATGGTGGGGGGAGGTTGATAAACATTGCTTTAGGTGGTGCTTCTCCTTATGCTAGAATCAAGGACCTGGATACTGACTCTGTGAACAAGAACTGGATGTGTGATTGAGTAGACAAGTAGTTGGATATGTAGATTTTGTATGTTCAAGAATGGAGAGGTGGAAAAGTGGGTGGTGGACACAAAAGCATAGATATATAGGTTCATTGATTTATGGATTCTTGGATGGATAGATACATAAATATATATATATATATATATATTATGGATTCTTGCATGCATGCATGGATTCATAGATGATGGATTAGATCCAAGGATGGATGGGTACACGTACATTAAAAGGATATATAGACAGTTAAATGAATGGATGCAAGGGTGGACCGACAGATGGGTAAACAGGCAGATGGGCGAATAAATGAACATATGGGTGGATGGGCATAGGTGTGCTGATGTATTATGGAATTTGGTGTGGATGTCAGTCTGCACTCATTTTGGATTTCTTGGCCATGTCATAATTTTTCACTGCAGGAAGAAAGGGACCACCTCCTCCTTTATAGAATGGCTGTGTCAAGCAAGCACTAACTCCTAGAGGCTCAGTGGGAACTGGCTTAAGAGTCAACTGACTTAAGAGGTGAGGCAGACAGTGGAACCCAACATATCTGGAAAGCAAACTTTGTTTTCCACCAATTCCTGCCCCCATATGATGGGAGAGGGAAGTCCCTTTCCAGATCAGCCCCTGCTTCCTCCTGGCCTGTCTTATGAGCACTTACAAAATGCTAGGGCTTCTTTCTCCCAGGCTCAGGGAAGAATAAGCAAGGATAAACATCTTCCCAAGCCCCAATTAGGCACCTGAAACAAATTCTTTGAGGTTTTATTTGGCTATCTTGGATCTCCCAGGGGTCCTCAAACTTTTTAAACAGGGGGCCAGTTCACTGTCCTTCAGACTGTTGGAGGGCCAGATTATAGTAAAAACAAAAATTATGAATAAATTTCTATGCACACGACATATATCTTATTTAGAAGTGAAGAAACAAAATGGGAATAAATACAATATGTGGCCCGCGGGCCGTAGTTTGAGGACCATTGTCTAGACTCTAGACAATATAACTTCAAGTCTTTCTTTATTTCTTCTACTAGCTTCTCTCAACCAAACTTTTCTCTGGGTTTTCTAGAAAACTGAATTCAGTAATTTTGTTGTTGTTGCTGTTATTGTTGTTGTTGTTATTGTTGTTTTGGGCCACACTCAGTGGCGCTCAGGGGTTACTCCTGGCTCTGTGCTTAGAAATCACTCCTAGCAGGCTGGGGACCATATGAAATGCCAAGAATCGAATCCAGGTCCATCCCAGGTTGGCCGCATGCTAGGCAAATGCCCTACTGCTGTGCTATCTGGGCTATCTGGCTCCAGCTCCAGAATTCAGTGATTTCTAAGATCCTTTATATAGAAATATCAAACTCTTAGATGATTTTGGACTCTTTTAAAGAGCCAATTTTATTAAGGTAAAGATTAAATACATTTCTTCATTCCAATTCAATACTTTATTATAAAAAAGATGGAATTGATGATCATCACTGCAATCCAATTTTAGACATTTTGTCAACCATGAAAAAATCTTTGATCTGTTTGCAGTCACCCTCTCTTCTACCCCATCCCCAAGCAACCAAGAATCTTGTCTCTGTCTCTATGAATTTATCTTTTCTGAATAGTTTAGATTAGTAGACTCATTTATATGTACACTTGTTTTCTTAACTTAGCATAGTGCTTTTGAGATTCATCCACATGGTATTATTTTTAATAAGCAATGGAAATATTTATTTCATGTTATTTATAAGACTTACAGATTCTACTTATCTCTGACCTCCCAAATGCCAATATTTTTTATAGATACTCTGTATAGGAATAAAGAGTATCTCAGCTTTTAAAACTGTTTGTTTGTTTTTTATTTTTTGGGGGGTCACACCTGGCAGTGCTCAGGGTCACTCCTGGCTCTACACTCAGAAATCGCAACTAGGAGGCTCGGGGGACCATGTGGGATGCCGGAATTCGAACCACCATCCTTCTGCATGCAAGGCAAACCCTTACCTTTATGCTATCTCTCTGGCCCCGGCTTTTAAAACTGTGTGGCAAATTTTGCAGCAGTCTGATCTCTGAGTTATAAATAGAGCATATATCTGATTTATTGGTTGACTGACTAGGGGGGAAGTCTTCTTGGACTTAGTGATTGATAATTTCTCCATATTCATTTTTAAGGGATCTGTTTTTGAGGATGGAGAGATAGAACAGTGGGTAAAGTGCTATACCTGCATGTGGCAGACCAAGGTTCAATTCCTAGCACCACACATGGTCCCTCAAACTTCATCAAAGGTACAAAACCAGTAATAAACTCTGAACACTTTTGGATATGACCAAAACACAAAAAGATGCCCTTCTTTTTCTCTGAGAACATCCATTGTTTCCCCTTAATTTATTTTAAAAGAATTTCTATAATAGTCACAATGATTTGTTGACTTAAAAGGCACACCTCATTCTGGGGGACATATCCATAGGCCATTCTTGAGCAAAGAATGAGGCAATATGTAACCTGAAGAGCCATCCATCCTTCGGTCATTTTGACATTTGCCTGGGATGGCTACCTTTATCCATGAATCTTGTTTCCCAATGCACCCAATGTACATTGACCACCCTCTGTATCTCAGTCTCCAAGTCCTAGGCATGGAGAACATGGAGATGAGCTATATCAATATAAATATTCTGGGCCCGGAGAGATAGCACAGCGGCGTTTGCCTTGCAAGCAGCCGATCCAGGACCAAAGGTGGTTGGTTTGAATCCAGGTGTCCCATATGGTCCCCCGTGCCTGCCAGGAGTTATTTCTGAGCAGACAGCCAGGAGTAACCCCTGAACACCGCTGGGTGTGGCCCAAAAACCAAAAATCAAAAAAAAAATATTCTGCTTTCAATCTCTACCTTGACAAGCTACGATGTTATTATGTGCCTGGTTTTTTCACCTGTATAATAGGGGTACCTGGTCTAGGGACTTTTATACAAACTAATGACTGCCATATATTTAGAACAGGACTGGCCTAGAATAAATAGGAAAAAGTGGAAACTATATATTGTTACCATAACTGACATAATGGCAAACCCCTGGCTTCAGGTAATGCATCTTCTTTAAAGCCATGTAAACGTGCAGTGAAAAAATTATCACTCAACCTAATGAGTGCTAAACAAGAGCTCAGTAAGGTCATGGGCACACAGAGGAGAGATATGGATCACAAGAGCCCACCATTGGCACCATCCCCAACACACACAGGGAGAGTATATCTTTTGGACAATCTGAGACAACTATGTCAGTTGGATAGACAGTGCCCATCACAGACCAGCTGTGTCCCATTAGACGAGTTTTATAGCTGGTCCTAGAAAACTACTCCATTCCCACTTGGGACCAGGGTGATACCTTCTCCTTGTTTCCTCTTAGGTCCTATCTATCCCATTGAACCCCTCTTTCCCAAATGCTATTCCTCTGTACCTATTCCTAAAGTGCTTTCTGAGTCCTCCAGCTCACCTGGTCCTTCTCGCTTAGGGCTCAAGGTCTGAGTCACTAGGAAGTAGCATCAGGGAATGAAGTTAGAATGCAGGTCCCTTGCTTTCAGCATCAAAATAAAAACCAGGGTATTGGGTATTGATGTGTGGCCTGTAAAAAAGTAAGCAATGGCAACTTTTCCCATTTAGCAGTCCAGGCAAGGAGTCCTGTGACTCCTCCATACCATCTCTCTCGCTTCTCAAAGTCCTGTAGCCATCTTAAATCATAAAAAAGAGCCTAGGCTTCTGTTAGATAGATATTGTTTTTTCCTTATCTCCAGATAGTTTCCACTAGGATTTCATTCAGATAGGAGAGTAAGAAGGTTGCTCATTGTTAAATATACTAATGTTTTCATGCTTTCTTTGAACACACTGAACCAGCTTACAGAATCACTGAATCCAAAGATACTCAGAGAGTTGTGGCCTGAGTTTGGAATCATAGAACTAGACAACAGATTTCAAAAAAAATTTGATGAGGAGGAATGTGGGCTAAAGGTCTAGAAAAGACACTGTACTGAATGTCGTGGAGAAACTGGTAATGAAAAGATAAAAGATGAGCCAGTCCATCGAATGTTTTCATCAGGGACAGTTCCAAAAGAGGACAGAACTTCTTAGGAGGTCTAGAAACCATAGGAATCATTGCAGAGATGTCACCATGCAGAACCCATAGAGCAAATGAAGGAGAGTGGGAAGAAGGGTGGGAGAGAGAGAGAGAGAGAGAGAGAGAGAGAGAGAGAGAGAGAGAGAGAGAGAGAATGCAGATGTTTAGCTGCCATCATTATGGCGGCTGAGAAGTTAAGATGGAGGCCAAAGATAGCCAGGGATATCTCGCAAGTGACACCTAGTATGCTCAGAGACAAGGTCACTGGTTTCCATAGGTTGAAGGAGATGCTGGCTCAGTTCAAGGAGAGAGATTATTTGTTCTGTCACAGTCTTTTTGTTTTCTATTTAGGTCTCCACAGCCTGGATGATTCCACTCTCATCCATGAAGATGATATTTCTTTTGTTGAGTGGTTCAGATGTTAAGTTCTTCCAGAACATCCTCACAGATAACCCTACAGAGAGTGTTTTGCCAGCTCCTGGGTAATTTGACCCCTAAAAACCAACCATCACAAGTGCCATCACTTTATGAGCTGACTGATTTATGACTGGAAGACATAATTCTAAGAGAAATCAAAGAAGACTCCAATTCAAACTTGGAACTTGGGGCTAGAATTTAATGTTTGCTTGAGCTCACAGGAGCCTAGACAAATAAGGCTCACAGGAAGTGTTTCTTGCCATCTTTGTTGAGTGAATAAGCTCAAAGACAAATCAATTCCTCTTTAGATTTAAGCAAATTTACCTTGTACTTGACCAATCCAAGTTCTATCCCTGGCACCACAGTGGTCCCTGAGCCTTTCCAGGAGTGATTCCCTGAGCAGAGTCAGCACAGCACTCAGCCCTGAACACCACTGGGTATAGTCCCACATTGAACAAAATTAATCCACATATGTTTTAGTTAAAAACTTTTAGGCAAAAGAGGGGCTGGAGCAGTGGTGCAGTGGTAGGGCATTTGCCTTGCACATGGATGACCTAGGATGGACCACGGTTTGATCCCCTGGCATCCCATATAATCTCCCAAGCCAGGGGTGATTTCTGAGCACATAGCCAGGAGTACCACCTGAGCATCACTGGGTGTGGCCCCAGAAATAGGCAGAAGTAAGAGCAGAAGATTTTGGTTTAAGAAGAAAATCTAGAGGGCTCCAGGGAAATACTCAGTGGATTGGTGCATTTGACCTTCATGCAGGAGCACTGGATTTGATCTCCAACACCACATGGTCCCTTAGAGCTTAGATCACCAGCAGTGATCCCTGAGCACCATGTAAGGTATAGCCACCGAGCACCCCAGGCATGGCCTTCCCAAATTAAAGAAATGTACTGCTGGCAATATGACTCCCTGGCAGAACTCCCCAGTCTTCCATACATGAGACATTTGTGAGTTCCATCCCATATAGCAAGTGCCATCTGATGGCAGTGCTTTGTGATCTGTGATGTCAAGCACTGCAATTGTGTGGTTCCCAGACAAGTAGCAGCTGCAATGAAAGTGGGTAAAAAGGGCCCGGAGAGATAGCACAGTGGTGTTTGCCTTGCAAGCAGCTGATCCAGGACCAAAGGTGGTTGGTTCGAATCCCGGTGTCCCATGTGGTCCCCCGTGCCTGCCAGGTGCTATTTCTGAGCAGATAGCCAGGAATAACCCCTGAGCCCCACCGGGTGTGGCCCAATAAAACCAAAAAACCAAAAAAAAAAAAAAAAAAAAGAAAGTGGGGAAAAAAGCCCTAAAGACTGTCTCCACACTCAGAAAAAAAAAATGCCTCCTTATTCTCTGCTTTGAAAACCCACTGGAAACAAATGAGAAGACTTCCTTGGACTCTAAGAAAGGACTCTTGATTATCTTCAGTGCTGCTGTCTCCTACCCATAGTAACCAGCACTGACACCAGTTCTTTCTGTCTCCCCAGAACTGTCTCTTACCATCATCTTGGCCCAGCGATGTTTCTCTGAGCCACTGGGCTTGTTAGACCCTCTTGGATGCTCACCCGATGACTTGTCTCAGAGCATATCTCCATGTTCATCAGCACAGAGTATCCTACCACAATCTCCATGGGGGAACCAGGAATGTGAATTGCTTCCTACACCCTCCATTCCTCTTCCCAGCCAAGGCGGTGAGAATGCACAAGTGAAAGAATCTGTAATGTGGTTCCACCATGAAAAGCCACATTGAAACCACAGTGTATACATGATACTTCCCGTGCTGAGAAAGAACCGAGGTAACAAACAATTTATTTTAATGAACAACATATGGGTATGACCCATTATCCTGCAGGACAACCCCCCCCCCCCTTATCATTACCTGAACACCACTCCACTGGAACCGTGTTTTTTCTTCTGAAAAAAATCTCAATGGAGGAGCTGGGGAGTCAGCTCTAAGGACCAAAGATCATGTTTTATATATCAGAGAACTGGTTTGGAACCCCTGCACTGCATGGTTCCTCAGCATCTTTGAGAACCCCCAACTATTGTGCTGGGAGTAATCTGCAGGATTTCTGAGCCTGCCCTCCCATCTCATCAGAGGGACCTGTCTCTGAATCCCTATGTTATGAACTTCTTTCAAGACAAAGACAGGACTGCAGGAAGAACTTTTCAAAAGCCTGAGGGATCCAACTAAAATGACACTGAAATTGGGTAGTCGATGGGAGGAGGGTAGCAATTCTGCACCTCCAAGCAGACTCTGATTGTGTGCATGTGCACACACACACACACACACACACACACACACACACACACACACACACACACACAGCAGTCCCAAAGTCCAGAGCCCCCAGAAAGGTAAGTAGATATATAGCCTTTCCCTGAATCCATCTCCTGCCACTGGGGAGAAAGCAAGAGCAAAATCCGTTTCTCTTTTATTCATTTTTATTCACTCTTAGACTTGCAAACCCTCCTTGGAGAATGGCCCACAGCACAGAAAATAGGCCCATTACCATAGCTGCTTGCTAACCACAAGAGCACTCTCCCTCGAGTCCATGAACCAGAGCAGCAGTTGGAAGCGTCTGCTTTCAGAGTACGGGTGCCCCCACACTCCCCTGTGAGTGGGAGGTGTGATGAGGATTTATAACCTTCCCCACACAAGTAAACTCCCTGGGCTGGGGGGCGGGTGCCGTTTTCTCCTGTTACAGATGCCTGAAGTCTACCCAGGGTCCTGATTTATGGCACCCCAGTGAGATCTCATCTGGAATAAAGTTTACTTGTGTGCAGAGAAGGAGAAGTAAGTGACCCATGCCTTCCTGCCACCCTTCCCTAATACTGGCATAATCATTTTGCAAGAAAAGGATCAATTTTTTCACAAAGACCCCTTTCTGCAACAGGCAGAGTGATCATGGGCTCAGAGCCTGGCACAGCACGTCTGTCTTTCCCTGGCCATTATTCAAGCACTCCCAGTAATATGGAAGGTTGAATAAGGCAAAATCTTAATGCACATGCTTTTATCTCGAGAGTTGGTATTTTTAGTTGGGAAGCCAGGCTAGATGAAATTAAATTGAAAAAAAATGGGAGAAGGGAGAATAAATGGAGGCTTAGATCACTGGCTGAGTTACACAAATGGTCTTCCCTTCTGAGCCTCCATAGTCTTTGTGTTGGGGAGGTGGAGTGTCCCTCTGGAGCAGATATTGAAGTAGAAAGGAAGAAGGTCTATCTCCAGTGGGCAACTGCACTGTTGGCCTCACAGGTGAGTCTTGGAACCCATGTCTCTAAGAATCAGCCTGTTTGGGCAGGTTCCTGGAAGTTCAGGGAGATCCCACAAGCCAGCCTGCATGTACACAGAGGCCAGTAGAAACCCAGAAGCCTGCCCACCAGTGAACCTACCCACTCAGGCAGGAAGTAAAGTTGTTGGTTCTGGCCCCATTCGCTGGCCACTGCATATCTGCATCTGTTTCTCAAGGTCTCCCCTGTCCTCATGACTTAGACCTGGTTCTCTGGATTAAAAGGAGGCCTGAGTCCATGCTGGTCCTAAAAAGTAGTAAATGGTGATGATAGATCTGCCCTCACCCCAATCACCATTCTGCAGCAACACTTGTCAGGAGGAGCTGGATCTGTAGGTTTGGGTCCCAAATGAGTCCCAAATGGCAAAGTGTGAGGCAATACCCATATCCAGAAGATGCACAGGGGCAGGCTGCAGCCTCTTTGCTCTGCAGTGGTTATCGGTTTGGGCCATGGAGCAGACCACAAGGCAGTAGATGGATTCACATCTATTCTTCATAGCTTCTCAGCTATGCTAGCTCAGCACCCCAACCCCAACAGGGCGAGGGGAAAGAAATTCAGATCAGCACCCAGGTCAATTTTGTCTAGTCAGAGAGGAATCGTAAGTCTGCATTCTCAGAACCTGGCTATGAGCCATTCCCCCACCAAGACCTTCAGTGAAGCTGGTCAGAAATACTATGTGGGTGGGGTAGAAGGTCCTTCCATCTTAGAAGCAGGTGGACAAGGGTTAAAATTTCATTGACCACTTACCAGCTGTGTGACCCAAGGCCACTAACTTTCCCTTTTGGTGCCTCTGTGGCCTCTTCTCTTCATGTTGAACATATCATCTGGACAAAATCTCGTGAAATGAGATGAGAGAAGTTCAGCTCAGCTCACAGATCATGGAGGCCATGGCCCTACTTTTTCAGTATAGCACTAGGATCTCAGAACTGTGTGTGTGTAGTTCTTTGTTCCCTTCCTTCTGAGAGGAATGAGAAGGCGGCTCTGGTCACAGCCACAGCTAAACAAGCTGAGTGTTTCTGTGTTGATAGGATCGCACCCTCACCATCAGAAAGTATTGTTGCTGCTCTGACTGTCTAACCAATGAGTTTTGGGTCACTCAGTGAGGGCATGACTGCAGTGATGCCAGTAGGCTCATCCATATATCTGTATTTCAGATGCCCCTGAGTGTGGCCTAGAATGAACACAATTCACGTTCCCCTTCAGAGTTTATTTTATATGAGCACCGTTGTACTCACATATGCATATGCTTGCAATGTGTGTATATGTGTGGTACATATGGTAACATACGTACTTTGTGTGAAGGTGTCTGTTGCATGCACACCTATATGTGTGTATGTTCTTCCAGGTCAGTGCTTCTCCATTATTTTCTGTCATGCCCCCCTAGGAAGAAGAAAACATTTTTGTGCCCCCCCCAACGTGGCTGTAAATAGTATCTTTATTTAAAAAAACCTTTAACTTGCAAAACAAAAATATATAAAATAACGTGAGCTGATTTTTTTAGTCAGAAGTGATGTCTGAATGAATGGCTACAATAAGCATGTTTTGCAATGCGTAGCTTTTCGAAGCGGGGTTTGAAGTAAGACACAGCGACTCTCAGCTTCAGAGACATACAGAGACATAAACACAGGGCTTAGCTTGTTAGGACAGTGTTTGCCGAGGTCAAATGCACCCCCCCTTTACGGAGCCTCGTGCTCCCCCCCAGGGGGTTGCACCCCACTATTTGAGAAACACTGTTCCAGGTCAAGAGGGAGAGTGAAGATTTAGGCAGGCTTTTGAAGAAACAATACACAGGATCTGTTCTGTCACAGCTGCTGCCCTTGTGTCTTACCTTAGGGAATAGCTGAACTTTTTGCATTCTCCCTCTTCCTGGCTTTGAAAGGAGCAGGGACAGCATCAAGGCTGACCTGCTCTCAGATGGCCTCACTGAGGCCAGGAGATCCTTTCTTTTCTGTTGGGACAGCAGATGGCCCTAAAAATATGCTCTCCCTCTACAAGGATGTGCTTCACCTTAGTGAACAAGCCCTGGAGAGGAAGTCATGCACTGAGATCTCTGTATCCTGTGGCTTGCCCAAGGGAACACCAAGGTGCTTTGAGGACCCCAGCAGAGACTAAAACATTCAGCTGTGCACAACAGGCAAGCATGTGCCTGAGACTGTGGTGTTTTGAAAAGAACCCAGCTGGCACTCACACCTCCATGTCAATGATCTTGTCTGACCCTTTATTAGGTGATCGGGAGAGTTATTGTCTTTATTCTGCAGGATACAAAGGCCCAGAGGGAAACTGGGGGGATTTGGATGAAGGGAACAAGGTTTCCCAGGAAGGAAATGAAATCTCTACCATGGAACCCCGTGTTCCTTCTGGGCCCTCCTTTCCTCATGAGCCAACAAGCTGAACCATGGGGTGTCAAGACCTTTCTTTCTTGTCAGACTGCAGGCATGTAAGCATTGTTGGGAAAGAAAAAAAACCCTGTCACAGTGCTGTGCAAAGTTTGGGGGTCTATTAGGTGACCCACAACATTCTTCTTTTTAGTCCTCCTGGGGTCCTTCCTAAGTCTGAGACAGAACCTTCTGGATGAGTCTCCTTCCTGGGGAAGTCTTTAGTAGGGGTTGGGGGGTACTCTAGAAGCCAGGGGTGCTCACTCTGCATGTGCATTCTTCTGAGTACTTTGCATCAGGGCAGTGGAAGAGACATGGTGGGAAGTGCCGTGTGTGTGTGTGTGTGTGTGTGTGTGTGTGTGTATGTGCGCGCGCGTGCAAGAGACAGAGGCAGAGGGAGAAAGAGGCCGGGGGCCATCTAGATGAGCCAGGCAGATGTGGTGCTCTACTCATGGCCAATTCAGGGCATCAGCTTCAAGCACTGCCCTCAGGTCCATGTCCTTTGGTGGTCAGGCCCCCAACGATGCTCTAGAACACAGAGGGACCAACCTCACAGCACAGGTCAGGCCATCAGTTACTTCCATCTGGATTCTGTTTTTATCTGGTCCCTTTCTGACACTCTGAGTAGATGAATTCAACCTCTGAGCATGTGGAGCCCAGGGCCCAAGTCTTGTACTACCCAAAGTAGTGTTCCAGCCTCAGGGGGGAAGGTGGACTTGGGAAAGCTGCCAGGGGAACATGAGGGGCTGAACTTGGCCAAGAGGAAATGGTGGGCAGGGCCAGACTGTGCTTCTGAGATGACCATGATGTGCACTGTGGACAATCAGTGGCAAAGACTGGCTGTGAAAATGGGCTGGGATCTTCATCCATTGAGCCAATAGTTTCTGATATGTGACATACACAGGTGGACCCTGCCAAGACACAGAGCCTTATGGTGGCTAGACATGGCCCCTTCCTAGACAGAGGACATGAAGCTGTCAGGTCTTGCAAACAGTTT
Organism: Suncus etruscus; assembly: GCF_024139225.1. NCBI lineage: Eukaryota > Metazoa > Chordata > Mammalia > Eulipotyphla > Soricidae > Suncus > Suncus etruscus. The sequence continues at coordinate 8,967,540 of NC_064848.1, read as the reverse complement.
TGGACAGTTTCTTCCTTAGTAGTCAGGCACAGAGACCTTCCTTAGCCCCTGTGGAACCTGGTCTGTCAGATCATTATAAGTGGAGAATTACAGTGAAACTGTGCAGAACCTGATCCCATGACAAGTTTTCCAACGACCTGATTCAAATTCAGCCCCTTCCCTATTCATATCACTTCTTTTTGGAAGCCTCTGTCTGGCTACCTTGTCCAATGGGAAGGGCAGTGTCTCCCTTCCTAGGACAGTTAGTGTGTATAAGTACGAAAAGTTCTTGAATCTCTTTGTGTATGTGGCAGATATGTGCTCCCATGAGCAGTTATTACTTATCATATCATTTCTATCATGGTCTTTCTTGGAGGAAGTAAAGTTCTTGAAGAGAAGAACCATGTTTAAGGCAATATTTAGGTTCCTTAGTATGTCTAAGGTGATGCATATTCCAGAAAGGCAGCATCTGCTCATGTATCATGCTAGATTACTATCAAGGTCCTTCTTGCAATGATGGTGAGGTACAGACCCATGGATGATAAATAATACTCACCATAGGATACATATCCCCACTCTTCTGAGTCTGCTTTTTCCCTTCCACCTCTCCCCCACACAGGCAATGCAGATTTTCCAGCTCTTACCTCTTCCTCTGACTAGAGTCTGACTTAGACTCTAAGTCTAACCACTGACTGGAGTGTTCAAGACCTTTTAACATCTCTGCAGTTCAGCCATGGAGGATTGGTGATCCCTGAAGAGCTGGTTCTCCAACAGGTCATTTTTATTCTTTGAAAGATTTAAGTGCAGAGCAGATGTTCTTAACCTGGGTAGGAAAAGCCTGAGGGTGGGTATAACCAATGCACTTTTTCTTCCTAGGGAGAAAAATCTGACTCTTCTTTTTTTGTTAGGGCCATATTTAGAGATGCTCAGGGATTACTCCTGGCTCTGCACTCAGAAATCACTCCTGGCAAGCTTTGGGGACCACATGGGATGCTGGGGATCAAACCCAGGTCAGCTGTTTGCAAAGTAAACACCGTACCTGCTATGCTATTGCTCCAGCTCCTTTTTAAATCTCGTTTGCCATTGGTCTGTGAATCAACAAAAGATTGAAGCCCTGGTTCCCTAGAGCAATCCAAGAGAACACACTGTGAAGAAGGCAATACTATGCTCTGTATCCTTTATCCTGTTGTCCAGGTCTGTTACCACTAACCACTTTCAGCTGTAAGTATGTGTGATGCTGGGAGAAGAGAAGAGGATGGAGTTCTCTCTTTTCTTTACTCTCTCTCTTTCTCTTTTGGTTTTGGATACATACCTGGAGGTGTTCAGGCCTTACCCTTGGCTATGCACTCAGAGATTACTCCTGAAAGTGCTTGGTGGGGGGGCTTATGGGTGCCTGGTATTGAATCTGGATCAACCATGTGCATGGCAAATACCCTACCCTCTGTAATATCACTGTAGATCTGGGAATCTTACATTTTTTAATCCCTGGTGTTAGTTTAAATTTAAAGAACTATGCATTGGTGACTACCATTTCAGGAGGTGTAAAACTAAAATGAGAAGGTCTATGGTAGACTATAGAGTAGAGAGATGGTACTTTAGAGGAGACCAAGAGAGTGCTATGGGCAGAAAATTTCATAAGGTCCCTGAAATGTGAGAAGCTACCTTTCTCACTCACACACTCTCCTTCATTCCCCCACGCCTGGATTCATGACTCAGCATCGGCATCTGCTGTATGCAACACAGAGAAAGAACAAATGATGACTCATGCTGAGGACAAGAGGGTCTGCCCAGTACATGCAGGCAGTTCTCTGTGGGGGCTGCTCTGTATTTTATTTGTAATACCATCCAATACTCACTATATTTGGCACTCTTCAAAATAAAAAAATGCTTTAACTTCTTTGAGGAAAGTTTGGCCTTCAAGAAAGTGGACATGGGGTGGGGGAGAGACTAGCAAAGTGGAAGAAACTGGGGGTGTCAACTGTGTTCACGTCAAGTTGTCAATGATGATTTCTTAGTTAACCTTTCACAGATATTAGCAAGGCTACCACTGGGATCCTAGGGAGCTTGGCATCTGGCTTTCATTGATTTTTCAGACTTCTTTCTTTACGGGTTATCACTAGCTCATCTGCTCCCGAGGGCATGAAGAGGATTAATTCACTTTTGTGGATAAAGCTCCAATGGCAGTGCCTGTTGTGCAGGCAACACTCTGGAAGTGTAAGTTATTATTGTTAAGAGCATGCCCAGTCAACATTGGAGAGATGGTGCTCAATGAATGCTTGTTGAATGAATGACAGAGGTTGCAGAGAACACACACACACACACATACACACACACACACACACACACACACACACACACCCTCCAGAATATCCAAACAAAAGCTGAATGTCAAGGCCTGCAAAGACCTTTGCTTTCTGCAAAACACCCCGCTGCCACAGTCAAGTTAACCTCTGTATCTGTAAGGATAACACAAAAGGCATCAATGAGAAGCTTTTGTGAACATGCCCAGGAGGATTTGCCATATGGCATGGTGACTTCATCCATGATTTCTCAAGTGAAAATGGATTAGACATTGCCTAAGTCTTGCACCAGCTGCAGTGACCCAAGAGCACACCAGGCTCTCTAGCCAGGCCTCTACACATGGCTGCAGAATGACTGGATCCACATCCCCTCTGGCCCATGGAGTTCTAACAATCCACCATACAAACACACTTAGAGACAAAATTGGGCTCCAAATGACCCAGTTTGTAACAGTTCAAGAATTTCCAGTTGTGTCTGCTAGCGATCATGGAGTCTAGAAGTGAGGCACGGTAGAATATCTGCAAGTGAGTTATGAAGGCACTCTGGGCTCTGCTAAGGGAAGGGAGTGGGCCAGAATCCACAGAAATAAACCAAACTCGAACCAGGTCCAAATTGTACACTATAGAATTTTCTAACTTAGATTGGGTGAATAACCTCTTTTGTGTCTGGCTGCCATTAAACTGGATACAGTCATAACTCCTTTCAGCTGGCTGCCTGCCACCCTCAATGTGGTCTTTGTCTTGTCAACACAGAACCTTTTGGCCTCCAATTCTATTGTTCTGATTAAAATGCCAGAATTGCCCTCCAGATCGCTATTGATTTTATATCCTTTCAGAGGCAGAGAAAAATGGAAGCTGAGCTGACCAGTTAGCCCAGGTGTGAGGACCAGACATATTTCAATGCTGGGAGGTGGAAAAGGAGGACATTTTAGGGCAGGGCAGCTAGAAAGCTCTGTCCTGACTAGTTCCAATATCTTCATGCTCCAGCAGGCAACTAGGCTGCACAGAGGAATATATGCTGGCATCTGTTGGTGTGACCTCAATCTCTGAAGAAACCCTTTCCAGCTAGACATTTCTAAAATGATAAGCCCAGATCTCTCTGTTCAACCAGGAGAGATGCAGAAATGGGATCACTTGATTCTCTTTCTTTTCCCCTGGCTGGCATAATAATATGTAGGGAGGCGAGGAGATGCAAGACTTGGCATCACACCTGACCTGGCTGGCTCTGGTCATTCCTAGATCTGCAGCAAAAAGTTAGCTCATGTCTGGGTTTCCTGAACAGAAATATTAAATCTATCTTGAAGAAGCATTAGGGCATGAAATGACTATATGAAATGTGTAATATAGGAAAAATAGGGTCTTTCTTATTATTTAATGTTTTTAATCAAAATCAATACATTGAGCTTCCAGTGGACTAAATCCATTCTGGTTTTTCTCAAAGACCCTCCTTTTCAACTTTAAATTGGATCTTCAAACAATGAGTTTGAACTACTCCAAACAAACTACTGATTTTGTGTACTTTTTTGTGTCACTTTCTTTGGCAACAGGCATCTCTTTGCTATCTGATATATATGTGTGTGTGTGTGTGCATATATATATGTGTATATATGTATTCCTGATCCTCGTTCAGGTTGACCATTTAATATTAGTGTCTAGTCATGAGCTATATGCCAGGCACATCAGTAAAGACTGGGACTGGGGAGCTAGTACACAGAATAAAACATGTGGCTAGCATGAGGCTGATCTGGGATCAATCCCTAGCACGCCATATAGTCTTCTATCCTCACATCTGAATGATTCCTGAGCTTAGAGCTAGGTATAAGCCCTGTTTATTACCCCAAACCAGAACAAATAAAACACAAAGATTTATACTCTGATGAATCCTATATTCTAGTGAAGGGAGAGATAATAATGATGTGATAAAAGCAAGTGTATCATTTGCTAAAGGGCGGTTAATGCTAAGAGAAAATGCAAGGTGCGTTGTCCAGAGGATTATAGGTGTGTGTTGCAGCAGTGATGACCTCAGAGTCAAAGTGAAAGTTTAGATAAGATACTATGAAGTTGGAGCCAGAGCGATGGCGCAACAGTAGGGCATTTGCCTTGCACACGGCTGACTCAGGACGAATCACAGTTTGATCTCCCAGTATCCCATATGGTCCCCCAAACCAGGGACAATTTCTGAGCACATAGACAGGAGTAACCTCTGAGCATCACTGGGTGTGCCCCCCCCAAAAAAGATACTATGAAGTTAAGGCTTCGTAGTACTATGCAAAGAACCTTAGAGGTAGAGGGACCTGCTGTACTAAGATCAAAGTCAAGCTGGAGAGTTCAAGGGCAGGAAAGAGACTGTTGGAACTGGAGCCAAAGTGGGGAAGAAGGCTGAGAATTTAATGAGGATTGGATTGGGAGCTATCCATCAGCAGATTTTGCATCAGGACCGGATGATGCAAAATGAGGGATGCACAGTGCTCTCTGAGCAGATGGAAGCTATGACCTGGCAACTTTTGCCAAGAAGCTAAGTATTCCTTTTCTATATGATTAATAAACTGTAGGGAGGTAAAGAAGAAGCAGAAAAACACTTTAAGAAACCAGAGCTAAAATGTGAAGACCTAGTGCAAGATGATACTAAGGGATATGGCAGGGCTGCAGTTACCTCCAGATCAACTGATTTGTTGAATGTGTGTGTGTGTGTGTGTGTGTGTGTGTGTGTGTGTGTGTTGGGGGGTTGACAATAAAATTAATGGCGTCTTTAAGACTTTAGGCTGAGTAAGTGGAAGGAAAAAGGTTCTCATGGGCTCATTTGGGAAAAATCGGGGGTGGAGACAGTTGTGAGTAGGGGGAGATTAGGAATTTGGGATATGTTTCATTTGAGATGCCATTTGATCTAAGTCAAGATGTTGTGTGGGTGTTTGGCTATATAAGACTGGAGTCCAGAAAAGAGGTCTGGGCTGGAAATATAAATGTGGGAGTCATCAGCATATAGTTGATATTTAAAACCATGCAAGAGATTTCCACAACTCTTTCTCCCACAATGCTTTAGCTAAATGAAAAAGTCAAACTTTTCCAAGAGGCAGAGGAGACCATGGTGGTCATGATCGAGCAGACCTCTTGGATTGGCTGTTTCCATCATTTGCTATAGTATCCCAGGCTCCTGGAAATATCTCACTCCTACCTGTGAATTCTGGGAGTCCTTAGGTGAGGCCTTGTCTGACTTCATTAAGACTCCAACCTTTCCAGGCAAATTGTTGTTTTGTTGCCCAGTCCAGAGGTGTGTCCAAGATGCCTCCACAAGTTTGAGTATTGCTGCTTCCCTTCTACAAATGAGAGGCCCAGGCATCTTTGCCTCCATTGACTGCTTCACTGATCCCTGAGGCAACCTCATTCCACAGCCCATCTTCAACCTTTGTAAGACTCATTTTACAAGAGATATGTATTGATGCTTTATTGACATAGGGTCTGGCTCCCACCCTGGGATGTGTGATGGCACACAGTAGTTCATATAGCTATATCTACGACACAGGACCACAAAACGATTATGGGCTTCTTAGTGGAGCATCTTAATGGTTGCCCTTGTTGGTATTGAATGAGAAAAAAAAATCTTTTAAAAAGAGTAAACAAAACAAAAAAAAAGCAATACCATGAAGGAGTCATTTACCAAAGTGCATGCTGCTTTAAGTCAAAGCCAAGACACATCTACAGTAGCTTTCATTGGTGACTTCGATGTAGCTCTCCAGGGAACCTTTCTGTCATCTTTCAGGAAACAGTAGATTTTGGAAAGGTATGCTGGTATGCTGTCAGGGCTGTGGAAGGGGAGGAGGGAAATAAGCAAAGTGTATTTGTTAACTTTGAAGTCTGTTGGTTGTCCAGAGTTAAATAAATAAGACCCTCAGGCAAGATAGAAAAGAGATGGGGAAGCAATGAGTGGGGAGAGAAACTCAGATATGCTGAGGTGCTGTGGTGTTCTCTGCTCTTCCACAGTCCCTATATCAGAGTGTCTGAGCCATAGCCCTGAATCCAGCCAAGGAGAGTGTTTCAGGTCAATGATCCCAGATCTTTCAAAGCTGGCATCAATCACAACAGCCAGAAAATTCAGGGGAGCATGACTTTTCTGGAGGAGACCTTGCACCAGCATCTGACAGAACTAGAGAATTATCCATTGGATGGGGTACAGGCTCAGAACCAGAGCTAGTGAGGCATTTAAACAGAAACTGCAGGGAAGGAAATTCCTAGAGACGTCTCCTGGTTTGCACTGGGAAGGGGGGGCTACACCCACCCCACTGCAGCCAAGTAATTTTCTGGTCTCGTTCCTGGGGCACCATCATGTGAAAGAAATAGTCGCTGTATCTAAATCAGTGGTTTTGAGTGAGAGCATTTATATAGCCTGTTATCCAGGCTCCTCTTTAGGTCCCACTCCAACATCACATGACTTCAAATATAAAATATATAAAAATTGTCATGATGGGTCTCAGAGCTCCAGGTTAAATGCTATCTCTGTCTGAGTGTCTCCTGCTGAGGTCTCCATTAGTACATGGCTTCTACTCAAGACAAGAACTAGACCAGGTGAGACATAAACAGTCTCCACCTGGAGTTCAGAGGTGTGAGAAGATGAGCCATAGATACTTAATGTCCTTAGGCCACTGAGATGAAGCTCTTGCTGGAAGTGTGGCCTGTACACTATGATCCTGGGTTTCTACATATGCTGGGGCTGGCCTCATCTATTGTGAGGCCAGTAGAATTCTATACTGTAGTGGGGACCTTAGGCAGGTGTTACTGTGGGACACTGAGGGAAGAAGTCTTGTGTTCACACGGCAATGGTCATTCATGGAGGGTGATGGCACAGGGGAGAGGCTGGTGTGGAGTCTCCATGGGAAACTGGTGCAGATATGGGGCCAAGGAGGAAGACCTAGAAGAAACTACCCAGGATTCCAGAGGAAAGGATGGTGGAGAGAGCCAGGCAGTCATATCATCTATCCTTTCTTTTTCTAATTTGAAACTTTATTTAACACCTTGATTTACAAAGTTCTTTATAATACAGTTATTTTACGTAGTCAATATTCTAACACCAGTCCCATCACCAGTGTGACCTTCTCTCCACCAATGTCCCCAATTTCCCACCCCTGCCTGCCCTAAGTCTACCCCCCCTAGCAAACACAAAATAATTTGCTTCATATTGCTTGCTACAACATGTATCTCATAATGTTGTTACCGAGGTTATTGTCTGAAGACTTGCTGAGCTGTTAGGTTCTAGGTGAGCCTTCTCGGCCATTGTTTTTATGATTGAGCTTAGTGGACTTGTACACAACGTTTCCATCTAATTTTCTGTGTATCTACTGGACTTTTACTGTGTACTATGTAGGTGTCACATGGCTACATCGTGTTCTCCCATGGCTATATCACTGAGATGACTAAGCATTGGCATCTCAGGCCAACCAGGTTTGGTGGTATGGCAGCTTCTCTCTGAAATTGGTCATAGGGCTAGGCCATTACAATTTTAAGTGGATGGGTGGGTGGAACTCTGGGTTCTCCAGCAAGGTAAGGTCTGGGCTTGCCTCATTCTAAGAAGGATCCAGTAATCTGGAAACTGGGCCTATCAAATTCAGCTCAGTGGTGGCTTCTCTCCCACAGCTACCCTTTCAAGTGGTAATAGGCCAGCCTTCTGGGACACCCCCAGGAGCTTTACTTTGTGGACCTCCAGAAATACACTCACTAGGAGAGAGTTCCTACAGCAGCCTAGATGAATACATTAAGCTGGAACAATCCAAGTTAATTCTGTTCAATACAGAAGCTCATGGGGTTTTGAAAGACAGGCCCATAACTATAAGCACTTGCCTGACAAAGCCATGAATGAGACCAGACCCTAGGAACTCCATTTGTACTGAGACCAGTAGGACAAGTTTCACTGTTGGTGATCCCTAAAAAGAAGCACCCCCAAAATATGGCTCAGTGATTTAGAATTGGCCAGATCAAGTATTAAGTCTTGAGACTGATTCTGGTATCACACTTGCATCAAGGCCATCCTTGGTCTGGGGTTCTCTAGAGAGAAACATAGAGGAGATAGAAACAAAGAGATAAATAAAAAGACAGCAGTCTATATGCACCAGTCAACTGGTGAAGACGGAAAAACTGTGGCACACAAGAAAGCATACATGTTGGGATTGAGAGTGAGGAAAAATATTCATGTGGTCTTGCATTTGTGGATATGTGAGCTGCTAGAATGGTCAACACAGTTAGCTTATCCTCCATGGTTCCTGGAGAATATCCAAGTATAGTAGGAGGTGCTGAGTGTGACAGAGAGGGTGGTGCAGGGGGGAGAGAACTATTGCCCTGAATACAGCCTGTCTAGAGCTCCTAGAGACAATAACTAGTATAAATAAAGATGAAGAGACAAGCAGAAAGTCCAAGACCATCCATAAAGAAAGGCTTCCCCAAAAGGAGTTCTCAACCTTCTACTGGCCTTTCTTGACAAACAACAGGACTCCAAAGGTCGACCATCTAGGGTGCTGGAACAGGGACTAGACTAAATACTCACCTAGGAGCAGGGACGCCAGCTGGACTTTAGAGGAAGACACCAGGGCCACCAGTGTCCACTCCATTCAACTGCTGAGGTGTCATTGGCAGGCAACCTGCTCCCCCATCAATCTCCCCACTCAATCCTCAATCCCAACAGTAGGGTATTGCTCCGGGTGTGTGAGATGAAGCGATGTCTCCTAATTTATTCTGAGCTTCCTGTGAAAAGGAAAGATTGTCTTTTCTTCTGCAGTCCCCAAAATAAAAAGAAAGTAAAAGGTTGTGACAGAGATGTAAATGAGAATAAAATGCCAATTAACTCAGAGGTATTGGACAGACATTTGCTTTGCAGAAGAATCCCAGGTCACACTTGGTGAACCGGTTTCAATTTCTCCCCCAAAGCACCAAACAGCCACACAGGGGAAGGCAATCTCAGAACAATCCAGAACTCTGTGCCAGACCCACTACTTATCACTTTAATTGACACTTACTCCATATGATGCTCATACATTCACTGAATGGGTTCAATTTAATTTGAAACGGGGAATTTTTTCTTTCCCCTATTGAAATATTTAATGCAGCGGGCTTTAAAGCTAAATAGCTTCCATCCGAGCATTCCATCCTTCTTCTATTTTGCTTTAAAGAATACAAAAGACCCTTCCAACCATGATTTATTTTGAAGATTTTTTTTTAACGGACTCTGTAATTACAAAGCCTATTGATCTATACATTTCCTTTGGGAAGTTAATGGGATAGGTGGTTGAAAGTTATTTGGGTTTTGGTTGTTTTTTCTTTTTTAAGAGAAAAAAACCACCTTTCCTGAGTCTGGAGCAGTAGTATAGTGGGTAGGGTGTTTGCCTTGTAAGCAGCTGACCCAGAATGAATCCCCGGCACCAGATATGGTCCCTCAGGACTGATTTCAGAATACAGAGCCATGAGTAAGCCCTGAGTACCATTCAGTGTGGCCCCCCCAAAACCAAACAATAAATCAAAAACAAAACCCATTTCTCCTTGGCTATTTGTTTTGCTTCCTCAAGATTCAATGAACAAACTCAGATCCAGTGGAAAGAAAAGGAACCGGGGTGCCATCAGAAGCTCTTCATAATTCATAATGGATGAATTATTCCTACCTCCAGCCATTTGAGGGACCTGCCTTCCTGCAAAGGCCCTCACTCCTTGTATGATGCTCACTGAAGGAAAGGAGCACAAGAGAGGATGATCCAGATTCTAGCTGATCACAGGAAAGCAGGTGGGTGCCCCCCCCTCCTTCTACACCCTGTGTTTATTAGTGCTGACAGAAGGAGAGCAAGAGCACCATTCACCCCGAGGTGTTACATACTGATACACTGACAGGCAATTATCTTTGGAGATAGTGTTAAAACACAATAATTAATTGGAAGAGCAAGCGCCAGCGCCAGTGAGAGAGTGGAGGCCCCAGGCCGAGACAGAATGGTATTTCGAGAAGGAAAAAAAAAAAAAAAAAGATCTGGGAGGCTGGTTAATTCAACAGCAGTGGGTCATTTGATTTCACCAGCTCCCCTCCCAAAGCCTTCCCAGGGCTTTGTTATTTTTTTCTAAAGCATTAGTCCTGAATGTGCTCAGATGTCATTAACACGCAGGCCAAGCTCCCACAGACACTTTCCAAAATGGTGCCTGGTGAGGGAGAAAAACTCAGGCGCTAGCAAAGACATCTATCTCCCAGAGCCTTGCTTTGTAGCCACACACACACCCGAGGGGCGTCTTTGTTTCAAACCTAGGCTGACACATGTCTGCTCCTATCAGACATTCCCACTTCAGCTGACTGAGTTGGTGGGAATCAGGAATTCACCAGCCAAAGTAGGGCCGCCCTCCCCCAGCAGGGGAGCGGCCAGCATTGTGGCAGTCTTTGACTAGGAAGCATTGAGAAGTGTGGGCCTCTCTGAGGCTAGTTTGACTGGAGTGACATCCATTGACCTGTATTGCATATGCTGCAAAAGTACATGTGTCAGGCATCACACGTTTGATTGAGGACAAGGAGGAGGAGGAGGGCGGAGGCAGCATGTTACAGTTTAGCCAGAATGAATGTATTCTCCAGCAGTTCACAGTGGTGGGGGTAAGAGCAACGGGCTTTCTCTAGAAAGGAGGAAGGGAGATTTATTTGGGGAAGAGAGGATGACTTATAGAATCTCAAAACAAGAAGGTCTTTGACCTTGGGGAAAGGTCAGGGCATGCACCCGTTTCATCAGTGGTGTCTATTAAGAACTCTACATCCTTTTTGTAGGTTGAATTGGGCCCTCTGCCTATCTAGTCCACATAGGCTGGAGTCCCAAGTTCTGCATCCAGATCACATATGTGCAGCAGGCACCATCATGAGAAAAATCCCTGGGGGTCAGAGTGATAGCACAGCGGTAGGGCATTTGCCTGTAACGCAGCTGACCCAGAACAGACCTCTGTTAGATTCCCAGCATTCCATATGGTCCCCGAGTCAGGAGCAATTTCTGAGCACATAGCTAGGAGTGACCCCTGAGTGTTACTAGGTATGGTTCAAAAACTGAAAAAAGAAAAGGAAGGGAAGGAAGGAAGGAAGGAAGGAAGGAAGGAAGGAAGGAAGGAAGGAAGGAAGGAAGGAAGGAAGGGAAGGAAGGGAAGGAAGGAAGGAAGGAAGGAAGGAAGGAAGGAAGGAAGGAAGGAAGGAAGGAAGGAAGGAAGGAAGGAAGGAAGGAAGGAAGGAAGGAAGGAAGGAGGCAGGGAGGGAGGAAGGAAGGAAGGAAGGAAGGAAGGAAGGAGGGAAGGAAGGAGGGAAGGAAGGAGGGAAGGAAGGAAGGAAGGAAGGAGGGAAGGAAGGAAGGAAGGGAAATCCCTAAATCCAGAAATAGGGGTTTTGATTGATCAGGCAGAAATTAAGTGTCCAAAGCAATTCTATCTCCACCATTCCTCTCAGAAGCTGGGGAATCTGATTATTCAAGGACGAGATGGTAGAACCCCATGGAATTTGTTGTGTAGAAGTACTTAAAAAAAATAGAATAGGGGATGGAGAGATAGGATGGATAGAGGTAGGGCATTTGCCTTGAATGCAGAAAGATGGTGGTTCGAATCCCAGCATCCCATATGGTCCCCTGAACCTGCCAAGTGCGATTTCTGAGTTTAGAACCAGGAGTAACCTCTGAGCGCTGCCGAATGTGACCCCCCCCCCCAAAAAAAAGGAGAAGAAGAATAAAATACCATAAATACCATAGAGGCTCTATTGCTCGTAGAGGCAACAGACTTTGAATAAAATGGTTGTATATGCTGGGGATAGTTAGACAAGTCAACGCAAGCCAAGCAGACATCACACCAATCAGTTGTACAAAGAGTCACTTATTTCTTTACCTAAAGAATACATTAAGGAAGATGGAGTTATAAGTGAAATGAGTTGGTTAGAGATGCTTATTGAGCAGAAGGTAAAGGTTGGGGTTATTTGCAGTTGATACTAGGCTAGTAACCCCTTGTTCATTCTTCAAGAGTTGCTTTGGCTCCTTTTCAGTATCCTACTTGGCTTCAAAGGGTTAGGAAAGCTGGGCTTTGTTGCCTCTCTTTCACCGCTCATGAAGGAATTATTTAATTAGCCAAGCACAGAAGCCATCATCTCTGAACAATATGTATGAGAAACCAACTTAGATTAGCTTGGAAAAATTCATGATGACATATCCTGGCACACTGTAACTGGGAAGTGCTTTGGTGGGTCAGGACAGGTTCACAGAAAATCTAGAGTCTTCGTAAGTATACTCTCTCATTTTTGGGGGGCCCTTACCTATGATTCTCAGGGATAATTTCTTGGACTTGGGGTACTGTATAGGGTGCCAGGGATCAAACCCAGGCCAGCCATACAAGGCAAATGCCTTACCCACTATACTATAACTCTGGCTCCATAAACATGCTCTCTTACCTAATCTTTCTACCCTCTCATTCCCTCTATGCACTAGATTAATTGACTCTGGCAGAGATTTCTCTTGTTTCCTTTGGTAAAGAAAGACTTTGCTCATAATCCCTATTTTATGACTTCGACTCAAGTGAAAGAACTACAGCATACCTGTATTTGTTAGATTCTGATTAGCCTAATTTGGACCATTTGCCCATCTGTGAGCCAATTCCTGCAGCCAGGACTACCCTCAGCAGTTTTCCTATGCTGTGGTAAGGCCTGGGCCACATTGTATGCTCAAGGGGTAATTCCCTTGAAGGAAGGTAGTATAGAGACAAATGTTATCTGACCACCATAATTTTGCTGTTTATTATTGCTGGATATTAAAGTGGCCAACAAATAGAATGGTGCAGCTCCTTGAACCAAATTAGACTCATTTCCCTGAACTCTTACTCTCTTCTTCCAAGATACTTACTTCTCAGAAGCACAGAGGATTGTTGAATGGATCTCCAAATTAGGGTGAAGATTAGATTCATTAGCTTTTCCCTCAGATAGTGCCTGAAACTAACTCTACCTTTTACCATAAAATCTGGTTTATTATAAAGATAGCAGGGGTGGGGTGGGAAAGAAATGTTACATGAGGGAGGAATTTTTATTTTCTTGTTTTAGTTTCTCCTTAATTTTTTAACTTTTATTTTTATTTATTTTTTTTTTGGTTTTTGGGCCACACCCGTTTGACGCTCAGGGGTTACTCCTGGCTATGTGCTCAGAAATCGCCCCTGGCTTGGGGGGACCATATGGGACGCCGGGGGATCGAACCACGGTCCTTCCTTGGCTAGCGCTTGCAAGGCAGACACCTTACCTCCAGCGCCACCTACCCGGCCCCTAATTTTTTAACTTTTAGATTTCACATTTCATTATAATAAATGATACAAAGAAATCTTTATACCTTCACCCAGACTCCCCTATATGGCTCCAACTCAGTATATTTGCACTATCAGGAACCTGACACTGATATAGTCCAGAGACCATACCCAGATTTTAATTTGGCTTTGCACATATTTCTGTAATTACATTTCATAATTTTTTAAGTTTTAGGGGTTAAACTTATGTAAGGCAGGTACATAAGTTTTTTTACCCACAAACCCAATTGAGTTTTAATCTGTATATATTTTTCTCAGGAGCTAGTTCTTTGAGCTAAAGTCAGTGTTTACCATGACAATAAAAAGATTTATAAGTGTCTGCCTGGAAAGATCAAGTCCCTTTTGCTGCTCTGGGATGCTCTAAGATTACCCCCTAGAAGAGGGAGGAGAATAGATATACAATGATTAAATAGAAGTTGGCTGTGGCACTATTTACCATAGCAAGACTCTGGAAACAACCAAGATGCCCTTCAACAGACGAATGGCTAAAGAAACTGTGGTACATATACACAATGGAATATTATGCAGCTGTCAGGAGAGATGAAGTCATGAAATTTCCTATACATGGATGTACACGGAATCTATTATGCTGAGTGAAATAAGTCAGAGAGAGAGAGAGAAAAACGCAGAATGGTCTCACACATTTATGGGTTTTAAGAAAAATGAAAGACATTCTTGCAATAATAACTTTCAGACACAAAAGAGAAAAGAGCTGGAAGTTCCAGCTCACCTCAGGAAGCTCATCACAAAGAGTGATGAATTTAGTTGGATAAATAACTACATTTTGAACTGTCCTAATAATGAGAATGTATGAGGGAAATTGAGAACCTGTTTAGAGTACAGGCAGGGGTCGGGTGGGAAGGAGGGAGACTTGGGACATTGGTGATGGGAATGTTGCACTGGTGATGGGTGGTGTTAAAAAAAAATAGAGAATAAAGAAAAAAGAAAAAAAATTTAACATTTAATTAAGCAGAACAAATAGGAGTCCTAGTCTCAAATTCTAGCTTTAAAAAAAAAAAAAAAAAAAAAAGAAGTTGGCTGTGGGGTTCTGTACATGTCAGGAAGTTTTGAATTTTCTGTTGAGAATCTTGGGATGTACCCAGAAAAGACTGGAGAAGGAGTGACAGTCCTTTGTGTTTTGCAGCAATGTTCTTGGGTGATATCAGTGTTCAAAATAGCATTGGTGAAAGATGGAGAAATTGGAATGTTAGAGCAACGTTTGGCATGAGATCTATAATGGAGGAAAACTGTGAAAATCAAAGAAAGAAACTAATCAGTGGAATATTGGAGAATGAGAAGGTGTGTGTGTGTGTGTGTGTGTGTGTGTGTGTGTGTGTGTGTGTGTGTGTGTGTGTTTGCATACTGTCTATACTCATTTTAGACCCGACATAACCTGGGAGTGAAATTGTCTCTTTAAAGCTAAGATGACTTTGTCTCTGGATTGCCACCAATTTGGCAGAGGCAGGAATAAGTTAGAAAGAACTGACTGCCTAATTTCTCACTTTCATTTCTTTTTTTTTTTTTTTTTTTTTTTTTGGTTTTTGGGTCACACCCGGCAGTGCTCAGGGGTTACTCCTGGCTGTCTGCTCAGAAATAGCTCCTGGCAGGCACGGGGGACTATATGGGACACCGGGATTCGAACCAACCACCTTTGGTCCTGGATCGGCTGCTTGCAAGGCAAACGCCGCTGTGCTATCTCTCCGGGCCCTCACTTTTATTTCTAACATTGTCTAGAGGACTCCTCTCTTCAACTGCCAGGGTGATTTGCATTAAACTGGGTGCTGCTTGATGTGATTCTCAATCTCTTCCTACAACATAGATGTCAGAGGAGCTTCAGAGAAGTGTCATGTGTTAAGGACACTGGAGAGACCTGTGTGTGTATCTAAAACTTGATCTCTTCATGCAATGCATGTATTCATGTATGCATATACATGGTGGAGGTTGTGTGTGTGTGTGGGTGCATGGTTGGGCCCTGCTCTTCTTCCCTTCCTTATTCAATAAATATAGTTGTTTTGGACAAGAGTCCAAAATAATATTTTTGAATTCCTAGATGGGTCATATGATGATTGACTTGGAGAAACTATTCTAGACACAGTTGTGGAAGGAAGAATGGAAAGGAGAAAGAAGAGCCTGGATCTAGATACTCAAGCCATAGACATTAGGAGGCTAAATGCATTGCTTGAGATAGGATTTAATTAAGACTTAAAATAACAGCTGCTTTATCCTGCACGTGGCAGCCCATGAGCCACAGTTCTGCACCTGACATACTGCAGCCTCTTGAGATAAGCTTCAGTAAACCACGGGTGCCCAATGAACAGAATTAAGTGACAAGAAGAATCTATGCAAACCCTGAAGTAAAAGATAACCCAAATTGCCATTGGACGGAGCTAAAAACATGAAGCATATAGCAGAAGCAAGGAACATTAAGACTGAATTGGGAATGCTGAGATGGGGTCTTGGTGCTTTATTTATTTTCTGACCTCTGAGTATGACCTCTGCTGTAATGTCTCCCATGTCACTCCATCTTCATCTGATAAATGATGAACAAGACTTCTTCTAACTGCAAAGCAGTTCCTTAAAGCCATCTTGGCTGGGTTCTCTCTACCCACTCTAGTCATTTTTCTGCCACTCTGGATTGTAGGGATCAAGAAGAAGAAGTTCCGGTTAGCCTGCTTGTAGTCTCTGTTTGCCTGGAGCTTGAAGTTCCATGAGGATAGGCTCGGGTGAGCTACTGTCCACTGAGGAATAGCAGATCTCTCAGGAATGGGAAGTTATGTGAAATAGCAGATGCCATGATGATGAGTTCTACATAGTGCTCTATCTGGGGACTGTCTTGGAAGAGACTTATTACAGGGCGGAGTTAATGGGAACCAAGGCAGTAAGAGTAGCATATAGAAGGAAAGGAATCAGTTTCTTCTATACTGGCCCTGGATAGGGTGAGTAAGTAGTCATCAATTCTGGAAAACAAGTGCAGAAGGGGTGAAAGACAAGATTATGGCTTCTATGAGCAGAACTCAAACCCAGAGCCTAACTCCAATCTTTCCCTTTGTCTATTTATTTTTGTGTGTTGTTATTTGTTTGGGGATGGCACACCTAACTGCATTCAGGGCTTATTCTAGGTGAGGTTCAGGGAGTGCTAAGAATCAAACCTGGTTGGTCGCATGCAAGGCATTTTGTCTTTGACGTTTTGCACTTTTGTTTAGCTGAAAAGGCTAGGTTCTTAGGTGTGAGGTTGGCCTTACTAGATACCCTCATATTAGATGACATCCAGGAGCAATGTGGAGCCTCACAGGGCTGAATTCTCACCTCTGTCACATTTGGCTCTACCCCCAGTGCACCATCCCCAGTGGCCACTGGGTAGGGCAGAGAGATCTGGGCTCTGGGATGCTAGAGAGGACACAGTTGCCAAAGTTGTGACAGGTCTGTCAAAATAAAATTCTCACCCACCCTGCCAAGGGCTCAAGGGGGGCATTTAGGGGACCAGACAAGATGATGAGGGTAGAGCTGACCTTGAGAGGACATTTTAAACCCTGCATGCTAGCTCATTATTCTTCCTCCCCCCAAAGCCTCCATTTCTGATTGAGTTCCATTTCAGAGGAGGTTGTCCACAGAATTGAGAGAGAGAGAAAGAAAGAATGCCAGGGACATGGTACTCAATAATCAGGACTGGTCAGTCTGCATCTTATTTCATATCCTGAATTCCTTTAGAAGGGGCCTGACTTAGCAGGGAGGTGGCCATACCCTCCCCAGAATGAGGTGCCTGTCATCCCCTCCTCCCATGCCCATAACTTGTGACAAACACTGATGGACCTACTCTCACAGGCACCCATTCTCAGGGTCCCTGAGGTATATGAAAGTGTTTACTGCCCCCCCCCCCCCGCAGGCTGGCGGCAGTGCCCACAATCCCCAGAATCACAGCTGAGGTTTGCAGCTCCTCTCTTCAGCTCCTAATGAAAACCCTCCTGTAATCTGGGAGTGTGGAGCCTGCCCAGGCATGAATAATTCAGAGAAGTCTCTGTTCCCTTATCTCTCCTCTCTGGGGATGCCCCTACCATTGTCCGCCCTGATGGGTCATTATGCACTCTGAATTTAATCTTTTAGGCTATCCGGCCTCACAGGGGGAAAAATGTATGAATAACAATTTTCCTGTAATAACCTTCAACTAACCTTTCAACCAGAGTGAGTCATTCCAATCCCATTTTCACATCAAGAGGAGCCAAAGGCAGGCAATCACCTCTTATCTGTGGCAGAAGCTGCTCCCACCTCCACTCCACCCTTAATTTTTAAAGGGGTGTTGAGGAATGGTGGGAGCTGGAGGAGAAGGCGGGAGGATTGGGTGAGCCAAGCAGGCAGTTCGGTCTTCATGGCCAGTCTCTCTGCCAAGGGAAGGATCTTGTGCTTCTCCATACAAACTGAGACCCTATCTGCCCCATTCATTTCATGCATCTGGCTGTCACCCCTCAGTGCTTTTCTGACCCCCACCCCAAGAAGACCGTCCCTAATTCTTGCTCCTGTACAAGGGAAACTCTTCTTGACTTTGAGATTCTCTCAATGTCCTTCTTCCATGCCATCCAGCACTTCTCAGGTCTATTTTAACTCCTGGTGACAACGTTGGGGGTCACCACAGTGTTGACATCAGCTAGGAGAGGAGAAGGCTATAGGTCATAGATGGCTAAGAAACCTTAGTCTTGGATGGACACACACACACACACACACACACACACACACACAGTCCTGGAACTGGAGAGACATAGAACTTTGAGACTTGGTCACCTTTGCTCAGACCCTGCCTCAGGGTGGGATTTTTTGGGGGGGTGGATTGGGGAAAGTGAGACTCTCAGGGGTGTTTGGAAGTGGAACTGAATGCAGAAGTGGTCTCTCTGTCCAGGGCCCAGACCTGGGCTTGGCTCCTCTCCTGGGACCACATGGGTGTGATGGGCAGTTATGGTTTTATGACAACCTCCAACCTCTCCACCTGCCAGCTGGGTCATGACAGAACTGATTACCTGCCCTGGCCCTTCCCCTGGGCTCAGAGAACAACTGTTCTCTGGCAGTCTTGTGGCTGATAGCATGAGACTTAGCCTTTCACTGGGCACCCCAGACTAAAAGAGCATCCTCTCCCTCACACTGAAGAAAACCGGGCCTTCTGAGCTCCCAAGGACTCAGCACAGAGTGGGACAGAGAATGGGGATAAAGATGTACCTTGAGAAAGAGCCATAAGATAAAGAAAGGCAGCACTCACATGGATGAAAATACTACAGGGTCCTCTGTAGACACCAGAAGGAAAGGCCTTGGACCCCTGGAAGTCTTTGCAGGGGATACATTCCAGGAGGGGCTGTTCCCTTGGTGGAAGTGGTATGCACAGACCTATTCATCTTGGGCACACAAGCCATTGGCTACACAGTGGTGGATAGCTTGCCCATCTGCCTCCCCCCATCTCCAAAGATCTGTATGTCTATGTGGAGTGAGTCCTGGCTGATCTAGTCCTGTTGTTCCCACTCTATACCTGGTAAGTGCCCTGATCCCTTCTTGGTTCATCATACTCCTACAACCTGGAATATGAAGAAGCCAGAGCACTCATAAAATGTCAGCAGCAGGATGGAGCAATGTGTACCAGGTTTCTTCAAGAATTCGATAAACAAACAAACAAACAAACAAAAACCAAGGATTCAAAAGGCAGCAAGTACAAGCCAAGAGGCCAACCATGGGAGTCACGGCCCACTAGGGGCACCAAAGATGACTTTTTTCAGGTCAGAATCTAAATGCAAAGCCATTTTGTCCAATGTTTAGTGCTTGAGCCCCCTTTCCAGAATAGGCAATGGTATTCCTGAGCCACATAGACTTGACTTAGCTTTGTTCATGTCTCCAAGGTCATAGTATAGAGGTGGCACACAGTCCTTGGCCTTTTCACCTCCCCTTTCCTGTCTGTCCTCATTTTTACTCATTATAGTTCTTCCTGATTGTCCACCCTAAGATGTTAGAGGGATAGGACATTCATTCCCCTCCATGCTCACCAATGAATAAACCAAGTGATGCCACCATGGAGAGTTTGCCCCTGTTTCTGTTGCAATAATGCTCATCCAGCCTCAGGGAAAGTGCTCTGAACTTCAATTGAGTATTCTCTCAGCCGTTAACTTACGAGTGTATATCAAAGGGCCAAATGGTCTGAGAAGCCAACATGTGTGCTCCGTAAACATCAACAGCAGCAACCTTTTCTGCCGAGAAAATTGGGCGCTATGTATGTGTGGCAGCTTTCTTCTCTTTTTCTGGAGGTGGAGGTATTGACTGTCTTTGGCACATGATTCAAGGGTGGGGGGATCACTGAGCTACCAATGGCTAAATTTTCCTCACCCAAGCTCGAAAACTGGAGTTTATGTTTTACTTTCTTGTAGCTGAGTTATAGACACAGTCCATGAGAGCAGGCTGTTAAGAATATATATGTTTATAGCTCTGCCGTGGGATTTTTTTTTCCCTTCTACTTTGTAAGAGAACTAAGACATAAACATCATCCTCATCTCACTGCACATAAGGTACATATGTATGTATGCAACAGAAATAGAGCCCTGAGATTTTTACAGGCAGGCTTTTATACACACAGGCAGACACATGTAATGCAGATTGCCAATAGGTGTGGCTCAGAGAAGACATAGGCCCTAGCACTGGAGATATCTACCATTCTGTCTGTCCCTCAATCTGGCTGTTGATTCTTGTAGACTAAGTGTGAGGCTTGACTGCTGGTGTGAGGGCCCAAGTATGGCATTCTAGGAAGTGACCCCATTTTAGTATGGGCTTCTCTGGGGGGAAATAGCAAACATCGACATCACGGCTAGATGGGGAGGCTGGAGTTAACACTCTAGGCAAAAGTCAAATTTACCCCCACGCATCCACCCTGTTGTCCTAGGGAGGAAAAAGAAAATCCACTGTTCTTGGGTCCCTGTGGAATCCAGGGCAATGAATGGGTAATGTGCATCTTGTTTCTGGACTTTCCAAACCCTGCTGAGATGCAACTTCCTTCTGTTTCATAGCTGAATTTCAGAAAGGCCGAGGGACTGAGTCATGGTTACATGAATGGATGGTTATAGGTAGAAGGGAGTCATAAAGTCTGTGATGCTTTTGCAATGAAGGGGGAGAGATGAAGGGGATCACAGGGTGCATGCAGAGTGACTGAAAGTGCACCTGCCTAAAACATTGGCAGATATAAAGTACCCAGGGGTGGGAAATAGGGGAGTCAATTGTTAGGTTTGGACTAAACTTCCCAAATGTGTTGAGTGCGGATTTCTGGTACAGGAAAAGTTGTTCCAGGTCAGATGACAAAAAAGTTTGAAAAATGCAGATCAAAGAAACAGATTCCTGTAGGACTACTTTAATATGCATATGATGCAAAGGAACGAGAGCTTTTTTCATCAGCCCACCAATCTCTAACTCCTCACCAGTGCTCTTTTCAGACACCTTTTTCAAGATGCAGTGTTGGGGCAGAGCTGGGTTTAGAAAAAGCATTTTTTGTTGGGAAGGAATAAAATCTAATGGAAATTTTTTGAAATACCTCCACACACTAAATAGGCTAAGATATTCTGTTGAAATCTCTGGAAGGCTCTGAGGAAATGGAACACACAAAGATAAGTTTTGATGAGAAGCAAAGCAGACAGAAGTGAAACCACCTTCAACCCAACCTGAGAGAAGCTCAATAAAATCAGTTGCTGAAAACAACTGTGATGGTGGAGAGCTGTTACTGGGATCCCAGAGATTTGACTATGGGGTTGGACAACCTAGTATGTCTGGAGCCTGGAGTTGGTCTTATGCCAGAATACTTCCTGGGTAAGGTCCCCCTGTTTTTAGGCAAAGGTTTTTCCTTTCGATTTCTCTTATATTTTGCTGTGCTTATGCAAACAAACAACTGCCACACACACACACACACACACACACACACACACACACACACACGCATCTTTTTTTCAATGTATCTCCTATCTTTAATTAAAAAGGGGGGGAGCTTACTACATCTTCTGCTATTGTATTAATGGCTTTATTGGTGATATAGTAATTTTCACGAATATACTTACTTTTTCGTCTTTTTTCCATATTATTTTTCTTTATTGTATTTTTTTTGGATTTTCTATTTCTTTTCTATTTTTAATAACTTTGCTTTCTGTCGTCCTAAAAATGCATTATGATCAAAAGTATGTGACACACTTTCTTTAAATAAATACATTTTAAAAAATCAGTTGCTGAAAACAAAACAAATGAGATTTTGGATTTTGTAGAAGTTTGATGCTATACTGTAAATGTTGCTTAGGCTGAGGGTATTATAAACTGTGCTAACCTAATGCTCCAGGAGTCCACTTCTAGTGCTCAAGAAGCCCACTTTCAGTTTTGAAGCAGTCCATTTCCTGCTCAAGTATCAGAGGTGTCATGGGAAACACCTGTTGCCTAAGGGATATGGTAGGATATGGGAACTAAGTGGGTTAGGAGGTATTTAAGATCGTTTTTTAAAGAGAGAAATGTCTGTTTTCATAGGCGAATGAAACATTCACATATTAATTGGGAACACTGGAAGTGAGACCACATCTGTGTTCCATCGAGGAATTAAAAAAATACCAAAACACCCCCGAAAGCCTTGTCATTGGAAAGAGTGATTGATGCAAGGGGTCACTTGGATGGTGAGGGTGGAACTGGACTTGTCGCAGTAAACTTAATGTGGTGCATAGTCATGCTGACTTGTAGTCTTGCTTACCTGAAATATGGAAATCTTGCATGCAATGCTACTTCAGTTAAAAAATTCCATAGGAATGGGGCTGGAGTGATGGAACAGTGGTAGGGCATTTGCCTTGCAGGCGACTGACCCAGGACAGGCCTGGGTTTGATCCCTGGCATCCCAGATGGTCCCCTGAGTCTGCCAGGAGCGATTTCTGAGTGCTGAGCCAGGAGTAACCCCTGAGCGCCACCGGGTGTGGCCCCCAAAACAAAACAAAATACTCCCTAGGAATGCTACCAAATTTCTCCTGGCCACATAAAGTCCTTTTTCCTAATGCAAAATGTTATATGACCATGTATTTTTAGGATCAGAAAGATATTACAGTAGTTCAATGCTTCACTTGCGTGCAGTTGACCCAGGGTCAATCCCTGGCACTATTTATGGTTCCCCAAGACTGCTAGGACTGTAACCCTGAGCAGAGAGCCAGGAGTAATCCCTGAGCACCAAAGCAAAGTATGACTCAAAGCCTCCACCCCCCAAAAAGAAAACATATTTGTATTAAAATATTCAGAATGAAAATAAAGCCCTAACATGCCAGTTCCCAAGGGAAGGAATGCCTCCCTCTCCAACTGCCCTGCACCCACCCATAATTTGAGGTAAGTGTTAAGTTGTTCTTTCTGGCATGATTGTCTTTCGAATGGTGTCTATACCCATAAGTACTCTATTGTGATGTGGGAGGTGGTTTTTTTTGGGGTGTTGGTGGTGGGGGAGTCCATAGTCTACGCTGGCCTTTCTGTTGCTGGGATGTTATGAGCTTCTCTTACTCTTTCTGAGCTCTAGTTTCTACCTCATGAAATAGGGACCCCACAAGCTGCCTGGCTTGTGTCTCAGGTGGCTGGAGCATGAAATGGGAGAAGGAATAAAGCCATGGAAAATGAAGATGCTCTATAGATACCTGTTATTATTATAGGGCAGAATTGAAACGATGTCAGGAAGGCCTCCTTTCCTCGCTAGAAATTGTTTTTGTCAAGGCTTGTCAAGGGGCCCAAGATTGTATCATTAGAAATGCATTCCCCGGGATGTTAAAGGCTTTTAGATCTTTAAGACATTTTCACTAAAATGCATTTGGGAGGCATCAATATGAAGCCATTATCTCTGGGCTCTGGAGAGCCTGGCCGCAGAGACAAACAACAAACCAGTTCATGGGGTGGGGCTGGGCCTAAGGGTGGAGGCGGAGATCAAGAGAAGTGTGTGTGTGTGTGTGTGTGTGTGTGTGTGTGCATATACTTGTGGATGTATGGGCATAGCTGTGTGCATGCGTGTCCTGGTCCCAACCCCCATCTTCTCTATCTTGTATTTGTCTATCACAGCTGCTTTCTATCATTTGTCCATCCTGTCATCTCACTTGCTCCTTCCCCATTTCTAATCGCTCCCTCTCCCTCTCCCCTCCTTTTCCTCATTGTGAACATCACTGTCTGCATGTTCCCTCGCTACATCTGCCTGTCAGAAGATAGGGGAACCACCTAAGGATTAATGCTTGCTCTCCCTAAGCCACTGGTATTTTAATACCAGATGGTGAGCACCTGAAGGCATACACCAGTGCTCTTTGGCACAGCTACCAGCCACTGGACCTAGCACCAGGAATAAGTGGAGTTCTGGTATTTTCCCACCTACTCTAGCATGAACACAGGCTTGGAGTTCTCATAGCAGGGGACTTCTGAATCCCAAGTTCAAAGGCACAGGGCCACTGATCCATAGCACAGTGGGGAGTGTGTTTGCCTTGCACATGACTAAACTGAGTTTGATCCCTGGCATCCCATATGGTCCTCTGAGCCTGCCAGGAGTGAGATCCCTGAGCACAGAGCGAGGAGTAAACCCTGAGTACCACCAGGTTTGCCCCCACCCCATAAAACAGGCACAGGCCCCTGCCACAGGCTCTTGCAGTGACCACATGAGAACAAATGAGGAACAATGAAAAGATAAGGAACCAAACCTCAGTGATTACTAGATCAGATCCTTAGATGGTAATAGAATTAGTCCTTGAGACTTTCTGTGGCATCAAATAGTCTTTTAGGATCTCAGCAGGGAAGCACCTTTTTTTTTTATTACTTTATTTATTGATTGATCGATCGGTTGGTTGGTTTTTGGGTCACACCCAGATTTCTGCACTACGAAATCACCCCCGGCAGGTTGGGGGACCATATGGGATGCCGGGAATCAAATGGGATCACTCCTGAGTTGGCAGCCTGCAAGGCAAATGCCCTGCTGCTGTTCTATCTCTCTGGCCCCAGGGAAACACCCTTAATAAAACACATCTTGGCTGGAAACAGAGCACAGGGAGTGGAATGTTTGCCTTGCACATGGCCATCCCAGGTTTAATCCTGTGGATGTGCTGTATAGGGTTTTCTGAGCCCTGACAGGATGGATCTCTGAGCACAGAGCCTGGAGGAAGTCTGGAGCATTGCCAGGCGTGCCTCAACCAGCTCCCCAACACCCCCCCTCCTGCCAAAAAATAAAAAACAAACCATTTCTTGAGCAGCAAGTGAGTCCCTCATGCAGAGACCTTCTCTAAGTGACAACTGCCCCCCTCAAGGTTTGACAATCACCCAGCCACCCTCCCTGGCCACACTGACCTCTCCCCTACCTGATCCATCCAAGAGAAGGGAAGAGAAGGGGAGGACTGCAAGGCCACACCGACTCCCTTCCTTCCCTTCCTTTCCTCAAATGGAAGCAGAGATGCTCTGCAGCTGTCTCTGCCACATCACTCTTCCAGGGAGGACCTGGCAGGGGACAGAGGGGCACGCAGGGGCACCACACAAGCTGTCGAGGCTGGTCTGGAAGTGGGTAATCTCGGCACAATGATTTAGAGCCCAGCGTGGCGGGGCTGGAGGCGGAGAGGTAGCTAGCTGTTCCCCACGGCGCTCATTAAGTTTCCATAGATTGCATTTCCTGCTTCCCCCGCTAGCCCTCCAAAGTGCCTGTTATTAATTCATAAAAACACTGCAAGCGTGATTGAGTCCGCTGATTACTGGAGCAGGCAGACACCAGAGACGCTAAAATATTCTGTGTCTCTATCAGGCTCTCAGGGGCCCAGGAGGAAGAAAATGTAAAGGGGAGGGGGAGAGAGGGGTGAGAGGAGAGAGAAGGGAGAGAGGAGAGAGAGAGAAGAGAGAGAGAAGAGAGAGAAGAGAGAGAGAGAGAGAGAGAGAGAGAGAGAGAGAGAGAGAGAGAGAGAGAGAACAACATGAAGAAAGGAATAAGGGGGGATCTGTGTTGTGAAATATTAATCAGAGCTGTTTGCCCCCAGGGGCCAAAAATAGGAGGCGGCATAATCAATGGAGCGAGAGCTGCCTGGCTGTCTTTGAGAAGCTGATTATTGCGGGTAAACATAGCTAAATATTCTGGATCTTTGGACTGCGCCTCCGAGGCCGCTGAGAATCCATTCCCTTATCAAGCGTGTGCAGGCGTGGCCCTGAGGGAGTGCAGGGTGCTGGGGTGTTCAGGACTGCCTGGGCTGGGAATCACTTGGGTCTAAGTCACAGCCACTTTGGTTCCCTTCCAAATGGTGAGGGTGCAAGAAACTCAAGACAAGGGGAGCGTGTGTGTGTGTGTGTGTGTGTGTGTGTGTGTGTGTGTGTGTGTGTGTGTGTGTGTGTGTAAGAGAGAGAGAGAGAAAGAGAGAGAGAGAGGGAGACAGACTTGGCATTACCTTCAGAATTGGCTCTTAACAGCTCACTGTCAACCATTCTAAAGGAGCTTCATTTCTAGAATGGTCATCTTCATCTTGGTCCCCAACAGGAGATTAGGACGTTCTGGGAGGGAAATAAGCAGGGTAGGGGTGGGGAGCACCGGGGCTTCCAAGAAAACTATCTTTGAGACTAAACTCTGTTGATGAAGGTATAGTTCTCTCCAAATCAGTGTAAAGTTGGGGTGCACAGATCACTGAGTTAAGGGGCCCTGTTCCTGCCTCACCTTCCCCCTGCTCAGTAAATGGGTTATATAGCCTGCCTGCAGGAAGGGAAGGGAAAACTTACCTGCCACTCAGGGGAAGAAGAAGGGCAGAGAGTAGGTGTAACTTGCTCAAACTGTCTTGAAAAGAAGTGACTTTGAAGAGGAAGCATCCTGCTCTCTCCTCTTCTTCAAGGAACTGAGGTCCAGAAAACTATAGTGACTTGCCCAAGGGCACGGAGCAGAACTGGGATAGAAGAGGCAAAGGCAAGCCCTCCCTTGCATTCTGGTGGGACATGAAGAAGAAAAGTTGTGAACTCTTGGATAATGAAGAACTTTCAGGTGATGGACATGAGTTTGTATTGAGCTTTTGGGTTTAAGGAAAACTCCCCATAAATACAAAGTGACAGGATTGGAGAGAATGAGTCAAGAAGGAGATGGTGCTCCAAAGTCTGGTGTTCTACCCCTAGCTCCCAGGCTTAACCTGGAGAAGTCTGATTAAATCTTCTCTCCTCTCATCCTCAGTTTCCTCTGATCTCAATTCTGTCACTTATAAAAGTGAGTAAGAGAAAAGAATCCTCAGGTTCATGAATGAGAATTGTAGGTGCCGTGAGCTTGGATCAGGATTTTTCTCCATGAAGAATGGAGTTAAGTCAGGCACATTGGACCAATCCCTGCATCTCAGACTCAGACATAGAACTCAGGAGAACACACTGTCTTCAAGTGCCCAAAATATGCCATTTTTCTCTTTGTTTTCCTGATAGAGCATGAATCTCCATCTCTATTCTTTTGTTTTGTTTTGTTTTGTTTTGTTTTGGGGTCACATCCAGCAGTGCTCAGGGACTACTCCTGGCTCTCTGCTCAGAAATCTCTCTTGGCAGGCTCAGGGGATCATATGGGATGCCGGGATTCAAACCACCATCCTTCTGCATGCAAGGAAAATGCCCTACTTCCATGCTATCTCTCCGGCCCTTTCATCTCTATTTAGTATCAGTCTACCCAGGCGTGACAGATTACTTTGGTGGGGCCTTAATTTGGAGAAAATTTCCTTCTTGGCTTCAAGAGAAGGTTGAACCATAGTGCATAAGGACGGCTGTCACAGTGATTCATTAAATACATCATTCCCAATCTTAAATTTATTCTGCCCATTTTTACAGTGATGGAAAGGGGTAGGGAGATATATCAACCAACCCTTGGTGATAGAATGAACTGTGGTGGCCTTGGAATTTGAACACCATTTATATGAGTCCAGAGGTTCATGGTCTTATCCAATGTCTCACAATGATGTCAGAGAATAAAGAAGGAAATTTTATACTGCTGACTTTTCCCCTAGATAAGTGATGGGAAAGTAACGAGTGCTACCATCTCAGGGAAGAGATGCAAGAGCCAAACACACCGAACTCACCAGACACTTCATAAGTTGTGAGTAACTTGAAAGACCCCTAGTCAGCTGGGATAGTCTTGAGAGACCACAATATGAGAAGAGTAGTTGAATGGTAGCTAAAATACTTTATCCTGAAATACATAGTTAAATACAAGTTCAATATGGATCCAGGGTGGAATGGTGATATAGCACAGGCGATATTAGCCCTGACTTACCAGCAATTGAAAATATCTTGGTTGTCACCAGGGCCCAAGAGAGCTTTATATAAGCAATCTGGGCCAAACTAAGTTTAAACCCTCAAAAGCTCTATTTGACAAGTGCCCAAAGAGAGGTCAGAGAAACATAAAAACTAACTGATCTAAATTTCAGTAATTGGCATGGAATCTCAGTATCCTGTAGTGGGTCCTTGAAAACTGAATTCAGAGGATTTTGATTAATACCCAGTGCCTAGTTCTCACTATTTGCCCAGCAACTTTTCCAAACAGAGTGTCAGCATGGCTGGCAGCTGTGACTGTGGTTGAATAGTATCCTGATGCAGTCAACAATGTTATGAATCATCTACTATAGACAGAGGCCAGGATTCATATGACCTTAATATGACCTTATATATGTATGTATATATATATATATCTTATAATATAACCTTTATAAAGTCTTCCATGGACACTCAAAATCAAACTCCCATATAAACCCACTAATACCACTCTGGCATCCATCCCAAAATATATTCTTGCTCACCAATAGCACTATTTATAATAACAAGATTTCAAAAACAATTCAAGTATCCAAAGACAAATGAGTAAAGACTTAAACACACACATGCAAACACAAACGCACACACACACACACACACACACACACACATATATATAATGGAATACTACTCAGCTATATGAGAAGTCATTAACTTGTATTGATGTAGCAAATGTAAAAAGAGAAAGGTCAGAGGAGAAATATGAATACTGAAAATGCTCACTCATATGTTACATGTAGATTACCAAGCAAGGAAATATTAGAACAAAACTTTAGACAGTGAAAACATAACTGAGTATATTAAGAAGGAAATTTGGGGAAGGGGGAAGGATAAGGGAGGGAAAGAATGGAGAAAATAAAATTTAAAAATAAGTAAAATTAAATGCACAGGAAATGTTCTGAAAGGATAGGATACCTAGAAAGTCCAATACAAGCTGGGCAGGGACAACGGATGGGGACTTCTGCTTTTTCTGTGATGATTTTTTTTTTTTTTTGGCTTTTGGGCCACACCTGGCAGTGCTCAGGGGTTACTCCTGGCTGTCTGCTCAGAAATAGCTCCTGGCAAGCACAGGGACCATATGGGACACCGGGATTCGAACCAACCACCTTTGGTCCTGGATTGGCTGCTTGCAAGGCAAACACTGCTGTGCTATCTCTCTGGGCCCCTCTGTGGTGATTTTTAAAAAAGATTGCAAACAACACTTTATATCAGTGAATAAAATTAAAGAAAGAACAACAAAAAGTGACTAACCTTGGACATAGTATCCCACCACGCCAACTATGCTCATGTTCTAGACTCTGTGAACACCTCTGACAGAAGTTTGGGTTAGGCATGTGGTCCTCAAACATAGCTGTATATCAATGTCAGCTCATAAACTTGTCTAAAAATAGGAGCTTGAGGGACAACCCATCCTAGTTACAGATTAGGCCCAGCTCAGCCCCTTAGCAGCAGAAAAAAATAGAAACATAAGCAGTGGTGCCTCAAGAAGCAATCAGCACATCTGCCTCCAAAAAAGCCACCTTTCTTTTTCCTTTTTTTCCTTTTTTGGGTCACATCCAGTGGTGCTCAGGGGTTACTCCTGGTTCTGTGCTCAGCAGTTGTTCCTGGCAGGCATGGGGGATTTTATGGGATGCTGGGATTTGAACCACCGTCTGTTCAAATCAGCTGTGTGCAATGCAAACACCCTACCAACTGAACTCCACTCCCTCAATTTAAAAAAAATTTAATCAAAAACTTTCTAACAGGGGCCAGAGCAAAAGGACAGTGAGTAGGGTACTTGCATTACACGTGGCCAACCTGGGTTTGGTTCCAGACATCCATATAGTTAGTATACTAAGTTTGCAAGGAGTAATTTCTGAGTACAGATCCAGGAGTAACCCCTGAACACCTCCAGGTGTGGTCAAAAGTACCCCAAAAAATCCAAAAAAATTAATTAAAAATGGAAAGAAATGAATAATGATTCAGAAAATTATTAGCAATCTAAGACAACAAGTCAAAGAGGGGCCCACACTGTTCAGAGCTGCTAATCAGGGTTCAGACTCTCCCTGGCTTTTACAACCAGTGAGAAAGAAACTTGAGGAAAAACATGGCATGTCTATGCGAAGGGTGAAGCCAGTTTGGTAAAGAGGAGTGGTGTGACAAATGGTAGACTGTGCATCCAATTCAGCTTGTGCTTAAAGTGTAAGATCTGCAGGCGATCTTCTCTGTCTGGAACCTGTGGGCATGGTCTGGACTTTTCCAAGACCAATTGATACCCTTTAAGACAGCTGGGCAGCCTACATCCTCTGCCTCAGGCATCTGGGATCCCCACAAAAGGCTCCAGGCAGCCCAGAGCCCTTTCACCCCTGCAAGCCCAGAGCCTCAGCCTCTGAGGACAGTAGCAACCTTCTACCTGTGGGACTGATTGCTGGGGCTATTAATGAGTGAGCTGGAGTTTCTAAAGGACTCTCAGCTTCTCAGAAGGGCTCTGCGGAAGTATAAGTGGGTTATAATTATCCCTGCTGTAGTAATGAATGAGTCCAAACTTCTTAGCAAATGCAAAGTGTGTAATAAGAGGAGGAGGGAGGGGGGACAGCTCCATGTGTTTGAACTTGGAATTTCTCCCCCACCCTGCCTTTGTAAAGTATACTTCAGTATGGTATCAAATGATATTATAGTCTCT
Source organism: Suncus etruscus (assembly GCF_024139225.1). Taxonomy (NCBI): domain Eukaryota; kingdom Metazoa; phylum Chordata; class Mammalia; order Eulipotyphla; family Soricidae; genus Suncus; species Suncus etruscus. The sequence goes on along the minus strand of NC_064848.1, from coordinate 8,937,015 downwards.
CCTTTAGAAACTGGGTGGAACCCCAAAGGAAATACCCAATGCCAAGGGCGGTTTCCAAGGAGAATGGAACACCTTGCAGCTCTTTGAAAAACACTGGGCTGAAAATTGATCCTGTCCCCTGGATCCCTGGGGTAGCAAAGCTTCATCTGGAAGGGGATCCTGATACCCACATTGAACAGGTGTAGGGGGTCTGGGGGACAATGATCAGGAAGGGAAAGCACCTAGCACAGAGAAGGCATCCTCTGAATGCCAGTTTCATAATGGTCCATATCTAAGATCCCAACTTTTCTTTTCCTTTTCATTATTATTTTTTATTGTTAATAACATAGTTAAAATACGGTTAATGTCTATGGTCTTGAAAACTAACTTACTGTACCTTCACCACCACCACCACCACCAAAATCTCAAGATCCTTCCTCACTTTCTCCATGCCACCCACAGTCTGCCTCCTCCCTTCCCTCTCCCCACCACAGCTTGGTAACCTTAGTCTTGCCATCAAAGGCTAAAGGTTTGATGTCATTCAATATCGTCCATTTCTGACACTTGTCCTTTTCCCTCTGAGATATTTTATTTAACACAATGTACTCGTTTCATCCAGTTGCATCACAGTGCAAGATTTCACCTTTTTTTTTAAATAATTTTTATTGTGACCAATGTGAATTACAAGTCTTTCACAGTTATATTTAAGGTACATAGTGACAGTGAATTAGAGCCATTCCCACCACCAGTGTTGCCTTCCTTCCCCCGCTGTCCCCAGCATGCATCACCTACCACTCCTCTTGTCCCTTGTCCCTTGTTCCTTGGACTGCTAGTGTAGCAGGTCCCCTTTGTGTATAGCTAGGGACCAACTCTGGTCAGCCGTATGCAAGGCTAGAACCCTTTCCAGCCTTCTTAATCGCTTTTTATTCACAAAATTAACAAGGGAAATATTAGAGATACATGTGTAACCTTTAGAAAATTTTGGGAAAACAATCGGAGTTTTGGACGAATTAAACCAGAAATTAATTAATTTTTTTAATTATCACTTATGTTACCTGTGATGCATATTCAACTTATAAAAAAGGCTTCTAAAGGCAAAAGGGATATAGAAAGCACTTGTCTGTGCCAAGTGAAGAAATTCTTTTTTTTTTTTTTTTTTTGGTTTGTTTTTGTTTTTGGGTCACACCTGGCAGTGCTCAGGGGTTACTCCTGGCTCTATGCTCAGAAATTGCTCCTGGCAGGCTCGGGGAGACCATATGGGATGCCGGGATTAGAACCACTGTCCTTCTGCATGTAAGGCAAATGCCTTATCTCCATGCTATTTCTCTGGCCCCAGAAATTCATATTCTAAGTGTGGCTCATTTTATCTAATAGTCATGGGGAACTCAAACCTCTTTTTGGCTTTCTAGTATTCTTTCTTCGCTATTCATTATTATTTGTTTATTTTCAGCTGTAGGCCAATTATAGTCCAGGTGCTATTTATTATATAACAAAATTATTATATTTATTATATAAAAATCTTCCATGGTTCTTCCATGTCATTTTTAGAATTCTCCATGTGTCTGTTGTCTCACTGTTCTGATCTCTTCTCCTTGAGTAGAATGAGCATCTTTCCCTTTGGCTTTTGCTCCTATCTCATACACCCAGAGTTCATCTTTGGCTAATGGCAACAGCAACTCATTATCACATCACAGTTAGCTGGGCTTTACCTTGAGGTGCTGAACTACTGGGCACCACAGAATTCCACTTGCCTTTGACTTCGTTAGTCTTTTGGGATGAAAATAATATAGGAATGTGTGTGAAGACTAGAGAAGGTCTGGTCTAGAAAAACAGAGCCTTTCTGGAATGAAACCAGCTGGTACAGATCTTGCAGCGAGTTAGAAAGGAGTTTTACTCTGCACTCCTGGAAGAAGAGCCAGTAACCAATATAGGTCAATGAGAGGAGTAAGGCTGCTCTGAGGTATCTGTTGATGGATGTCACCACCAGAGCTCCCAAGGACCCAAGGTGATCTGTCTCTGTGATCTCACTGTGTAGATATAGAAGAAT